>NW_028139128.1:0-560537 GCF_964270905.1 Leucopleurus acutus | reverse complement strand
TGCCCTACACGCGGCATACACAGAGTGACTCCGAAGAGCTACAAGCATGGATGTTGCTTAGCGACTAAAACCCTATTGCTGATCCAAAAAAGGCACTGATAATGTTCCTACGTCATGCCCTGACAGTGTCCCCAGCTAAGGGCATGACACAAGGCCTCACCAGGCCCTGTCACTCTCCCTAAGTCAGGCTCTGATGCTCTCCCTACCAGAAGCCCTGAAACTGGTTCTAAGTAAGGCCCTGGTACTCTCAGTGACTAAGGTCTTGACACTATCCCTAGTTGTTAACCTGACCCTGTCCCTAGCTAAAGTCCTGCCTCTTATGCTAACTGAAGCCCTTATGCTGTGCCTAACTCAGGCCCGGAATTTAGTCCCAAGGCTGTGACACTGTCCATAAGGCCTAGAAGTTCGTCCTAAATCTGGCCAAGAATTGTCCCTAACTAATGCCCTAACACTATTCCTAACTCAGGCCCTGACACGGTACCTAACAGAGGCCCAGATGCTAGTCCTAACACAGGCCCTGACACTGCATCTAACTAAGGCCCTGCTGCCATCAATATATAAAGTCCTGACATTATCCTGAGCTAAAATCCTGACCCATGTCTTACCAAGGTCCGGAAACTCTCCCAAGTAAGCCCTGATGCTGCCCTAAGTGAGGCCCTGAGGCTGTCCCTATCAGAGACCCTGAGAATGTCTTTAACGAAGATCCAATGCTGATCCTACAGAGGCCCTTATACTACTCCTACGTCATGCCCTGACACTGTCCCTCACTCAGGCCCTAAAGATAGGCCTCACTTAGGCCCTGTTGCCATACCTCAGTTAAGCTCTGATGCTGTCCCTACATCAAGTCCCGACACGTGTCCTGATTAAGGCCCTGACGCTGGTCCTAACTAAGGCCCTGCTGCCATCAATATCTAATGTCCTGACACTATCCTGAGCTCATTTCCTGACCCATCTCTTACCACGTTCCTGAAACTGTCCCTAAGTAAGCCCTGACTCTGTCCCTAAGTGAGACCCTGAGGCTGTCCCTAACAGAGGCCCTGATAATGGCTTTAGCAAAGCCCCTGAGCCCGATCCTACCAAGGCCCTTATGCTGCTCCTAAGTCATGCCCTGATACTGTCCCTAGCTAAGGCCCTGACTCTAGAACTCACTCAAGCCCTGTTGCTCTTCCCAAGTCCAGCTCTGACGCTGTCCTTACCTGAAGTCCTGACACTGGTCCTAAATTAGGCCCTGATGCTCTAAGTTACTGAAGTCTTGGCACTATTCCTAAGTCATATCCTGACACTATCCCTAGACCTTAACCTAACCTTGCCTTTAACTAATGTCGAGACTCTTATGCTAACTAAATCCCTGATGCTGTCCCTAACTAAGGCCTTGAAATTAGTCCCGAAGCCGTGACGCTGCCCCTAACTGAGGCCTGGAGGCTCGTCCTACCTCAGGCCCTGACACAGCACCTAACTCAGTCCCTCACACTGTACCTAACAAAGGCTCTGATGCTCGTCCTAAGTCAGGCCCTGACACTGTCTCTAAGGCCCTGCGGCCATCAATATCTAAAGTCGTGACATTTTCCTGAGCTAATATCCTGACCCATATCTTACCAAGGTCCTGAAACTGTCCCAAAGTAAGCCCTGACCCTGTCCCTCAGGGTGGCCCTGAGGATGTCCCTAACAGAGACCCTGAGAATGTCTTTTACGCAGACCCTAAGGCTGATCTCACAGAGAGCCTTAAACTACTCCTACAACATGCCTTGACACTGTCCTTCACTCAGGACCTAAAGATAGGCCTCACTTGGGCCCTTTTCCCATTACTTAGTGAGGCTCTGATGCTGTCCCTACATCATCAAGCCCTGACACTGGTACTGATTAAGCCCCTGACACTGGTCCTAACTAAAGCCCTGATGCTCTCAATAACTAAGGTCTTCACGCTATCCCTAGCTCATTTCCTGACACTATCCCTGGCCTGGAATCTGACTCTGTCCCGAGCAAATTTCCTGCCTCTTATCCTCACTGAAGCCCTAATGCTCTAGTCCTAACTAAGGTCCTAACTAGTCCTAACTAAGGTCCTGACACTGTCTCTAACTAAGGACCAGAATCTGTCCCTAATATAGGACCTGCTGCCAGCAATAACTAAAATCTGGACACTATCCTGAGTTAAGAATCTGACCCATTTCTAACCAAGGTCCTGACACTCTCCCTAAGAAAGCCCTGCCTCTGTCCCTAAGTGAAAGCCTGAGGCTGTGCCTAACTCAGGCCCTGAAGCTATGCCTACCTGAGGCCTTGAAGCTGTGACCACCTCAGGCCCTGGTCATGTCTTTAACTAAGACCCTATTGCTGACCCAACAAAGGCCCTGATGCAGCTCCTACATCATGCCCTGACAGTGTCCCCAGCTAAGGGCCTGACGCTAGGCCTCACTCAGGCCCTGTGGCTCTCCCTAAGTCAGGCTCTGACGCTGTCCCTACCTGAAGCCTGACACTGGTTCTAATTAAGGTCCTGATATTCTCAGGGACTAAGGTCTTGACACGACCCCTAGGTCATTTCCTGACACGATCCCTAAACTTCACCCTAAGCCTGTCCCTTGCAAGTGTCCTGCCACTTAAGCTAACTGAAGCCCTTATGCTGTGCCTAACTCAGGCTCTGAATTTAGTCCCAAGGCTGTGACACTGTCCCTAACTGAGGCCTAGTTGCGCTTCCTAAATCCGGCCCAGAACTGTCCCTCACTAAAGCCCTAACACTATTCCTAAGTCAGGCCCTGACACGGGACCTAACAGAGACACAGATGGCAGTCCTATCTAAGGCCTTGACCCTGTCCTTAACTAAGGCCCTGCTGCCATCAATATTTAAAGTCCTGACAGTGTCCTGAGCTTATTATATCCTGGCCTATGTCTTACCAAGGTCCTGAAACTGTCCGAAAGTAAACCTTGACATTGTACCTATGTGAGGCTGTGAGGCTGTCTCTCACAGAGGCCCTGATAATGTCTTTACCAATCCCCTTAGCTGTTCCTACCGAGGCCCTTATGCTGTTCCTAAGGCATGCCCTGACACTGTCCCCAGCTAAGGCCCTGACTGTAGGCCTCACTCAGTCCCTGTCTCTCTCCCTAAGTCAGGATCTGACGCTGTCCCTACATGAAACCCTGACACTGGTTCTAAATTAGGCACTGATGCTCTAAGTAGCTATGGTCTTGACACTATCCCTACGTCATTTCCTGATGCTTTTCCTAGACCTTATCCTAACCTTGTCTCTACCTAATGTCGAGTCTCTTAGGCTAACGAAATCCCTGATGCTGTCCCTAACTAAGACCCTGAATTTAGTCCCGAGTCCATGAACCTGTCTCTAACTGAGGCCTGGAGGCTGTCCCTCAACTTATCTTTAAGGCCCTCAACTTATCTTTAACTGAGGCCCTGACACTCTCTCTAATTAAGGACTGAGGCTATCTCTGACTAAGGCCCTGAGTCTGTCTTTAACTACTGGCCTCACTCTTTCCCTAACAAACGTCCTGACACATTCCCCAACTAAGACCCTGACATAATCCCTAATAACCTGAGCTGTCCCTCATTAATGCCCTGATGCGGCCCATAAATGATGTACTGAAGATGGCACGAAGGTCCAGACGATGTCACTAATGACCCAAAATGTCTCTTACTAAGGCCCTCAAATTACCTCTAACTGAGGCCCTAAAGATGTCCATAACTAAGGCCCTGACACTATCTCTAACTAAGACCCTCATGTTATCTTTAACTGAGGCCATGACAGCGTCCCTAACAAAGAACCTGACACTGTCTCTAACTAAGGCCCTGAGTCTGTCTTTACCTAACGGCCTCACTCTTTCCCCAACTACTCCCCGATGCTGCCCCTATCCAAGGCCCTGATGGTGTGCCTAATTGCCTGAGCTGTCCTTCACTAATACCCTGACCCTGTCCATAACTAACGCCCTGATGATGTCCCTAACGAACAGCCTAAAGTGTCTCTTACTAAGGCCCTCAAGTTTTTCTCTGAGGCTCTGACACTCTCCCTAATTAAGGCCTTGACACTGTCTGTAAGTAATGGCCTGATGCAACTCCTACCTGAGATGCTGATGCTCTCACTGAGACCTTGAAGTCTCTACCTGAGAAGCTGACACTGTCTGTAACTAATTTCCTGGCTTTTTCCTTAACTAACATCCTAATTTTGTCCCTAAATAACGCCCTGACACTGGTCCTACCTACGGCCCTGATGCTGACCCTATCTAAGGCCCTGACGATGTCCCTAATAGACTTAGATGTCCCTCACTGTTGGCCTAACCCTGTCCCTCACCAAGGCCCTGACCCTCTTCCTAACTAAGGCTGTGATGATGTCTCTACCTGAGGCACTGTCACTGTCTATAATAACAGCCGACTCTCCCTAACACCCTGATGCTGTCCCTAATAGCCTCATGTATCTCTCAATAACGCCCTGATCCTGTCCATAACTAAGGCCCTGAATATGTCCCTAGGTAAGTCTCTGATGTTGTCCCTAACTAAGGCCCTGATGCTGTCTCTACCTCAGAATCTGAAATTCTAATGGCCTGACTTTCCCTAACTAACATCCTGATGCTGCCCCTAAGTGAGGCCCTGACACTCTTCTTAACTAAGGACTTATCGCTGTCCCTACCTAAAACCCTGACACTGTCTGTAACTAGTGACCTGACTCTTTCCCTAACACCCTAGTTTGGGCCCTAACTAATGCCATCACACTGGTTCTAATTATGGCCATGATGCTGGTCTAAGGCCCTGAAGATATCCCTAATAACAGCCTGAACTGTGTCTACCTAAGGCTCTCACATTATCTCTTAAGTGAAGCACTGACACTGTCCCTAACTTAGGCCCTGATGCTGTCCCTTATAGTCTAAGCTGTCACTAAATAATGCCCTGATCCTGTCCATAAGTAAGGCCCTGAATATGTGCCTAAGTGCATCTCTGACGATGTCCTGAACAGCCTGAACTCTTTTCAAGTTATCTCTGAGGCTCTGACACTGGCCCTACCTAAGGCCTCACCCCAGGGTTGTCCCAGGCTGCTGGGCAGTTTTCTCTTGTCCGCATCTCTAGCCAGCTGCCTGCCATCGGGCACTCTAAGATTATGCAATGCAGTGGTCCCACGTGGGATGTGCCTGTGTAGGCTCACCTGCGGGAGGAGAGTCATGGCCATGCTGCCCTCCAGGGGACTGCGGCTCACGGTAGGAGCCTCTCAGCCAGTGTCTGGACACAGGGTTCTGTGTCCTTGTTTGTTTTAAATCCCTTGGAGTTACCTCTAACATTTTTGAATGGATATCCCCCCTCTGCATATTTATAATATAAATTATTTATCACATTAAAATCCAAGAATGACATTCTTAGAATGAGCAGGAGAACACTGGATGCCCCCACAATGATCTATTACTTGGAGGATTTAAAATTCTAATGAGAAAACACTCACTCTCCTCACCCTCTTGGGCATCAGCACAAGGCAGGAATCAGCTGCATCCTTTATTTATCCCTCTGATTTTCCAGAACCTTTCCTTCCAGGAGAAATCTCTGGGCTCTGCGGGAGCTCTGAGTGGTGGCCGTCAGGTAAATCTGAGACTGAAAAGCAAAAGGAAGAGAGACAGAGGAGGAGATGAGAATCGGAGACGGGGAGAAGCAGTGGCGTCCACGTTCAATCGCAGGCTGAGAGTCTGGGTTAGTCTCCAGCGAAGCTAAGGACCACCAGGGTCTGGCCCAACTGGCCTTGTCACCTGGTGTGGGGACTGGGGACAGCCAAATCCCCATGGCCACTCTCAGAGAAATCAGGGAGGTGGTAGGGCACCCCTGAGAGCCAGATGGAAAACGGTCATGCTGTGAAATAATAAGATGCCCTTTCCGAAAAGTGAAGACTGTTCTCTTGGTTCTCAAAGACTTGCAAATACTCTGTGTCCATCTGGAGGCATGCTGAAGCCTTCAGCCTTTGAAGGCAGTAATGGGAGTGCATCTGGGCTCAAAACCATCCATTACTCACTCCCTGAGGGTGCTGAGGATGACCCGTGTCCACCCCTCGGGTGCTGTGGGGCCTGAAATCCCCTGATCACCGAGGACGGGAGGGGCCGCACAGACACTCCACTGGACCACCGGGGGCTTGGCTGCTGGGCTACAGTCCTTTATCAGATACATGGTTTGCAAACATCTTGGGCCATTGTGGATGGTGGATTATCTTATTCCTTGCTCCTTTTATACACAACTGTTTTTCATTTTGAGGAAGTCCAATTCATCTATTTTGTCTTTTGTTGCTTCTGCTTTTGGTAGATCTAAGAAGTCATGACCAAATCCAAGGTCATGAAGATTTAGTCTCATGTTCTCTTCTAGGAGTTTTATAATTTTGGTTCTTGCATCTAGGCCTTTGGTCCATTTTGCGTTGATTTTGTATATGGGGTGGGGGGAGGTAAGGGTCCAACTTTACTCTTCTGCATGTGGGTATCCAGTTGTTCCAGAACCTGTGCTCACTGTTTGGGAGAAAATACCTGCAATTGACGTGACCAACAAGGGCTTAATTCTTTTTTTTTTTTTTAACATCTTTATTGGGGTATAATTGCTTTACAATGGTGTGTTAGTTTCTGCTTTATAACAAAGTGAATCAGTTATCCATATACATATGTTCCCATATGTCTTCCCTCTTGCGTCCTCCTCCCTCCCACCATCCCTATCCCACCCCTCCAGGCTGTCACAAAGCACCGAGCCAATATCCCTGTGCCATGCGGCTGCTTCCCACTAGCTATCTACCTTACTACGTTTGTTAGTGTGTATATGTCCATGACTCTCTCTCGCCCTGTCACAGCTCACCTTTCCCCCTCCCCATATCCTCAAGTCCATTCTCTAGTAGGTCTGTGTCTTTATTCCTGTCTTACCCCTAGGTTCTTCATGACATTTTCTTCTTAAGTTCCATATATATGTGTCAGCATACGGTATTTGTCTTTTTCTTTCTGACTTACTTCACTCTGTATGACAGACTCTACGTCTATCCACCTCATTACAAATAGCTCAATTTCGTTTCTTTTTATGGCTGAGTAATATTCCATTGTATATATGTGCCACATCTTCTTTATCCATTCATCCGATGATGGGCACTTAGGTTGTTTCCACCTCTGGGCTATTGTAAATAGAGCTGCAATGAACATTTTGGTACATGACTCTTTTTGAATTTTGGTTTTCTCAGGGTATATGCCTAGTAGTGGGATTGCTGGGTCATATGGTAGTTCTATTTGTAGTTTTTTAAGGAACCTCCATACTGTTCTCCATAGTGGCTGTACCAATTCACATTCCCACCAGCAGTGCAAGAGTGTTCCCTTTTTTCCACACCCTCTCCAGCATTTACTGTTTCTAGATTTTTTGATGATGGCCATTCTGACTGGTGTGAGATGATATCTCATTGTAGTTTTGATTTGCATTTCTCTAATGATTAATGATGTTGAGCATTCTTTCATGTGTTTGTTGGCAGTCTGTATATCTTCTTTGGAGAAATGTCTATTTAGGTCTTCTGCCCATTTATGGATTGGGTTGTTTGTTTTTTTGATATTGAGCTGCATGAGCTGCTTGTAAATTTTGGAGATTAATCCTTTGTTGGTTACTTCATTTGCAAATATTTTCTCCCATTCTGAGGGTTGTCTTTTGGTCTTGTTTATGGTTTCCTTTGCTGTGCAAAAGCTTTGAAGTTTCATTAGGTCCCATTTGTTTATTTTTGTTTTTATTTCCATTACTCTAGGAGGTGGGTCAGAAAGGATCTTGCTGTGATTTATGTCATAGAGTGTTCTGCCTATGTTTTCCTCTAAGAGTTTGATAGTTTCTGGCCTTACATTTAGGTCTTTAATCCATTTTGAGCTTATTTTTGTGTATGGTGTTAGGGAGTGATCTAATCTCATACTTTTACATGTACCTGTCCAGTTTTCCCAGCACCAATTATTGAAGAGGCTGTCCTTTCTCCACTGTACATTCCTGCCACCTTTATCAAAGATAAGGTGTCCATATGTGCGTGGGTTTATCTCTGGGCTTTCTATCTTGTTCCATTGATCTATCTTTCTGTTTTTGTGCCAGTACCATATTGTCTTGATTACTGTAGCTTTGTAGTATAGTCTGAAGTCAGGGAGCCTGATTCCTCCAGCTCCTGTTTTCGTTCTCAAGATTGCTTTGGCTATTCGGGGTCTTCTGTGTTTCCATACAAATTGTGAAATTTTTTGTTCTAGTTATGTGAAAAATGCCAGTGGTAGTTTGATAGGGATTGCATTCAATCTATAGATTGCTTTGGGTAGTAGAGTCATTTTCACAATGTTGATTCTTCCAATCCAAGAACATGGTATATCTCTCCATCTATTTGTATCATCTTTAATTTCTTTCATCAGTGTCTTATAATTTTCTGCATACAGGTCTTTTGTCTCCTTAGGTAGATTTATTCCTAGATATTTTATTCTTTTTGTTGCAATGGTAAATGGGAGTGTTTTCTTGATTTCACTTTCAGATTTTTCATCATTAGTATATAGGAATGCCAGAGATTTCTGTGCATTAATTTTGTATCCTGCTACTTTACCAAATTCATTGATTAGCTCTAGTAGTTTTCTGGTAGCATCTTTAGGGTTCTCTATGTATAGGATCATGTCATCTGCAAACAGTGACAGCTTTACTTCTTCTTTTCCGATTTGGATTCCTTTTATTTCCTTTCCTTCTCTGATTGCTGTGGCTAAAACTTCCAAAACTATGTTGAATAAGAGTGGTGAGAGTGGGCAAGCTTGTCTTGTTCCTGATCTTAGTGGAAATGCTTCCAGTTTTTCACCATTGAGGATGAGGTTTGCTGTGGGCTTGTCATATATGGCCTTTATTATGTTGAGGAAAGTTCCCTCTATGCCTACTTTCTGCAGGGTTTTTATCATAAATGGGTGTTGAATTTTGTCAAAAGCTTTCTCTGCATCTATTGAGATGGCCATATGGTTTTTCTCCTTCAATTTGTTAATATGGTTTATCACATTGATAGATTTGCGTATATTGAAGAATCCTTGCATTCCTGGAATAAACTGCACTTGATCATGCTGTATGATCCTTTTAATGTGTTGTTAGATTCTGTTTGCTAGTATTTTGTTGACGATTTTTGCATCTATGTTCATCAGTAATATTGGCCTGTAGTTTTCTTTCTTTGTGACATCCTTGTCTGGTTTTGGTATCAAGGTGATGGTGGCCTTGTAGAAGGAATTTGGGAGTGTTCCTCCCTCTGCTATATTTTGGAAGAGTTTGAGAAGGATAGGTGTTAGCTCTTCTCTAAATGTTTGATAGAATTCGCCTGTGAAGCCATCTGGTCCTGGGCTTTTCTTTGTTGGAAGATTTTTAATCACATTTTCAATTTCAGTACTTGTGATTGGTCTGTTCATATTTTCTATTTCTTCCTGATTCAGTCTTGGCAGGTTGTGCATTTCTAAGAATTTGTCCATTTCATCCAGATTGTCCATTTTATTGGCATAGAGTTGCTTGTAGTAATCTCTCATGATCTTTTTTATCTCTGCAGTGTCAGTTGTTACCTCTCCTTTTTCATTTCTAATTCTATTGATTTGAGTCTTCTCCCTTTTTTTCTTGATGAGTCTGGCTAGTGGTTTATCTATTTTGTTTATCTTCTCAAAGAACCAGCTTTTAGTTTTATTGATCTTTGCTATTGTTTCCTTCATTTCTTTTTCATTTATTTCTGATCTGATTTTTATGATTTCTTTCCTTCTGCTAGCTTTGGGTTTTTTTTGTTCTTCTTTCTCTAATTGCTTCAGGTGCAAGGTTAGGTTGTTTATTCGAAATGTTTCCTGCTTCTTAAGTTGGGGTTGTATTGCTATAAACTTCCCCCTTAGAACTGCTTTTGCTGCATCCCATAGGTTTTGGGTCGTTGTGTCTCCATTGTCATTTGTTTCTAGGTATTTTTTGATTTCCTCTTTGATTTCTTCAGTGATCACTTCATCATTAAGTAGTGTATTGTTTAGCCTCCATGTTTTTGTATTTTTTACAGATCTTTTCCTGTAATTGATATCTAGTCTCATGGCGTTGTGGTCAGAAAAGATACTTGATACAATTTCAATTTTCTTAAATTTACCAAGGCTTGATTTGTGACCCAAGATATGATCTATCCTGCAGAATGTTCCATGAGCACTTGAGAAAAATGTGTATTCTGTTGTTTTTGGATGGAGTGTCCTATAAATATCAATTAAGTCCATCTTGTTTAATGTATCATTTAAAGCTTGTGTTTCCTTATTTATTTTCATTTTGGATGATCTGTCCATGGGTGAAAGTGGGGTGTTTAAGTCCCCTACTATGAATGTGTTACTGCCGATTTCCCCTTTTATGGCTGTTAGCATCTGCCTTATGTATTGAGGTGCTCCTATGTTGGGTGCATAAATAGTTACAATTGTTATATCTTCTTCTTGGATCGATCCCTTGATCATTATGTAGTGTCCTTCTTTGTCTCTTTTAATAGTCCTTATTTTAAAGTCTATTTTTTCTGATATGAGAATTGCTACTCCAGCTTTCTTTTGGTTTCCATTTGCATGGAATATCTTTTTCCATCCCCTTACTATCAGTCTGTATGTGTGTCTAGGTCTGAAGTGGGTCTCTTGTAGACAGCATATATAAGGGTCTTGTTTTTGTATCCATTCAGCTAATCTGTGTCTTTTGGTGGGAGCATTTAGTCCATTTACATTTAAGGTAATTATCGGTATGTACGTTCCTATTCCCATTTTCTAAATTATTTTGGGTTCGTTATTGTAGGTCTTTTCCTTCTCTTGTGTTTCTTGTCTAGAGAAGTTTCTTTAGCATTTGTTGTAAAGCTGGTTTGGTGGTGCTGAACTCTCTCAGCTTTTGCTTGTCTGTAAAGGTTTTAATTTCTCCATCAAATCTGAATGAGATCCTTGCTGGGTAGAGTATTCTTGGCTGCAGGTTTTTCTCCTTCATCACTCTCAGTATGTCCTGCCACTCCCTTCTGGCTTGTAGGGTTTCTGCTGAGAGATCAGCTGTTAACCTTATGGGGATTCCCTTATGTGTTATTTTTCCCTTGCTGCTTTTAATATGCTTTCTTTGTATTTAATTTTTGACAGTTTGATTAATATGTGTCTTGGCATATTTCTCCTTGTATTTATCCTGTATGGGACTCTCTGTGCTTCCTGGCCTTGATTAACTATTTCCTTTCCCATATTAGGGAAGTCTTCAACTATAATCTCTTCAAATATTTTCTCAGTCCCTTTCTTTTTCTCTTCTTCTTCTGGAACCCCTATAATTCAAATGTTGGTGCGTTTAATGTTGTCCCAGAGGTCTCTGAGACTGTCCTCAGTTCTTTTCATTCTTTTTTCTTTATTCTGCTCTGCAGTAGTTATTTCCACTATTTTATCTTCCAGGTCACTTATCCGTTCTTCTGCCTCAGTTATTCTGCTATTGATCCCATCTAGAGTACTTTTAATTTCATTTATTGTGTTGTTCATCGTTGCTTGTTTCATCTTTATTTCTTCTAGGTCCTTGTTAACTGTTTCTTGCATTTTGTCCATTCTAGTTCCAAGATTTTGGATCATCCTTACTATCATTATTCTGAATTCTTTTTCAGGTAGACTGGCTATTTCCTCTTCATTTGTTAGGTCTGGTGCATTTTTATCTTGCTCCTTTATCTGCTGTGTGTTTTTCTGTCTTCTCATTTTGCTTATCTTACTGTGTTTGGGGTCTCCTTTTTGCAGACTGCAGGTTTGTAGTTCCCACTGTTTTTGATGTCTGTCTCCAGTGGCTAAGGTTGGTTCAGTGGGTTGTGTAGGCTTCCTGGTGGAGGGGACTAGTGCCTGTGTTGTGGTGGATGAGGCTGGATCTTGTCTCTCTAGTGGGCAGGTTCACGTCTGGTGGTGTGTTTTGGGGTGTCTGTGGCCTTATGATTTTGGGCAGCCTCTCTGCTAATGGGTGGGGTTGTGTTCCTGTTTTGCTAGTTGTTTGGCATAGGTTGTCCAGCACTGTGGCTTGCTGGTTGTTGAGTGAAGCTGGGTGCTGGTGTTAAGATGGAGGTCTCTGGGAGATTTTCGCCATTTGATATTATGTGGAGCTGGGAGGTCTCTTGTTGACCAGTGTCCTGAAGTTGGCTCTCCTACCTCAGAGGCAGAGCCCTGACTCCTGGCTGGAGCACCAAGAGCCTTTCATCCACACAGCTCAGAATAAAAGGGAGAAAAAGTAGAGAGAATTAGTAGAAGTATGAGGAAAGAAAGAAGGAAAGGAGGGAAGGAAGGAAGGAAGGAAGGAAGGAAGGAAGGAAGGAAGGAAGAAAGAAAGAAAGAAAGAAGCAAAGAAGGAAAGAAGGCAAGAAGGAAAGAAAGGAGGGAGGGAGGGAGGAAGGAAGGAAGGAGGGAAAGAAGGAAAAAAGACAGACAGAAAGAAGATACAGTAAAAATAAAATAAAGTATAATAAAGTTATTGAATTAAAAAATTCTTATTTAGAAAAAAAAAAGGGACAGATAGAACCTTAGGACAAATGTTGGAAGCAAAGCTATACAGACAAAATCTTACACAGAAGCATACACATACACCCTCACTAAAAGAGGTAAAGGGGGAAAAATCATAAATCTTACTCTCAGAGACCACCTCCTCAATTTGGGATGATTCGTTGTCTAAAGGAGGGAAGGAAGGAAGGAAAGAAAGAAAGAAAGAACGAAGGTAAAGTATAATAACGTTAATAAAATTAAAATTAATTATTAAGAAAAAAATTTAAAAAAAAACCATGGACGGACAGAACCCTAGGACAAATGGTGGAAGCAAGACTATACAGACAAGATCTCACACAGAAGCATACACATACACATTCACAAAAAGAGGAAAAGGGAAAAAAAAAATCATAGATCTTGCTCCTAAAGTCCACTTCCTTAATTTGGGATGATTGGTTGTCTATTCAGGTAGTCCAGGGATGCAGGGTACATCAAGTTGATTGTGGAGCTTTAATCTGCTGCTTCTGAGGCTGCTGGGAGAGATTTCCCTTTCTCTTCTTTGTTCTCACAGCTCACCGGGGCTCAGCTTTGGATTTGGCCCTGCCTCTGCGTGTAGGTCACTGGAGGGCGTCTGTTTTTTGCTCAGACAGGACGGGGTTAAAGGAGCCGCTGATTCGGGGGCTCTGGCACACTCAGGCCGGCGGGGAGGGAGGGGTATGGAGTGTGGAGCGGGCCTGCGGCGGCAAAGGCTGGCATGACTTTGCACCAGGCTGAGGCCCGCCGTGTGTTCTCCCGGGGAAAACAAGGGCTTAATTCTAAAATATACAAACACCTCATACAACTCAAAAAAGAAAAAAAAAAGAAAAAAAATAGGCAGAATTTTAGAAGGTCTAAATAGACATTTCTCCAAGGACATACAGATGGCCAAGAGGCACCTGAAAAGATGCTCCACATCGCTAATTATTAAAGAATGCAAATCAAAACTACAGTGAGTTATCACCTCGTAGTGGTCAGAATGGCCATCATTAAAATGTCTAGAAATAACTGCTGGAAGGGGTGTGGAGAAAAGGGAACCCTCCTACACTACTGGTGGGGACGTAAATTGATGCAGCCACTATGGAAAACAGTATGGAGGTTCCTCAAAAACTAAAAATAGAATTACCATATGAACCAGCAATCCCACTCCTGGGCACACATCCAGACAAAACTATAATTCGAAAAGATACATGCACCACAGCATTCAAAGCAGCACTATTCACAATAGCCAAGACACGGAAGCAACCCGATGTCCCTCAACAGATGAATGCATGTAGAAGATGTAGTACATATATACAATGGAGTATTACTCAGCCATAAAACAGAATGAAATAATGCCATCTGCAGCTACATGGATGGACCTAGAGATTATCATACAAAGTGAAGTAAGTCAGAGAACAACACATACCATATCATATCACTTATATGTGGATTATAAAATGAGACCCAAATGAACCTATCTACAGAACAAAACACACTCACAAATATAGAAAACAGACTTGTGGTTGTCAAGGGGAAGACAGGGGAGAGGGATGGATTGGGAGTTTGGGATTACTAGATGCAAATTATTATATATAGGATGGATAGACAAGGTCTTTCTGCACAGCACAGGGAACTGTATTCAATACCCTGTAATTAACCATAATGGAAAAGAATATGAAAAATATGTAAATATGTATGTTTGTATATATGGATCACTTTGCCGTACGGTAGAAATTAACACAACATTGTAGGAGCATGGACACTCCCGTCAGACTCAAGGTGACATCTGGAGCCAGGACAGAGGCATGGCCTCTCTGTGGGCAGGCGAACCCACACTGCACAGGCCCTGGTGCAGTGCCCGTTCTGTGGGGTCAGCTGTGTGCACGCAGGTCAGCCAGTGTCTGTGTGTCTCAGCCTGTAACCACAGACCACACTGTCCTGCTCTGCTCACAAGAGCGAGGCCAATGGAGGGACAACAGGGGTGGGAACAAAGCCGGGTCATGGTCCAGCTGGGTGAGAAGGGGTCCAAGGAGCGAGAGCTCGGATGCCCTTGCCTGGTGAGCCGAGAGCTGACATCCACCCTCTGGGCAGCTCCTCTCCCCACGTCCCGAGGTAAGGCTGCCTTTCCCGCACCCTGGGCAGTGTCATGCCTGTGTATAGAGCAGGACGCACAGCAGTGTACGCAGCAGGCCTGATGCCTGTGCTGGCCATGTACTTGGGGGTTGCTGAGGGTGGAACATCCCGACAGGACACGGGCCAAACTCGGGAAGGATGTAGGGGTGAAGCCTTTGGGAGCCTCTGGAGGGGATCCTCACCTGCCCGCACAGGTGGACTGAGGACACTGACCAAGGGTGGGCTGGTGGGGAGACCCAGAAGGGTCCTAGGACATCCCAATATAAAGGACTTCCCTTTCTTCCCTGTTGTGGATGACTTGGATGTGGTAGAAACAGCGGGATTTTGGAAGTTCAATTTTCCACATCATTCCACCAAAAAAAACTGTTAGAAATAATAAATGAATTCAGTAAAGACCCAAAATCAGTACACACAACTCAAGTGCATTTCTAAACACTAATAATGAACCAACAGAAAGAGAAAAAAAAACCTATTTACAACTGCATCAAAAAGAACAAAATACCAAGGAATAAATTTAACCAAGGATGTGAAAGACCTGAAAACTTTAAGACACTCATGAAGATATTGAAGAAGACACAAGTCGGTGGAAAGACTCCCCGTGCTCATGGAATGCAAGAATTACTGTTGCTAAAATGTCCGTTCTACCCAAAGTGGTGCACACAGGGAAGGCAGGCCGTCCTGAAGTTGCAATGGTGTTTTTCACAGAAATGGAGCAAATCCTCCTAAGATGTGTGTGGAGCCACAAAGGACCCGGAAGAGCCAAGGCGACCCTGAGAAAGGAGAACGGGCCGCAGGCATCTCCCTCCCTGACTTCACACTTCATCACGAAGCTACAGTCCCTAAAACAGTGTGGAACTGGCTAAAAACAGGGGCACAGACCAGAGGAACGGGACGGAGAGCCCAGAACCCACCCCGCACGGTTGGGGGGGGGGAAGGGGGCCGTTAAGTTACGACAAGGTGGCCAGGGACACACCGAGAGGAAGGGCAGCCCCACGGTAAACGGTGCAGGGAAGACTGCACACCCCATAACCAATGCGGCTCCACCGCACACCAGCCTGACCAAAAACCCAGCTTTGCACACCAAGCCCTTCCTCGGTCGCATGAAGACGGAATCCCGCAGCCGCCAGTCGCCCCCAGGAAGTTTCTCCCCACTGTTCCTCACTCTCTCCTCACCTGTTCCTCCGGCGTCGCCTGCATCCTCAGGAAACCCAGCTCTCGTCAGCGTGGACGCAGCCCCATGTTGTCCTGAAGCTGAAACCCCAGCGAGTCCTTGAGGAGACCGAGCACCCGTCAGCAGCCACAACCCTGCGGTGCCTGAGTAGACACAACTCCCCTCAGCTGCACTCAGAGCTGGGTCCGCGGGGAATGCGCATGCGCTGTGGGTCAGAGAGGCGGGATCAGCGCCACACTGTGGTCGGTGCGGGAAGTGCAGGCCGCCCCTCCCTCACGGGTCACTGGAGACAGCGAGTCATGCGTGACCCAGGACTAGTCCTGTCCTTCCTGGAGGCCTCAGAGAGATGGGGAAGGAGGAAGGGGAAGAGGGCGGATTCTGCTTAAACCTAACTCTAACCCCGACCACTCTCACCACTTTCATTCAACATGGTCGAGGAAGTCCTAGACATAGTAATTACATGAGAAAAAGAAATAAAAGGAATCCAATGGCAGAGGAAAAAGTAAAACTGTCACTGTGGGTAGATGAGATGATGTTTTATATTTCATTTATTTATTTATTCATTCATTTATTCTGGTTGCGCTGGGTCTTAGTTGTGTCAGGTGAGCTCCTTAGTAGCGGCAGGCAGGCTCCTTAGTTGTGGCATGCAAACTCTTAGTTGTGGCATGCATGTGGGATCTAGTTCCCTGACCAGGGATCGAACCCAGGCCCCCTGCATTGGGAACGTGGAGTCTTAACCACTTTACCACTGGGGAAGTCCCGACATAATGTTTTATATAGAAAATCCTAAAGATGACCCTCCAAAACAAATAGAATTCATTGGAAAATTCAGTTAAGTTGCAGGATACAAAATTAACCTATAGAAATCAGTTGCATCTCTATCCACTGGCAACAAACTTTCAGAATGAGAAATTAAGAAAACAAACCCATTGACCATGGTATTAACAAAAATGAAATACCTAGGAATACATCAAACCCAGGAGGTAAAAGACCTGTACTCAGAAAACTCGAAGACACTGATGAAAGAAATTGGAGACGATAGAAACAAATGGACAGATATAATGTGTTCATGGATTGGAAGAATTCATATTGTTAAAATGATTCCACACCCCAGAGCAATCTAGAGATTTGATGTCATTCTTATCAAAATACCAGTGGAATTTTATGAGAACTAGAACAAAGAATTCTAATGTGTAAGGAAACAGAAAAGAACCTGAATAGTCAATACGATCTTAAGAAAGAAGCACAAACTTGGACATATCACACTCCCTGTTTCAAACTATACTACATATCTAGAATAATCAAGACAGTATGGTATAGGAACAAAAGAAATATACATAGATCTATGGAACAGAATGGAGAGCCCCAAAATAAACATAGGCATATATGGTCAATTCATCTACGACAAAGGAGGTGAGACTATACAATGGGGAAAAGACAGCCTCTTCAATGAATGGTGGTGGGAAAACTGGACAGCTACATGCACAAGAATCAAACTGGAATCCTTTCTTATACCACCTACACAAGCCACCTCGAAATGAATCAAATACTTCAATGTAAGACCTGAAGCCATAAAGCTCCTCAAAGAAAACATAAGCAGTCTGGTCTTTGACATCTGTCTTAGCAATATTTTCTGGATCTGTCTCCCGAAGCAAGGGGAACAAAAGCAGAATAAACCAATGGGACTCCACCCAACTTTAAAGGTTTTCAATGGCAAAGGAAACCATCCACAAAATGAAGAGGCAGCCTACCGAATGTGAGAAAATAGTTGCAAACAATATGTCTGAAAAAGGGTTCATATCCAAAATAGATGAAGAACCACACAACTGAACCTCCAAAAACCAAAAACCCAATTAAAACTTGGGACCGAACATTTTTCCAAAGAGTACGTACAGATGGCCAAGAGACATATGAAACTATGACCAATATCACTTATCATCAGGGAAATGCACATCAAAAGAACAATGAGATTATCACCTCACACCTAAAAACTTGGCTATCGTCCAAAAGACAACAAATAAGAAGGCTTGGCGAGGATGAGGAGAACCCTCAGGCATTCTCTTGGGAAAGTTCATTGGTGCAGCCACTATGGAAAACAGTACAGAGGTTCCTCAAGAAATTAAAAATAGAACTACCATATGATGCAGGAATTACACTTGGGAGTATCTTTCTGAACGAAACAAAAACACAAATTCAAAAAGGTATACACAGGGAGATCAGCTCGGTGCTTTGTGACCACCTAGAGGGGTGGGATAGGGAGGGTGGGAGGGAGGGTAACGCAAGAGGGAAGAGATATGGGAACATATGTATATGTATAACTGATTCACTTTGTTATAAAGCAGAAACTAACACACCATTGTAAAGCAATTATACTCCAATAAAGATTTAGAAAAAAATATAAGAAAACAAAAAATACGGGAATGCATCTAAATCACATCTACAATGGACACTTAGGTTTATCTCGTATGTCTGAACCACAGTTACTCCTTTTTGACAGTCAAATGCATTCCCCTCCTCAATGCCAAAGCAGATGTACAATTCATATCCAAAAGACCACAAAACAGGCCACTTTGGTCAGTAAAATTTAAATTAAACCATGTATAAGCCAGAGTGACTTCCTCACACCTCAAAATGTGAAGAGTTTTTTTCCCTTTTGATTACAAGTCTTTCAATAGAAAGCATTGATGATCAAAATGTCAATCCCTCAGTGCCAGAATGATTCAGCTGTTTGGCCCACGTGTAGATCATGTCCCTCAGCGCTAGGCCTCCTTTATATTTGCCTAGTTAATCCACATTGGAGGAATACTGAGCAGGTATCGTGAACATGCTCAGAGGAATGTTAATGAGAAAATGCTTTATACGGGCCATACCTTTTATTATTCATACCCAATTGTCACACAAGCATTGCACATCTGCTTTTAGCAGTAGACCTAAAGCAAACAGTGATACATCATGAGTAGTTACATTCTCATAACTTCACTAGGTAATTTTCCTTTCCTCTTAAACATCAGGGCAAAATGAAGCCAACACAGTAACTTTCATAAATACACACTTCCATACAGAGGTGTCATTTATCCAATTGTTCCAAGTCCTAAGTAGCTTGAGGGGAAGGACTTCCCTGTGTCTGGAAAACACAGATCAAAGCCAGTAACAAAAAAAAAACAAAAACATTATAACCATATTCACCAGTTCACTCAGTAACCAATCCTTCTGTTAACTTCTTATGAAGCCATCCGATTCTCCATTAAGATTTTTCATTTCTTACCCAGTGTGGCATTATGATATGACATTTATCAGAGACCTGTGCTTGCCAAAAGGTCCTTCACATAGATCTTCTTGAAGATGGAGCACTTTTGCAAAGTGTTAGAGCACAACAGTAACTATCTATGAATCACATAAAGACTTAAAAGGTCATGGTTAAACATTTGACCACAATGTAAATGACAAAAGAAACCATTATTGCTGTTACATACAACATTTAGAAATAACTAGAATTATGACGGATAAAATTTTACCAGGACATACTAGCTTTTTAGGAATTCCATGTAATTTAACATACTAATCAAACATTTCTCTCTGAGATGGCTCAAGGGCCTTCGAAAGCAGCTCAAAGTTAGCTGGAGATCAAAAGAACTGTTAGAATTGGCCAAACAACACTTATTCACTGAAGAAAAGTAAAGAGATTTCGAACAAAAATACAGATCACAGACATAGGCAAAGGAACTCACAAGCTGTTCACAATCAAACGCAGCATTCCAAGAAAACTTTGGAGGGAGAAACCAAATCCAGGCTTGCCCTAACCCACTTGCAACAAAATCCATCTTAGAAAATCCTGGTCATGCACAACTCTTTCCTCAGTGATCCCTTTGCACAAATGTTCATCACCTTCTGTATCCAATTTATGTTGCCCCTTATTTTTTTCCGCATTCAGACACAACCAGCTCTACTACAAAGGGACTTTCTTTTCTCTTTATACCTGTCAGCCTGTTACCTAGCTACTCAGTTTCTTTATTACGTAGCTTCATAAATGCTTGAACATATGGAACTTCTTTTGTCTTTCTCTTCCTGTGACAAAAGAACTCTAGCTGAAGGATAGTATAGTCATTTAGGCTACCTTTCAAAGACCACCATTCCTCATTTTTCAAGAATGTATCCATACATATGCCAGAGAAATTACAACAGAATTTCATTCTTTTCTTAGTCTTAGGTTTACAACTATAGGTTGACCAGTTTGCCAGGATTTTGCCCATTGGCTATCACATGGAACTGAAGAAGAAGCACTTCTTATGCTTGAACCATAGAACACTCACACACGGACAAAAACATAACAAAATCCTAAACACCAACGGAAGCCTCAAACCAAAGGAACCAGAAACCAAACTGAAACCAAAAACCAAATAGCACAAGACTCAAATCATCTTCCAAGTCTCAACTTAGCCTGTGACCTCTGTCCAAGGGGTGCACCTTCCAAATGAGATTTCCTGGAATGAAAAGTCACCCAAATGGGAACCAAGGTTCCCCCAAATGTACAGGGTTAAAAGGACCTCAGACTGCATGCCACGGGAGTTACCACACGCTGGCTGAGGTGCTGAAACATCCCAAATGCTATTTTCCTGGTGCCCCAAAATAATCCCTGGGAGTAGGACATTCAGGGCAGCCCAGGCAGGAGGAAGAGAGGAACGTCCTCAAGGTAAAGACGGCCTGGGCAGCTGCTAGGGAGGTCCCTCTTCCACCATCTATTCCTGCCCCAGAGTTCTAACTGCTGGGATGACTGGGACACAGCCTTTCCAGGCAAGGGTCCCAGGCGGTCTGGCCTCTAAAGGAATTCTCCAACCCTACACTCTCTCGAAAGAGGCTGGCGTGGAGAAAATCTCAGTGTCCGGTAGAGTCAGGGAACCCACAGGGGCCATCCCCAAGTCAGCCCCACATTGGGTACTAAATTTGTTGTCAAAAACTAGACCTCTGTGCACCAGTGCCAAATAGAATCTCAGAGACAGAGGTCTGCAAGAAGTAGAAAAGAATAGCTTTACTGCTTTGGCAGCCAAAGGGGGACACAGAAAACTCGTGCCCTCAAAAACCATGTGTCCCAATGTGGGAGGATCTGGTGAGGAGTTTTACAGCAATGGTTTAAGTTCACAGTTGCTCCTAAGGATTAGTGGGTGTACAGGGCCTTTACTCCCTTTAATCTGGCCTCAGATGTTCTCTTGATGAGCTTCTCTGAAATAAAGAAGACTAAAATCTTCTATTTTGTGGGGGCTTTAAGTTGGTAAAGAGTCCAAAGATACTCATACCTGTATCCCTTGAGGCAAAACCAGGATCCTGCCCCAAGGCTGCACTATTGTTTCTTGATGGTTCCTCCATTGTCTCTGAATCCCCTCCCTTCCCTGATTAACAACTGTTCCAATCTACCCTTTGGAACTCAGGGAAGGTCCTGGAGGCTCTAGCCTAAATAAGGCCCTGACACTACACCTAACTCAGACCCTGATACTCTCTCTAACCAAGGCCCTGACACTACTCCTAACTCAGTCCCTGACACTGTACCTAACAAAGGCTCTGATGCTAATCCTAAATCAGGCCGTGACACTGTGTCTAACTAAGGTCCTGCTGCCATCAATATCTAAAGTCCTGACATTATCCTGAGCTAATATCCTCACCCAGGTCTTACTAAGGTCTTACAACTGTCCCAAAGTAAGCCCTTACGCTGTCCCTAAATGAGGGCCTGAGCGTGTCTTTAACGAAGACCCTAAAGCTAATCCTACAGAGTTCCTTACACTACTCCTACATCATGCCCTGACACTGTCCCTCACTCAGGCACTAAATACAGCCCTCACTTAGGCCCTCTTGCCGTACCTCAGTTAGGCTCTGACGCAGTCTCTTTATCAAGCCCTGACACTGGTCTTGATTAAAGACCTGACACTAGTCCAGATTAAAGCCCTGACACTGGTCTTAACTAGGACCCTGATGCTCTCAATAACTAAGGTCTTCACGCTATCCCTAGCTCATTTCCTGATACTACCCCTGGCCTGGAAGCCGACGGTGTCCCGAGCTAATTTACTGCCTCTTATCCTCACTGATGACTTAACGCTCTCCCTAACTAAGGCCCAGAATAGTCCTAACTAAGGCTCTGACACTGTCTCTAACTACGGCCCGGAATCTTCACGAATATAGGCCCCGCTACCAGCGAAAACTAAAATCCGGAAACTATCCTGAGTTAATATCCTGACCCATTTCTAACCAAGGTCCTGACAGTGTCCCTAAGAAAGCCATTTTGCTCTCCCTAAGTCAGGCACTGGCGCTGACCCTACCTGCAGCCATGATGCTGGGTCTAAATAAGGCCCTGATACTCTCAGTGATTAAGGTCTTGACACTAACCCTAGGTCATTTCCTGACATGCTCCATAAACTTTACCCTTAACCTATCCCTACCAAATGTGTTGCCTCTTATGTTACATGAAACCCTTATTCTGTGCCTAACACAGACACTGAATTTAGGCCCAAGGCCATGACACTGTCACTAACTGAGGCCTAGATGCCCGTCCTAAATCCGGCCTAGAACTGTCCCTCACTAAAGCCCTAACACTATTCCTAACTCAGGCCCTGACACGGTACCTAACAGAGGCCCAGATGCTAGTCCTAACGCAGGCCCTGACACTGTGTCTAACTAAGGCCCTGCTGCCGTCAATATCTAAAGTCCTGATATTAGACTAAACTAATATCCTGACCCATGTCTTACCAAGGTCCTGACACTGTCCCAATGTAAGACCTGACGCTGTCCCTAAGTGAGGCCCTGAGGCTGTCCCTAACAGACGCCCTCATAATGGCTTTAGCAAAGCCCCTGAGGATGATCCTACTGAGGCCCTTCTGCTGCTCCTAAGTCAGGCCCTGACACTATCCCTGGCAAAGGCCCTGACACTAGGCCTTACATAAGCCCTGTCGCTCTTCCGAAGTCGGGCTCTGACACTGTCCCTACCTGTAGCCTTGACACTGGTCTTAAATTAGGCCCTGATGCTCTAACTAATAAGGTCTTGGCACTATCCCTAGGTAATGTCCTGACACTATCCCTAGACCTTAACCTAAACTTGCCTTTAACTAAAGTCGAGCCTCTTATGCTAACTAAATCCCTGACGCTGTCCCTAACTAAGGCCCTGAAATTAGTCCCGAGGTGGTGACGCTGTCCCTAACTGAGGCCTGGAGGCTCATCCGAACTCAGGCCCTGACACTACACCTAACTCAGTCCGTGACAATGTACCTGACTAAGGCTCTGAGGCTCATCCTAAGTCAGGCCCTGACACTGTCTTAAGGCCCTGCGGCCATCAATATCTAAAGGCCTGACATTATCTTGAGTTAATATCTGACCCTTGTCTTACCAAGGTCCTGACACCATCTCTAAGAAAACCCTGTCGCTGTCCCTAAGTGAAGGCCTGAGGCTGTGCCTAACTGAGGCCCTAAAGCTATGCCTAACTGAGGCCTTGACATTTTGACTAGCTCAGGCTCTGATCATGTCTTTAACAAAGACCCTATTGCTGATCCAACAAAGGCCCTGATGCAGCTCCTACATCATGCCCTGACAGTGTCCCCAGCTAAGGGCCTGACGCAAGGCCTCACTCAGACCCTGACGCTCTCCCTAAGTCAGGCTGTGATGCTGTCCCTACCTGAAGCCCTGACACTGGTCCTAAATAAGGCCCTGATAGTGTCAGTAACTAAGGTCTTGACACTATCCCTAAGTCATTTCCTGACACGATCACTAAACTTTACACTAACCCTGTCTCTCGCAACTGTCCTCCCTCTTATGCTAACTGAATACCTTATGTTGTGTCTAACTCAGGCTCTGAATTTAGTCCCAAGGCCGTGACACTCTCCCTAACTAAGGCCTAGATGGTTGTCCTAAATCCGGCCCTGACACTGTCCCTTACTAATTCCCTAACACTATTCCTAACTCAGGCCCTGACACGGTACTTAACAGAGGCACAGTTGCTAGTTCTAAGGCAGGCCCTGACACTGTCTAACTAAGGCCCGGAATCTGTCCCTAATATAGACCCTGCTACCAGCAATAGCTAAAATCCGGACACTATCCTTAGCTAATATCCTGACCCGTTCCTAACCAAGGTCCTGACACTGGCCCTAAGAAAGCCCTGCCGCTGTCCCTAAGTGACGACCTGAGGATGTGCCTAACTCAGGCCCTGAAGCTAGGCCTAACTGAGGCCTTGACACTGTGACTAACTCAGACCCTGATCATGTCTTTAACTAAGACCCTATTGCTGACCCAACAAAGGCCTTGATGGAGCTCCTACATCATGCCCTGACAGTGTCCCCAGCTAAGGGCCTGACACTAGGCCTCATTCAGGCCCTGTCACTCTCCCTATGTCAGGCTCTGATGCTATCCCAACCTGAAGCCCTGACACTGGTCATAAATAAGGCCCTGATAGTGTCAATAACTAAGGTCTTGACACTATCCCTAGGTCATTTCCTGACACGTTCCCTAAACTTTACCCTAACCCTGTCCCTCGCAACTGTCCTGCCTCTTAAGCTAACTGAAGCCCTCATGCTTTGAATACCTCAGGCCCTGAATTTAATCCCAAGGCTGTGACACTGTCCCTAACTAAGGTCTAGATGCTCGTCCTAAATCTGGCCCTGACACAGTGCCTAACTAAGGCATTATTGGTTCTGATGTATCAGCTATGACTTTTTTTCCAATGGACTGCACACACTTACTAAAGTAAAATAAAAACATTATTTTTAAATGATATAAATAAATGAATAACTGCAAGAGATAGATTTAAGAGTGGATTTGGACCTGGCAGTTCTGGTGGCTCACTCTCTTGCAGTGTGGTCTGGTCTCTCTCCAATCCTTTGTCCTGTAAATGCCTTTGGGTGGCCCCGTTCACAGGAACAGTCTCTCTCACTGCATCCAGGGCTTCCAGAAACTGCAGGCGACACTCACTCAATGTCCATTTTAACAGAAAAGAAGAGGTTCAGTTAAGGTCAGGTACTGTGGTCACCCATCCAGGGCTTTGGCTGTCCTCCCTCGATGGCAGGAAGCTCTTCCACTAGCTAAAGTAGCAACTTTGCTGTTGGTGGTAAACTTAAGATTCTTGCTTTGGGCATCACATCCGAGGCTGGCCCTGATTGCCTGTGTACCTCAAAAGGCACACAGATTTCATTTGAGTCCCTGGCAGGTGGGAGCCCAGGAGTCACTCCTGCCCTCTATCTATATTAATCACCCATCTCCACAGAACACATCTGCTCATTTTCCTGTCTCTGCTCTCTCCTTTACAGAGTACAGAAACCAAATGGTAGGTGGTAAGGAAACTGTTACTCAATGGAACAGGGTCTCATGGATTATTCTATACCATGGAAGCCACAGTGGGCTGGCTTTCTGGAGAACACAGGCACTGGGTCCAGGATGCACATGGCTTCTGGAGACCACGCTGCCTCTGTGGGAAAACAACAGTTGGGAGGCCACTTGCTCCCATAACTTTGATTTTTCATGAGCATGAATGTGAAAGGTTTGCAAAAACCCGAAGGCCAAAGGATTGCAGGGCCATGGTCTGCTGTATGCTGAGGGTGGACAGGGCCACACTCAATGTCTGGAGGGTTATTTCCTCTCAGAAGGCTGGGAGGCTATGAGTGAGGAGGCCCTTTTCTCAATCACGTGGATGTAGGGAACTGAAACATCCCGAGGGCCGTCTACGCTACCCAGGTAGCTGTTCAATTGCCCAGCAGCGAGGTCAGCTGAGTGATTGGCCACAGGGGCTTGACAGGGCCCAAGCAGGCCTGAGCTGGAGGACCACAGATGCCTGCCTGGGTGGTCAGCGGTCAAGGGATATTCTGAGGTTTTATTACCTACTACTTCCCACTCAAATGGGACGAAGGATGCAGCCAGTCCTGAAGGGCACCGCCAGCCCTCAAGAAGGCAGCATATGGGGGCTGGCAGCACTACAGCCTTGCATGCATGCCAACACATCCCACTGAGTACACTGCGTGTCAGAGCTGGGCTGGAACCTGGGTCTAGCCCCACACTCCCCATGTTGGCGGCGGGGACCTTCCCGACTTCTGAGGCATCCCACAACCACAGACTGAGGTTAAGGTGGAGCTGAAACAGTCAGCAACCAGAGCAGACATTTCTTTCAACTTCTTTTGAGTCCAGGATGCAGAGAGGAAGCAGAGGTTGAGCAGAAAACCAACAGTCCAGCTTGACCCCACGTCACTTGCACCAGGAGAGTCCTGTCCATCGTGGAGGTTCAGATAGACGAGAGAGCAGAAGTCGAAGCAGGCCCAAAGATAGTAAACACTAGGTGTGTAAAGTATGAATACTTTCTGGTTTTCTTTTTATTTACAGGAAAGTTCATTTTTCAATCATTAAGATATGCTATTAGTAAAATAAATAGATTAAAATTGTGTATACCTTTTCAATCGCCCCTCACTAAATGTGAATTCTGTAGAAGGTACACATCATCTGAAATCTCTTCTTACAGGAGTCGCAGATTTAATTACTAAAAGCTGGCAGGAATCAACACAGGCGACTTTGCAGTTTAAGGATTGCCTGGGTCCGTGGCTTGCTGGGCTGGTTCCTTCTTTCCACCTCTGTAAGATGCAGGTGGAGAAGCAACGGTGAGACCTGTCTCTCTATTAGCTGTTCAGCTAGGACTTTGAGGTACTTACCCTGTGCAGTATGTGGTAGCAGAAGCACGGGTCACAGCAGGAACAGAGTACTTGGTCTCGGCCCTTAGATGACCCACAGTGGACATTAGATACTCAGCCAACAACCAGAAAAGAGAGTCCACACATCTTACCTCCCTTCTACGAACACGTGCGGCTCAGGAACACAGGACACAGAAACTGGGCAGATATAGAGTTTAAATGCAGAATCTCTGGGACTTCCCTGCTGGTCCAGAGGTGAAGACTCAGGGCTTCCACTGCAGGGGGGCAGGTTCAATCCTTGGTGGGGGAACTAAAATCCCGCATGCTGCATGGCCCGGCCTAAATGAATAAATACACAAAAGCAGAATTTCTGTTCTCAAGGTGCTGGTTGATGGGGGAGGCAGAGAATAATTTCTGTGCCCCTCCCCAGAGTGGAAGTGCCAGAGCCAGCCACAGTCGAGGATCCCTATGGGGGATGCAGGGTGGGAGGGGCAGCCGCAGGGGGAGGAGAGGTGGTGAGGAAGGGAAGGGACCCAGGGCTCCGGCCAGCGAGGCTGCCTCACAAGGCAGGCCTGGGAGACACTGTGTGGACAGGACCACAGGCCCCCTGAGGACGGGGGCTGAGCTGCTGGTGGGACCAACGGGGAGGCCCTGATAGAGGGTTGGGAGGCTCCAGGATTTAGAGCGAGCCCTGGACCCCTGTGAGGATGATGCAGGGAAGCGAAACCCTGCAGAGAGCAGCAAGGAAAGGGTGCACAGATCCAAGCAGACGCCAGAACAAGATCGCACCAGGGGACCATGTACAGGCAGTAGACGAGATTGAGTGACTGTTGGGCAGGTGGGGTGGGATGGCACCCACGCGGAGTGGGGGGGCACATCACGGGGAGCATCTAGGAGCAGAAATCTGGGGAGAGAGGAGGGAGGGCAGATACGATGAGATTGGCTGTATAGGTCAAGCCATAGTGACAAGTGTCCAGACGGTCTGCCTGAGTGCAGAGCTGGCCACCCACTCTCTCACCGTGCACCCCAAGTAGGCTCAAGCCTCTTCTGTCAAGGCTGTCAGACTTCTGCCCCCCCAGGAGCTCATAAAAAGTGTAGCTAGTAGATCTCATTACAACCCCCAGGAACTGCACGATCATATGAGTTGCCACTGTGGGAACACAGGTGCTTCAGATCTGTACTCCACACCAATTCCATTTACCAACTATAATTTCTGTCTGGAACTATTTTTCTTGGGGTGATTCCACTGTGTCTGTCCTTCAACCTTTAATTGTACATAATAACTTTTAACCAGTCTGTAGTTAAAGACTAAAGAATGATTTTTCACTGGGAATTAGCCAGTGATTTAGGAAGTCCCTTGGGAATTTAAACATTGGTGGGTGTTCCTATCTGCAAGCAGTTCCTCTACAGGCCTAAACACCTTCTGCCACAGAGCAATGGCCACGTTACGTGGTTAGCTAATGATATCAGGCAGAATCCGCTTTCACAGAACAACTTGCATCTGGAATGTCTCCCAAATCCCAGGCCCACCTTGTCCCAGGCCCTGTACTCCACCAAGACTGCAGGCACATGGAGAGAGAAAGCTTTGCCTGCCCGTCCTGTTCTAGGACAACAGTTCCAGGATCCATTCCTCTACCTATCAGCCAGCCAGGTGGCCCCAGAGGAAACTTACAACTATTGGAAAGGATAGACAGACAGAAAATGACAGTGTGGTGTGACAAGTGCTATGACATGGAACATTCAGGGGAACAACTAAGCCAACAGGAGGCCAAGGGGCTGTAGTGGGCAGGCCAGACCAGGGCGCGGGGTGGGGAGCCTCCTTGAGGAGAGACACTGTTTCCTTGAAGAGCGACAGGTGTTTGTTTGGCCGGCAGTAACCAAACAAGAGAATAACCAGCAGGGGACGCTGAGGGGAAAAACAGGCACCATGAAAAAGCAACTGCTGCCACAGCTGAGGAAATCAAATCTCCAAAAAGAGTGCAGTGTGCTGCCCTACACGCGACATACACAGAGTGACACTGAAGGGCTACGTGCCTGGATGTTGCTTAGAAGGCCCAGGGGGTCCTGGGGGTACTCAGTGTTCCTGCCGTGAATAGGGTGCTGACGCGAGGCTCCTAGGTGTCCTGAAAAGCGTACTGCCTTTAAGATAATGCAGAGCAGTGGCTACGGCCCCATGGAAACTGCTGCACACCTCTGCTTTTGCACGGCAATTCAGGGCCTTACCTCGAGACAAGTGCTCATGCTCAGTGTCCTGTTAGCAACACAGCATGGTAGGATGGTGAATTTCTCCTCGAGCAGAGTGACTACAGGTACGAGGTCCTAGAAAAATTGTAAGCGGAATGTTTGCCCACGGCAGGTCAGACGATGGCCATAACGAAGACTTCCATGGCACGGCGGACAGGCCAGAAATGTGGTCCTGAGGTTGTTCGAGGAATCTGGAAATGCAAATCTACTTAAGGAACGTGCAGTCTGTGGCCCATCACTCGGCCTACATGGAGGGCCTCCGAGGGACCAATCTATGGGCCTCGATGTTCCTCAGAAGGCCCACAGGGGTCTGGAGGTACTCAGTGATCCTGGAGGGAATTGACGCACACCCGAGGGGCCTAGGAGTCCTGAAAAGGGTACTTCCTTTAAAATGCAGAACACCTACTAAGACCTCATGGAAAAAGCTGCATGCCTCCCTTTCCCTACTGATACTCAGGGCATTTTCTCGAAGCAAGGGCTCACGTTGAGTTTCCCTTTAGCAATAAGCATGGCAGACTGAGCTTCACCCCGCCCATGGAAGCACCTGGTTTAGATAGAGGAAACTCATTTTCTTCCCAGAGCCAGGCCTACAGTGGCTAGAGACCTGTCAACAGCAGTGAATTTCAGGCTGCTTCAAGGCAGCATGCATGGAGCTTTCAAAATGGGAAAGCAAGGCTAGATCAATCAGGCCCCCATTTCCATGGGCACACACCTAGCATACATCCCTGTGGTTTTCAACAAGTCAAAAGAGACACAGGTTACCCAGTGGTTCCTTCCCTGAATCAACTCCTTGAAGCAGGGTGTTCTGCATCTACTGAACTCCCCCAACCAAGATACGCCTTAGCTAGGCCTCTGGGCCTGAGGCTCTTCAAATACCTGCAGTATTACATGAAGAACTGGGCTATAGTGGCAGTTGGAAAGCATGCCGACTTTATCCTTGAAACAGGGTGAATTCAGGTAGGAGGTCCTAGATGGAATGTGAAACCGAGTGTTTTTCTAAGTCCAGCTCAGACTAGGGCAATGAGTCAGAATTACATGGCATGTTGGACATGCTAGAATGGTTTACCTGAACCTGTGGGAGACTGGGGAAATCAAGCTGTCCCAAAAAAGAGTGTAGTGTGTTGCCCTACACTCAGCATAAACAGAGTGACTCCGAAGGACTACGAGCCTGGAAGTTGCTTAGCGGGCCCAGGGGAGTTGAGGGTGCTCACTGTTCCTGCTGGGAACAGGGTGCCCACGCGAGGCTGCTAGCTGTCCTGAAAAGCATACTGTTGTTAAGATAATGCAGAGCAGCAACATTGGCCTCAGGAAACTGCTACATGCCTTGGCTTCTGCACGGACATTCAGGGCCTTACCTTGAGGCAAGCGCTCATGCAGAGTGTCCCGTTAGCGACACAGCATGGTAGGATGCTGAATTTCTCCTCGAGCAGAGTGACTTCAACTATGAGGTCCTAGAAGAATTGTAAGCAGAATATTTTCCCATGGCAGCTCGAACAACGACCATGACGAAGACTTCCATGGAATGTCGAACTGGCCAGAAATGTGGTCTGAGGCTGTTCGAGGGCTCTGGAAATGAAGCTGTCCTTCACGAACAAGCAGTGTGTTGCCCATCACTTGGCATACACAGAGGGCCTCCGAGGGGGAGACATACGGGCCTAGACATTGCACAACAAACCCACAGGGGTCTGCAGGTAAGCAGTGATCCTGGAGGGATATGATGCACACGCAAGTGACCTAGGAGTCTTCAAATGTGTACTTCCTTTAAACTGCAGCAGAACAGCGACTAACACTTCATGGAAACAGCTGCATGCGTCCTTTCTGTATGGATACTCAGGGCCTGTCATCGAGGCAACTACTAACATTGAGTTTCCCCTTACCTCTAGAGCATTGTAGGCTGAGCTCAACACCGGCCATGGAAGCACGTCGTTTAGATAGAGGAAACTCATTTTCTGCCCCGAGCCAGGCCTACAGTGGCTAGAGGCCTGTAAACAGAAATGAATTTCAGGCAGCTTCAGGGCAGCATGCATGGACCTTTCAAAATGGGAAAGCAAGGCTACTTCCATTAGGCATCCATTTCCATGGGCACACACACCATACATCCCTGTGGATTCTAACAAGTCAAAAGAGACAGAGGTTACCCAGTTGTTCCTTCCCTGAATCAACTCCTCGAAGCAGCGTGTTCTGCATCTACCAAAATGGCTCAACCAAGGTATGCCCTAGCTAGGCCCCGGGCCTGAGGCTCTTCAAAACCCTGAAGTGTTACATGAGGAACGGGGCTTCACTGGCAGTCGGAACGCAAGCCAACTTTCTCCTGGAGGCAGGGTGACTTCAGGCAGGAGGTCCTAGATGGAATGCGAAGCCGAGGGTTTTTCTCAGCGCAGCTCAGACTAGGGCAATGGGTCAGACTTACCAGGCATGTTGGACATCCTAGAAGGGTCTTCGTGAACCTGTGGGAGTGCTGGGGATTTCAAGCTGTCCCATGAAGGAGGGCAGGGTGTTGCCCTATCCTCGGCATACACAGAATGGCTCTGACAGGTTACGGGCCTGGCAGGTGCTTAGCAGGCCCAGGGGGTCCTGGGGGTACTCACTCTTCTTGCCGGTAATAGGGTGCCCAAGTGAGGCTCCTAGGTGTCCTGAAAAGCGTACTGCCTTCAAGATAATGCAGAGCAGCGGCTACGGCCTCATGGAAACTGCTGCGCGCCTCCGCTTCCGCACGGCAATTCAGGGCCTTACATTGAGGCAAGTGCTCACGCTGAGTGTCCTGTTAGCAACACAGCACAGTAGGATGTTGAATTTCTCCTCGAGAAGAGTGACTTCAGGTACGAGTTCCTAGAAGATCTGTAAGCAGAGTGTTTTCCCTAGGCAGCTCAGACGATGGTCATGACGAAGACTTCCAAGCACGTCGGGCTGTCCAGAAATGGGGTCCTGAGGCAGTTCGAGAATTCTGGAAATGTAGCTCTCCTTAAGGAACCTTCACTGTGTTGCCCATCAGTCTGCATATACAGAGGGCCTAAGAGGAACCGACCTATGGGCCTCGATGTTGCTCAGCAGGCCCACAGGGGTCTGGAGGTACTCAGTGATCCTGGAGGGTAATGATGCACACCAGAGGGGCCTAGGTGTCCTGAAAAGGGTACTTCCTTTAAACTACAGCAGAACAGCGACTAAAACCTCATGGAAACAGCTGCACGCCTCCCTTTCTGTATGGATACTCAGGGCCTGTCCTCGAGGCAAGTACTCACATTGAGTTTCCTTCCCTTTAGCTCTAGAGCATGGCAGGCTGAGCCCCACCCAAACCATGGAAGCACCTCGTTTAGATAGAGGAAACTCATTTTCTTCCCAAAAGCAGGCGTACAGTGGCTAGAGGCCTGTCAACAGCAGTGAATTTCACGTAGCTTTAAGGCAGCATGAATGGAGCTTTCAAAATGGGAAAGCAAGGCTAGTTGCATCAGGCCCCCATTTCCATGGGCACACGCAGCACACATCCCTGTGGGTTTCTAACAAGTCAAAATGGATACCGGTTACCCAGTGGTGCCTTCTCTGAATCAACTCCTCGAAGCAGGGTATTCTGCATCTAGCAAACTGCCTCAATCAAGGTACGCTGTAGCTAGGCCTCGGGCCTGAGGCTCTTCAAAAGCCTGCAGTGTTACACGAAGAACCGGGCTTTAGTGGAAGTCGGAATGCAAGCCGACTCTCTCCTGGTGGCAGGGTGACTTCAGGCAGGAGGTCCTAGATGGAATTTGAAGCCGAGGGTTTTTCTCAGCGCCTCTCAGACTAGGGCAATGGGTCAGACTTACCAGGCATGTTGCACGTGATTAAAGGGTGTTCTTGAAACTTTGGGAGTGCAGGGGATTGCAAGATGTCCCATGAAGAAGCGCAGTGTGTTGCGCTACACTTGGCATAAACAGACAGGCTCCGAAGGGATATGCGCCAGGACATTCCTTAGCAGGCCCGGGGGCGGGGGGGGGGGGCTGGGGTACTCAGGGATCCTGCCGGGAATTCGGTGCCCACGCGAAGCTCATAGGTGTCCTGTAAAGCCGTTAAGATAACGGAGAGAGGCGGCTACGGCCTACTGGAAACTTCTGCACGCCTCCGCTTCTGCAGGGCCTTACCTTGAAGCAAGTGATCACGCTGAGTGTCCCATTAGCGAAACAGCATGGTAGGATGGTGAATTTTTCCTTGAGCAGAGTGACTTCAGGTACAAGCTCCTCGAAGAATTGTAAGCAGAACGTTTTCCCATGGCAGCACAGACGATGGTCACGACGTAGACTTCCATGGCACGTTGGACTGGCCAGCAATGTGGTCCTGAGGCAGTTCGAGAATTCTGGAAATGTAGCTCTCCTTAAGGAACATTCAGTGTGTTGCCGAACACTCGGCATACACAGAGTGGCTCTGATGGGTTACGGCCCTTGCAGTTTCTTAGCATGCCCAGGGGGTCCTGGGGGTACTCACTGTTCCTGCCGGGAATAGGGTGCCCACGCGAAGCTCCTAGGTGCCCTGAAAAGCGTACTGCCATTAAGATATTGCAGAGCAGCGGCTATGGCCTCATGGAAACTGCTGCACACCTCTGCTTTTGCACGGCAATTCAGGGCCTTACCTCGAGACGAGTGCTCATGCTGAGTGTCTCGTTAGCGACACAGCACGGTAGGATGGTGAATTTCTCCTCGAGCACAGTGACTACAGGTACGAGGTCCTCCAGGAATTGTAAGCGGAATGTTTGCCCATGGCAGGTCAGACGACGGCCATAACGAAGACTTCCATGGCACGGCGGACAGGCCAGAAATGTGGTCCTGAGGATGTTCGAGGGATCTGGAAATGCAACTATACTTAAGGAACGTGCAGTGTGGCCCAGCACTCGCCCTACACAGAGAGCCTCCGAGGGACCGACCTATGGGCCTCGATGTTGCTCAGAAGTCCCACAGGGGTCTGGAGGTACTCAGTGATCCTGGAGGGAATTGACGCACACCCGAGGGGCTTAAGGGTCCTGAAAAGGGCACTTCCCTTAAAATGCACAGAACAACTACTAAGACCTCATGGAAACAGCTGCATGCCTCCCTTTCTGTACGGATATTCTGGGCATGTTCTTGAAGCAAGTGCTCACGTTGAGTTTCCCTTTAGCTCTAGTGCATGGCAGGCTGAGCCCCAACCAGGCCATGGAAGCAACTGGTTTAGCTACAGGAAACTCATTTTCTTCCCGGAGCCAGGCCTACAGTGGCTAGAGACCTGTCCACAGCAGCGAATTTCAGGGAGCTTCAAGGCAGCATGCACGGAGCTTTCAAAATGGGAAAGCAAGGCTACTTCCATTAGGCATCCATTTCCAAGGGCACACGCAGCATACATCCCTGTGGTTTCTAACAAGTCAAAAGAGACACAGGTTACCCAGTTGTCCCTTCCCTGAATCAACTCCTCGAAGCAGGGTGTTCTGCATCTAGCAAATGTCTCAACCAAGGTATGCCCTAGCTAGGCCTCGGGCCTGAGGCTCTTCAAAAGCCTGCAGTGTTACATGAAGAACCGGGCTTTAGTGGCAGTCGGAAAGCAAGCCGACTTTCTCCTGGTGGCAGGGTGACTTCAGGCAGGAGGTCCTAGATGGAATGCGAAGCCGAGAGTTTTTCTCAGTGCAGCTCAGACTAGGGCAATGAGTCAGACTTATCAGGCATGCTGCATGTGCTTAAAGGGTGTTCTTGAAACTTTGGGAGTGCAGGGGATTGCAAGATGTCCCATGACGAAGTGCGGTGTGTTGCGCTACAGTCGGCATAAATAGACAGCCTCCAAAGGGATATGCGCCAGGACGTTCCTTAGCAGGCCCAGGGGGGCCTGGGGTACTCAGGGAACCTGCCGGGAATTCAGTACCCACGCGGAGCTCCTAGGTGTCCTGAAAAGCCGTTCAGATAACGGAGAGCAGTGGATACGGCCTCATGGAAACTTCTGCAGGCCTCTGCTTCTGCACGGCCATTCAGGGCCTTACCTTGAGGCAAGTGATCACGCTGAGTGTCCCGTTAGCGACACAGCATGGTAGGATGGTGAATTTTTCCTTGAGCAGAATGACTTCAGGTACAAGCTCCTCGAAGAATTGTTAAGCAGAACGTTTTCCCATAGCAGCACAGACGACGATCATGACGTAGACTTTCACGGCATGTTGAACTGGCCAGCAATGTGGTCCTGAGGCAGTTCGAGAATTCTGGAAATGTAGCTCTCTTTAAGGAACATTCAGTGTGTTGCCGAACACTCGGCATACACAGAGGACCTCCGAGGCACCAACTTATGAGCCTCGATGTTGCTCAGCAGGGCGACAGGTGATTGGAGTTACTCAGGGATCCTGGAAGGAAATGGTGCACACATGAGGGGCCTAGGACTCCTGAAAGGGGTACTTCCATTAAAGTACAGCAGAAAAGTGACTAAGAGCTCATGGAAATAGCTGCATGCCTCCCTTTCTGTACGGACACTCAGGGCCTGTCCTCGACGCAACTACTCACGTTGAGTTTCCCTTGACCTCTAGAGCATGGCAGGCTGAGCTCCACCTCGGCCATGGAAGCACCTGGTTTAGATAGAGGAAACTCATTTTCTTCCCTGAGCCAGGCCTACAGTGGCTAGAGGCCTGTCAATAGCAGTGAATTTCAGGTAGCTTTAAGACAGCATGCATGGAGCTTTCAAAATGGGAATGCAAGGATAGTTACATCAGGTCCCTATTACCAAGGGCACATGCAGCATACATCCCTTTAATTTCTAAGAAGTCAAAAGAGACACATGTTCCCACTGCTTAGTTCCCTGAATCAACTCTTCGAAACAGGGTGTTGTGCATTTAGCAAACTGCCTCAACCAAGGTATGCCCTAGCTAGGCCTCGGGCCTGAGGCCCTTCAAAAGCATGCAGCATTACACGAAGAACTGGGCTTTAGTGGCAGTCGGAATGCAAGCCGACTTTCTCCTGGTGGCAGGGTGACTTCAGGCAGGTGGTCCTAGGTGGAACTGGAAACCAAGGGTTTCTCTCAGTTTAGCTCACACTAGGGCATTCTGTCAGAGTTAGCTGGCATGTTGGAGGTTGTAGAAGGGTGTTCGTGAATCTGTGGGAGTGCTGGGGATTTCAAGCTGTCCCGTGAAGGAGTGCACTGTGTTGCCCTATACTCGGCATACACAGAGTAGCTCGGGAGGGCTACGGGCCTGGCAGTTGCTTAGCAGGCCCACAGGGTCCTGGGAGTACTCACCGTTCCTGCCGGGAATAGGGTGCCTACGAGAGCCTCCTAGGTGTCCTGAAAAGCGTACTGCCATTAAGATAATGCAGAGCAGCGGCTACAGCCTCATGGAAACTGCTGCATGCCTCTGCTACTTCAGGAAAATTCAGGGCCTTACCCTGAGGCAAGTTCTCACGCTGAGTGTCCCATTAGCGGCACAGCATGGTAGGATGCTGAATTTCTCCTCGAGTAGAGTGACTTCAGGTACGAGACCCTTGAAGAATTCTAAGCAGACTGTTTTCCCACGGCAATTCATACGATGTCCATGACGAAGAATTCCATGGCACGTCGGACTGGCCAGAAATGTGGTCCTCAGGCTGTTCGAGGGCTGTGGAAATGTAGCTCTCCTTAACGAACATTCAGTGTGCTGCCAATCACTGGGCATACATAGAGGGCCCCCGAGGGACCGACCTATGGGCGTTGATGTTGCTCAGCAGGCCCACAGGGGCCTGGAGGTACTCAGTTATCCTGGAGGGAAATGATGCACACCCGAGGGGCCTAGAAGTCCTTAAAAGGGGACTTCCTTTAAACTACTGCAGAACATCGAGTAAGACCTCATAGAAGCCGCCAAATGGCTCCCTCTCTGTATGGTACTCAGGGCCTTTCCTCGAAGCAACTACTCACATTCAGTTTCCCTTTATCTCTAGAGCATGGCAGGCTGAGCTCCACCCTGGCCATGGAAGGACTTGGTTTAGATAGGGGAAACTCATTTTCTTCCGAGAGTCAGGCCTACATTGGCTAGGGGCCTGTCAACAGCAGTGAATTTAAATTACCTTCAAGGCAGCATGAACAGAGCTTTCAAATTGGGAAAGCAAGGCTAGTTCGATCAGGCCCCCATTTCCAACAGCACAGGCAGCATACATCCCTGTGGTTTCTAACAAGTCAGAAGAGACTCAGGTTACCCAGTGGTTTCTTACCTGAATCGACTCCTCGAAGCAGGGTGTTCTTCAGAGCAAACTGCTTCACCCAAGGTAGACCCTGGCTAGGGCTCCGGGCCAGTGGCTCTTGAAAAGCCTGCAGTGTTTCACAAAGAACTGGTTTAAATGGCAGTCAGAACGCAATCTGACTTTCTCCTGGAGGCAGGGTGACTTCAGGCAGGAGGTCCTAGATGGAATGCGAAGCCGAGGGTTTTTCTCAGTGCAGTTCAGATTAGGGCAATGAGTCAGACTTCCCCGGCACGTTGGACGTGCTAGAACGGGGTTCGAGAACCTGTGGGAGGATTTGGTAAAGCAAGCTGTCCCAAAAAACAGTGCAGTGTGTTGACCTACACGCGGCATACACAGAGTGACTCCGAAGGGCTATGGCCTGGATGTTGCTTAGCAACTAGGACCCTATTGCTGATCCAACAAAGGCACCGATTCTGCTCCGACATCATGCCCTGACAGTGTCCCCAGCTAAGGGTCTGACGCTAGGCCTCACTCAGACCCTGTTGCTCTCCCTAAGGCAGGCACTGATGCTGTCCCTACCTGACGTCCTGACACTGGTCGTAAATAAGGCCCTAATACTGTCAGTAACTAAGGTCTTGACACTATCCCTAGGTCATTTCCTGACACGATCCCTAAACTTTACCCTAAGCATGTCCCTCACAACTGTCCTGCCTCTTAAGCTAACTGAAGACCTTATGCTGTGGCTAACTCAGGCCCTGAATTTAATCGCAAGGCCGTGACACTGTCCCTAACTAAGATCTAGATGCTCATTCTAAATCCAGTCCTGACATAGTGCCTAACTAAGGCATTATTGGTTCTGATGTATCAGCTATGACATTTTTTTCCAATGGACTGCACACACTTACTAAAGTAAAGTAGAAACATTATTTTTAATTGATATAAATAAATGAATAACTGCAAGAGATAGATTTAAGAGTGGATTTGGACCTGGCAGTTCTGGTGGCTCACTCTCTTGCAGTGTGGTCTGGTCTCTCTCCAATCCTTTGTCCTGTAAATGCCTTTGGGTGGCCCCGTTCACAGGAACAGTCTCTCTCACTGCATCCAGGGCTTCCAGAAACTGCAGGTGATGCTCACTCAATGTCCATTTTAACAGAAAAGAAGAGGTTCAGTTAAGGTCAGGTACTGTGGTCACCCATCCAGGGCTTTGGTTGTCCTCCCTCGATGGCAGGAAGCTCTTCCACTAGCTAAAGTAGCAACTTTGCTGTTGGTGGTAAACTTAAGATTCTTGCTTTGGGCATCACATCCGAGGCTGGCCCTGATTGCCTGTGTACCTCAAAAGGCACACAGACTTCATTTGTGTCCCAGGGAATTGGCAGCCCAAGAGTCACTCCTGCCCTCTGTCTATATTAATCACCCATCTCCACAGAACACATCTGCTCATTTTCCTGTCTCTGCTCTCTCCTTTACAGAGAACAGAAACCAAATGGTAGGTGGCTGTTACTCAATGGAGCAGTGTCTCAAGGATTATTCTCTACCGTGGAAGCCAGAGTAGGCTGGCTTTCCGGAGGGCACAGGCACTGGGTCCAGGATGCACATGGCTCCTGGAGACCACGCTGCCTCAGAGGGAAAACACCAGTTGGGAAACCACTTGCTCCCATACCTTTGATTTTTCATGAGCATGAATGTCAAAGGTTTGCAACAACTCGAAGGCCAAAGGATTGCAGGGCCATGGTCTGCTGTATGCTGAGGGTGGCCAGGGCCACACTCAATGTCTGGAGGCTTATTTCCTCTCAGAAGGCTGGGAGGCTATGAGGGAGGAGGCCATTTTCTCAATCACATGGATGTAGGGAACTGAAACATCCCAAGGGGCCATCTATGCTGCCCAGGTAGCTGTTCAATTGCCCAGCAGCAAGGTCAGCTCAGTGACTGGCCATAGGGACTTGACAGGGCCCAAGCAGGCCTGAGCTGGAGGACCACAGATGCCTGCCTGGGTGGTCAGCGGTCAAGGGATATTCTGAGGTTTTATTATCTGCTACTGCCCACTCAAATGGGATGAAGGATGCAGCCAGTCCTGAAGGGCACCGCCAGCCCTCAAGAAGGCAGCATATGGGGGCTGGCTGCGCTACAGCCTTGCATGCATGCCAACACGTCCCACTGAGCACACTGTGTGTCAGAGCTGGGCTGGAACCTGGGTCTAGCCCCACACTCCCCATGTTGGTAGAGGGGACCTTCCCGACTTCTGAGGCATTCCACAACCACAGACTGAGGTTAAGGTGGAGATGAAACAATCAGCAACCAGAGCAGACATTTCATCTTCTTTAGAGTCCAGGATGCAGAGAGGAAGCAGAGGCAGAGCAGAAAACCAACAGTCCAGCTTGACCCCACGTCACTTGCACCAGGAGAGTCCTGTCCATCGTGGAGGCTCAGATAGACGAGAGAGGGGAAGGTGAGGCAGGTCCATTAGATAGCGAACACTAGGTGTGTAAAGTGTGAGTACTGTCTGGTTTTCTTTTTATTTACGGGAATGTCTATTTTTCAATCATTAAGATACGCTATTAGTAGTATAAAAAGATAAAAATTGTATATCCCTTTTCACACACCCCTCACTAAATGTGAATTCTGTAGAAGGTACACATCTTCTGAAATCTCTTCTTACAAGAGTCACGGATTTACTTACTAAAAGCTGGCTGGAATCAACACAGGTGACTTTGCAGTTTTAGGATTGCCTGGGTCCGTCGCTTGCTGGGCTGCAGTTCCTACTTTCCACCTCTGTAAGATGCAGGTGGAGAAGCAACGGTGAGACCTGTCTCTCTATTAGCTGTTCAGCTAGGACTTTGAGGTACTTAACCTGTGCAGTATGTAGTAGCAGAAGCACGGATCACAGCAGGAACAGAGTACTTGGTCTCGGCCCTTAGATGACCCACAGTGGACATTAGATACTCAGCCAACAACCAGAAAAGAGAGTCCACACATCTTACCTCCCTTCTACGAACACGTGCCGCTCAGGAACCCAGGACACAGAAACTGGGCAGATATAGAGTTTAAATGCAGAATCTCTGGGACTTCCCTGCTGGTCCAGAGGTGAAGACCCAACGCTTCCACTGCAGGGGAGCAGGTTCAGTCCTTGGTGGGGGAACTAAAATTCCACATGCTGCATGGCCCGGCCTAAATGAATAAATACACAAAAGCAGAATTTCTGTTCTCAATGTGCTGTCTGATGGGGGAGGCAGAGAATAATTCATGTGCTCCTCCCCAGAGTGGTAGTGCTAGAGCCAGCCACAGTCGAGGATCCCTATGGGGGATTCAGGGTGGGAGGGGCAGCCGCAGGAGGAGGAGGGTTGGTGAGGAAGGGAAGGTTCCCAGGGCTCCGGCCAGCGAGGCTGCCTCACAAGGCAGGCCTGGGAGACACTGTGTGGACAGGACCACAGGCCCCTGAGGACCGGGGCTGAGCTGCTGTTGGGAACAGGGGGTCGGCACTGATACAGGGCTGGGAGGCTACAGGGTTTAGAGCGAGCCCTGGGCCCCTCTGAGGATGATGCAGGGGAGCGACGCCCTGCAGAGAGCAGCTAGGAAAGGCTGCATGGATCCAAGCAGACGCCAGAACAAGATCGCGCCAGGGAACCATGTACAGGCGGTGGACGAGATTGGGTGACTGCTGGGCAGGTGGGGTGGGATGGCAGACAGGGGGCACATCACGGGGAGAGCCTAGGAACAGCGATCTGGGGAGAGAGGAGGGAGGGCAGATACGATGAGATTGGCTGTATAGGTCAAGCCATAGTGACAAGTATCCTGATGGTCTGCCTGAGTGCAGAGCTGGCCACCCACTCTCTCACTGTGCGCCCCAAGTAGGCTCAAGCCTCTTCTGTCAAGGCTGTCAGACTTCTGCCCCCACAGGAGCTCATAAAAAGTGTAGCTAGTAGATCTCATTACAACCCCCAGGCACTGCACGATCATATGAGTTGCCACTGTGGGAACACAGGTGCTTCAGATCTATACTCCACACCAATTCCATTTACCAACTATAATTTCTGTCTGGAACTATTTTTCTTGGGGTGATTCCACTGTGTCTGTCCTTCAACCTTTAATTGTACATAATAACTTTTAACCAGTCTGTAGTTAAAGACTAAAGAATGATTTTTCACTGGGAATTAGCCAGTGATTTAGGAAGTCCCTTGGGAATTTAAACATTGGTGGATGTTCCTATCTGCAAATAGTTCCTCTACAGGCCTAAACGCCTTCTGCCACAGAGCAACGGCCACGTTACATGGTTAGCTAATGATATCAGGCAGAATCCGCTTTCACAGAACAACTTGCATCTGGACGGTCCCCCAAACCCCAGGCCCACCTTGTCCCAGGCCCTGTACCCCACCAAGACTGTGGGCACATGGAGAGAGAAAGGTTTGCCCTGCCCGTCCTGTTCTAGGACAACGGGTCCAGGATCCATTCCTCTACCTGTCAGCCAGCCAGGCGGCCCCAGAGGAAATTTACATCTAGTGGAAGGGACAGAGAGACAGAAAATAACAGTGTGGTGTGACAAGTGCTATGACACGGGACATTCAGGTGAACAACTAGGCCAAGAGGGGGACCAAGGGGCTGTGGTGGGCAGGCCAGACAAGGGTGTGGGGTGGGGAGCGTCCCCAAGGAAAGACGCTGTTTCCTTGAACAGCTACAGCTGTTGGTTTGGCCGGCAGTCACCAGACCTGAAAAGAAACAGCAGGGGACGTGGAGGGGAAGAACAGGCACCATGAAAAAGCAACTGCTGCCACAGCTGAGGAGATCAAGCTGTCCCAAGAAAGAGTGCAGTGTGCTGCCCTACACGCGACATACACAGAGTGACTCAGAAGGGTTACGGGCCTGGATGTTGATTAGCAGGCCCAGGGAAGCCTGAGGGTACGCAGTGTTCTTGCAGGGAATACGGTGCCCACGCGAGGCTCCTAGCTGTCCTGAAAAGCGTACTGCCATTAAGATAATGCAGAGCAGCGGCTATGGCCTCATGGAATCTGCTGCGTGCCTCAGCTTCTGCACGGCAATTCAGGGCCTTACCTTGAGGCAAGTGCTCATGCTGAGTGTCCCGTTATCAACACAGCATGGTAGGAGGCTGACTCTCTGCTCGAGCACAGTGACTTCAGGTATGAGATCCTCGAAGAATGTTGAGCAGAGTGTTTTCCCATGGCAGCTCAGATGGTGACCATGACAAATACTTCCATGGCATATCGGACTGGCCAGAAATGTGGTACTGAGGCAGTTCGAGGGCTATGGAAATGCAGCTCTCCTTAACGAACGTGCAGTGTGTTGCCCATCACTCGGCATACACACAGGGCCTAGGAGGGACCGACCTATGGGCCTCGATGTTGCTCAGCAGGCCCAGAGGGGTCTGGAGGTACTCAGTGATCCTGGAGGGAAATGATGCACACCCGATGGGCCTAGGATTCCTGAAAATGGTACTTCCTGTAAAATAGAGCAGAACAGTGAGTAAGACCTCATGGAAGCCGCTAAATGCCTCCCTTTCTCTACGGTACTCAGGGCCTTTCCTCGAGGCAAGTACTCACATTGCGTTTCCCTTTATCTCTAGAGCATGGCCGGCTGAGCTCCACCCCAGCCATGGAAGAACCTGGTTGAGATAGAGGAAATTCATTTTCGTCCCAGAGTCAGGCCTACATTGGCTACGGGCCTGTCAACAGCAGTGAATTTTAGGTAGCTTCAAGGTATCATGCATGGAGCTTTCAAAATGGGAAAGCAAGGCTAGTTCCATCAGGCCCACATTTCATGGGTACAAGCAGCATACATCCCTGTGGTTTCTAACAAGTCGAAAGACACAGATTACACACTGCTTCCTTCCCTGATTCAACTTCTCCAAGCAAGGTGTTCTGCATCTAGTGAACTACGTCATCCAAGGAACCCCCTAGGTAGAACTTCGGGCTTGTGGCTCTTTAAAAGCCTGCAGTGTTACACAAAGAACTGGGCTTTAGTTCAAGTAGTAACGCATGCCGACTTTATCCTGGAAGCAGTGTGAATTCAGGTAGGAGGTCCTAGATGGAATGCGAAGCTGAGGGTTTTTCTCAGTGCAGCTCAGATTAGGGCAATGAGTCAGACTTACCAGGCATGTTGGACGTGCTAGAACTGTTTACCTGAACCTGTGGGAGTACTGGGGAAATCAAGCTGTCCCAAAAAAGAGTGCACTGTGTTGCCCTATACTCAGCATACACAGAGTGACTCTGAAGGGCTACGAGCCTGGAAGTTGCTTAGCAGGCCCAGAGGGGCTGGTGGTACTCACTGTTCCTGCCGGGAACAGGGTGGCCACGCGAGGCTCCTAGGTGTCCTGAAAAGCGTACTGCTGTTAAGATAATGCAGAGCAGCGGCTACGGCCTCATGGAAACTGCTGCACACCTCCACTACTGCCTGGCAATTCAGGGCCTCACCTCAAGGCAAGTGCTCTCGTTTAATGTCCCATTAGTGACACAGCATGGTAGGATGCTGACTTCCTACCTGAGTATAGTGACCTCAGGTACGAGGTCCTTGAAAAAGTCTAAGCAGAATGATTTCTCATGGCAGCTCAGACGAGAGCCATGATAAAGACTTCCATGGCACCTTGGACTGGCTATAAATGTGGTCCTGATGCTGTTCGAGTGCTCTGGCAATGTAGCTTTCCTTAAGTAATGATCAATGTGTTGCCCATCACTCATCAAACACAGAGGACCTCCAAGGGACCAATGGCCCTCGATTTTGCTCAGCAGGCCCATGAGGTCTGGAGGTACTCAGTGATCTTGGAGGGAAAATGATGCACACCCAAGGGGCCTAGGAGTCCTGAAAGGGCACTTCTTTAAAATAAGGCAGAACCCCGATGAAAACCTCATGGAAACAGCCGCATGCCTCACTTACCGCATGTCTACTCAGGGCCTTATCTCGAGGCAAGTACTCAAGTTGAGTTTCTATTTAGCTCTAGAGCATGGCAGCCTGAGCCCCACCCAAGCACTGGAAGAACTCTGTTTAGCTAGAGGAAACTCACTTTCTTTGCAGAGCCATGCCTACAGCGGCTAGAGTTCTGTCCACAGCAGTGAATTTCACGTAGCTTCAAGGCAACATGAAGGGAGCTTTCAAAATGGGAAAGCAAGGCTAGTTCCATCAGGCCCCCATTTCCATGGGCACACGCAGCATACATCCCTGTGCTTTCTAACAAGTCAAAAGAGACACAGATTACACACTGGTTTCTTCCCTGAATCAAAATCTCCAAGCAAGGTGTTCTGCATCTAGTGAACTATGTCAACCAAGGAACCCCCTAGGTAGGAATTCAGGCCTGTGCCTCTTCAAAAGCCTGCAGTGTTACTCGAAGAATTGATCTTTAGTTGCAGTAGGAACGCAAGCCGACTTATTCTTTGAGGCAGGGTGACTTCAGGTAGGAGGTCTTAGATGCAATGTGAAGCCAAGTGTTTTTCTCAGTGCAGCTTAGACTAGGGCAATGAGTCAGACTTCCATGGCATGTTGGACATGCTAGAAAGGTGTTCGTGAACCTGTGGGAGTATTGGGTAAATCAAGCTGTCCCAAAAAACAGTGCAGTGTGTTGACCTACACACGGCATACACAGAGTGACTCTGAAGGGCTACAAGCCTGGATGCTGCTTAGCAACCAAGAACCTATTGCTGATCCAACAAAGGCCCTGATGCAGCTCTTACATCATGCCCTGACAGTGTGCCCAGCTAAGGGCATGATGGTAGGCCTCAATCTGTCCCTGTCGCTCTCACTAACTCAAGCACTGACGCTATCCCTACCTGAAGCCCTGATCTTGGTCCTAAATAAGGCCCTGATACACTTAGTGCCTAAGGTCTTGACACTTACGCTAGGTCATTTCCTGACACGATCCCTAAACTTTACCCTAACCCTGTCCCTAGCAACTGTCCTGCCTCTTATGCTAACTGAAGCCCTTATACTGTGAATACCTCAGGCCCTGAATTTGGTCCCAAGTCCGTAGGCCTAGAAGGTCGTCCTAAATCTGGCCCAAACCTGTCCATAACTAATGCCTTAACAACATTCCTAACTCAGTCCCTGACACGGAAACTAACAGAGGCCCAGATGCTAGTCCTAACGTAGGTCCTGACACTGTGTCTAACTAAGGTCCTGCTGCCAAATATCTAAAGTCCTGACATTACCCTGAGCTAATATCCTGACCCATGTCTTGCCAAGGTCCTGAAACTGTCCCAAAGTAAGCCCTGACTCTGTCCCTAAGTGAGGCCCTGTGGCTGTCCCTATCAGAAGACCTGAGAATGTCTTTAACGAAGACCCTAAGGCTGATCCTACAGAGGCCCTTATACAACTCCTATGTCATGCCCTGACACTGTCCCTCACTCAGGCCCTAAAGATAGGCCTCACTTAGGCCCTGTTGCCGTACCTTAGTTAGGCTCTGACGCTATCCCTACATCAAGCCCTGACACTGGTCCTGATTAAGGCCCTGACACTGGTCCTAACTAAGGCCCTGATGCTCTCAATAACTAAGGTCTTCATGCTATCCCTAGCTCATTTCTTGACACTATCCCTGGCCTGGAACCTGACTCTGTACCGAGCTAATTTCCTGCCTCTTATCCTCACAGAAGCCCTAATGCTCTCCGTAACTAAGGCCCAGACTAGTCCTAACTAGGGCCCTGACACTGTTTCTAACTATGGCCCGGAATCTGTCCCTAATATAGGTCCTGCTGCTGGAAATAACTAAAATCCAGACACTATCATGAGTTCAGAATCTGACCCAATTCTAATCAAGGTCCTGACACTATCCCTAAGAAAGCCCTCTCTCTGTCCCTAAGTGAAGGCCTGAGGCTGTGCCTAACTTAGGCCCTGAAGCTTTCCCTAACTGAGGCCTTGACGCTGTGACCACCTCAGGCCCTGATCATGTCTTTAACTAAGACCCTATTGCTGACCCAACAAAGGCCCTGATGCAGCTCCTACATCATGCCCTGACAGTGTCCCCAGCTAAGGGCATGACGCTAGGCCTCACTCAGTCCCTGTGGCTCTCTCTAAGTCAGGCTCTGACGCTGTCCTTACCTGAAGCCCTGACAATGGTTCTAATTAAGGCCCTGATACTCTCAGTGACTAAGGTCTTGACACTACCCCTAGGTCATTTCCTGACACGATCCCTAAACTTTACCCTAAGCCTGTCCCTAGCAACTGTTCTGCCTCTTATGCTAACTGAAGTCCTTATGCTGTGAATACCTCAGGCCCTGAATTTAGTCCCAAGGCTGTGACACTGTCCCTAACTAAGGCCTAGATGCTCATCCTAAATCCGGCCCTGACACTGTCCCTAACTATGGCCCTAAAACTCTTGCTAACTCAGGCCCTGACACGGTACCTAACACAGACCCAGATGCTAGTCCTATCTACGGCCTTGACACTGTCCCTAACTTAGGCCCTGCTGCTGTCAACATTTAAAGTCCTGACAGTATCCTGAGCTTATTATATCCTGGCCCATGTTTTATTAAGGTCCTGAAACTGTCCCAAAGTAAGCCTTGACGCTGTCCCTACGTGAGGCTGTGAGGCTGTCTCTAACAGAGGCCCTGATAATGTCTTTAACAAACCCCTTATGCTGTTCCTACCGAGGCCCTGATGCTTTTCCTAAGTCATGCCCTGACACTGTCCCCAGCTAAGGCTCTGACTCCAGGCCTCACTCAGTCCCTGTCGCTCTCCCTAAGTCAGGCTCTGACGCTGTCCCTACCTGAAGCCCTGACACTGGTTCTAAATTAGGCACTGATGCTATAAGTAGCTATAGTCTTGACACTATCCCTACGTCATTTCCTGACGCTATTCCTAGACCTTAACCTAACCTTGTCTAGCTAATGTCGAGTCTCTTATGCTAACTAAATCCCTGATGCTGTCCCTAACTAAGACCCTGAATTTAGTCCCGAGGCCATGAACCTGTCTCTAACTGAGGTCTGGAGGCTGTCCTTAACAAAGGCCCTCAACTTATCTTTAACTGAGGCCCTGACACTCTCCCTAATTAAGGACTGAGGCTGTCCCTGACTAAGGCCCTGAGTCTGTCTTTAACTACTGGCTTCACTCTTTCCCTAACAAAGGTCCTGACACATTCCCTAACTAAGACCCTGACACGGTCCCAAATAACTTGAGCTGTCCCTCATTAATGCCCTGATGTGGCCCATAAATGATGTACTGAGCCGGCATGAAGGTCCAGACGACGTCACTAATGACCCAAAATGTCTCTTACTAAGGCCCTCAAATTACCACTAACTGAGGCCCTAAAGATGTCCATAACTAAGGCCCTGACACTATCTCTAACTAAGACCCTCAAGTTATCTTTAACTGAGGCCATGACAGTGTCCCTAACAAAGAACCTGACACTGTCTCTAACTAAGGCCCTGAGTCTGTCTTTACCTAACGGCCTCACTCTTTCCCCAACTACTCCCTGACGCTGCCCCTACCCAAGGCCCTGACGGCATGCCTAATTGCCTGAGCTGTCTTTCACTAATACCCTGACCCTGTCCATAACTAACGCCCTGATGATGTCCCTAACGAACAGCCTGAAGTGTCTCTTACTAAGGCCCTCAAGTTTTTCTCTGAGGCTCTGACACTCTCCCTAATTAAGGCCTTGACACTGTCTGTAAGTAATGGCCTGATGCAGCTCTACCTGAGATACTGATGCTCTCACTGAGACCTTGAAGTCTCTACCTGAGAAGCTGACACTGTCTGTAACTAATTTCCTGGCTTTTTCCTTAACTAACATCCTAATTTTGTCCCTAAATAATGCCCTGACACTGGTCCTAACTACGGCCCTGATGCTGACCCTATCTAAGGCCCTGATGATGTTCCTAATAGACTTAGATGTCCCTCACTGTTGGCCTGACCCTGTCCATCACCAAGGCCATGACCCTCTTCCTAACTAAGGCTGTGATGATGTCTCTACCTGAGGCACTGTCACTGTCTATAATACGGCCTACTCTTTCCCTAACAGCCTGATGCTGTCCCTAATAGCCTCATGTATCTCTCAATAATGCCCTGATCCTGTCCATAACTAAGGCCCTGATGCTCTCTCTATGTAAGACACTGACACTATCTATAATAATGGCCTGACTCTTTCCCTAACTAATACCCCGATGCTACCGCTAATTGAGGCCCTGAAGATGTCCCTAATACCCTTAGGTGTTCCTCTGTATCACCCTGATCCTGTCCATAACTAAGGCCCTGAATATGTCCCTAGGTAAGTCTCTGACGCTGTCCCTAACTAAGGCCCTGATGCTGTCTCTACCACAGAATCTGAAATTCTAATGGCCTGACTCTCCCTAACTAACATCCTGATGCTGCCCCTAAGTGAGGCCTCGACACTCTTCTTAAGTAAGGACTTGTCGCTGTCCCTACCTAAAACCCTGACACTGTCTGTAACTAATGACCTGACTCTTTCCCTAACACCCTAGTTTTGGCCCTAACTAACGCCCTGACACTGGTTCTAATTATGGCCATGATGCTGGCTCTAAGGCCCTGAAGATATCCCTAAGTAACAGCCTGAACTGTGTCTAACTAAGGCTCTCACGTTATCTCTAAGAGAAGCACTGACACTGTTCCTAACTTAGGCCCTGATGCTGTCCCTTATAGTCTAAGCTGTCACTAAATAATGCCCGGATCCTGTCCATAAGTAAGGCCCTGAATATGTCCCTAAGTGCATCTCTGATGATGTCCTTAACAGCCTAAACTCTCTTCAAGTTATCTCTGAGGCTCTGGCACTGGCCCTTCCTAAGGCCTCACCCCGGGGCTGTCCAAGGCTGCTGGGCAGTTTTCTCTTGTCCGCATCTCTAGCCAGCTGCCTGCCATCGGGCACTCTAAGATTCTGCGATACAGTGGTCCCACGTGGGATGTGCCTGTGTAGGCTCACCTGCGGGAGGAGAGTCATGGCCATGCTGCCCTCCAGGGGACTGCGGCTCAGGGTAGGAGCCTCTCAGCCAGTGTCTGGGCACGGGGCTCTGTGTCCTTGTTTGTTGTAAATCCCTTGGAGTTACCTCTAACATTATTGAATGGATATCCCCCCCTGCATATTTATAATATAAATTATTTACCACATTAAAATCCAGGAATGACATTCTTAGAATGAGCAGGAGAACACTGGATGCCCCACCAATGATCTATTACTTGGAGGATTTAAAATTCTAATGAGAAAACACTCACTCTCCTCACCCTCTTGGGCGTCAGCATAAGGCGGGAATCAGCTGCATCTTTTATTTATCCCTCTGATTTTCCAGAACCTTTCCTTCCAGGAGAAATCTCTGGGCTCTGCGGGAGCTCTGAGTGGTGGCCATCAGGTAAATCTGAGACTGAAAAGCAAGAGGAAGAGAGACAGAGGAGGATATGAGAAGCAGTGATGGGGAGAAGCAGGGGCGTCCACGGTCAATCGCAGGCTGAGAGTCTGGGTTAGTCTCCAGCGAAGCTAAGGACCACCAGGGTCTGGCCCCACTGGCCTTGTCACCTGGTGTGGGGACTGGGGACAGCCAAACCCCCATGGCCACTCTCAGAGAAATCAGGGAGGTGGTAGGGCACCCCTGAGAGCCAGATGGAAAACGGTCATGCTGTGAAATAATAAGATGCCCTTTCCGAAAAGTGAAGACTGTTCTCTTGGTTCTCAAAGACTTGCAAATACTCTGTGTCCATCTGGAGGCATGCTGAAGCCTTCAGCTTTTGAGGGCAGTAATGGGAGTGCATCTGGGCTCAAAACCATCCATTACTCACTCCCTGAGGGTGCTGAGGATGACCCGTGTCCACCCCTCGGGTGCTGTGGGGCCTGAAATCCCCTGATCACCGAGGACGGGAGGGGCCGCACAGACACTCCACTGGACCACCGGGGGCTTGGCTGCTGGGCTACAGTCCTTTATCAGATACATGGTTTGCAAACATCTTGGGCCATTTTGGATGGTGGATTATCTTATTCCTTGCTCCTTTTATACACAACTGTTTTTCATCTTGAGGAAGTCCAATTCATCTATTTTGTCTTTTGTTGCTTGTGCTTTTGGTAGATCTAAGAAGTCATGACCAAATCCAAGGTCATGAAGATTTACTCTCATGTTTTCTTCTAGGAGTTTTATAATTTTGGTACTTGCATCTAGGCCTTTGGTCCATTTTGCGTTGATTCTTTATATGGGGGTGGGGGGGAGGTAAGGGTCCTACTTTACTCTTCTGCATGTGGGTATCCAGTTGTTCCAGAACCTGTGCTCACTGTTTGGGAGAAAATACCTGCAAATGACGCGACCAACAAGGGCTTAATTCTAAAATATACAAACACCTCATACAACTCAAAAAAGAAAAAAAAGAAAAAAATAGGTAGAAGGTCTAAATAAACATTTCTCCACATACAGATAACCAATAGGCACCTGAGAATATGTTCCACGTCGCTAATTATTAGATAATGCAAATCAAAACTACAGTGAGTTATCACCTCGTAGTGGTCAGAATGGCCATCATTAAAATGTCTAGAGATAAATGCTGGAAGGGGTGTGGAGAAAAGGGAACCCTCCTACACTACAGGTGGGGATGTAAATTGATGCAGCCACTATGGAAAACAGTATGGAGGTTCCTCAAAAACTGAAAATAGAATTACCATATGAACCAGCAATCCCACTCCTGGGCACACATCCAGACAAAACTATAATTCGAAAAGATACGTGCACCCCAGCATTCACAGCAGCACTCTTCACAACAGCCAAGACACGGAAGCAACCTGAATGTCCCTCAACAGATGAATGGATATAGAAGGTGTGGTACATATATACAATGGAATATTACTCAGCCATAAAACAGAATGAAATAATGCCATCTGCAGCTACATGGATGGACCTAGAGATTATCATACAAAGTGAAGTAAGTCAGACAGAGAACAACAAACACCATATGATATCACTTATATGTGGATTATAAAATGAGACCCAAATGAACCTATCTACAGAACAAAAACACAGTCACAAATATAGAAAACAGACTTGTGGTTGTCAAGGGGCAGACAGGGGAGAGGGATGGATTGGGAGTTTGGGATTACTAGATGCAAATTATTATACATAGGATGGATAGACAAGGTCTTCCTGTACAGCACAGGGAACTGTATTCAATACCCTGTAATTAACCATAATGGAAAAGAATATGAAAAATATGTATATATAGGTATGTTTGTATATATGGATCACTTTACTGTACAGTAGAAATTAACACAACACTGTACGTCAACTATACTTTAATATCAATTAGTTTGAAGGCACTTTTATAAATTAGGTCTTATTTCTCTTGTCCTTTCATCCTGGGACAAATGTATAACAGAAAATACCCTGGATTACTCCGGGATGAAATCGTATCACACAGAACTTTAATTGTTGAACAAACCATGAATACGAGTTACTCCATGGGATGTCCTGACCCAATATGAAGTTTGTAAACCTTGTATCAAGCCTGCAGAATCCACTAAATTTGGAAATTCAAACTGAAATGAAGCCACCTATCCCATGACTTCTCCACAACTAGTTATACAACATCAATTGGAAACCATATACAATCAAATGAATGTAGACAAACACTATAGCCTTCCTTTTTTTGCCTTTTAGATGAAGACGGTACTTAAGGTGATGTCTTGGGCCATTTCACGGTGTTACTCAATTTCCTGGGTATCTGCCATGCACACAGGAGGTACACATGTTAGTTAACTTGTTTGTGCAACTATATGAAGGTAGTTAATACCACAAAACTGTATACGTAAAGTGAATTAAATGCTAAAGTCGCGTTGTGTATTTTTAATGACAATGAAAAAAAGTGTAGCGCTGATATTTGTTACAAAAATGAACATTAAAAACATTCTTAGTGAAAAAAAGCCATATAGAAAAGGCCACCTAGATCCCATACTCATCTTGTCTGCTTCAAATCCATCAAGGTTGTCCAAATGAGGGAGAAACTCAGGAATGGTTCCAGAAAAAGAAAACTGGATCAGGATGGAAAAAGACATTTTCATACAGTTGGGACAGCAGGTGAAAGTTGAAGTGGGGCTGAGTATTAAATTATAATGTGGACATCAGGATTTCTTCATTTAGGGGTTATGTGCTGGTTCCTTGGGCAAAACACACTGAGCATTTTGTGTGAAGTGGCAAACGTGAGTACTTTTTGCCATTACTGCAACTTTTCGGTACATTTTAAATTACTGGAAAGTAAATTACTTTTCTAGACAACCATGTCAGTATCATGCCAGAAAATCAGACAAAACGGACATCAAATTTTGTTATAGAGCCTATGACTTACCCAGACCACGTTCAACCAAAGTTGTGATACTTATTTCCCTTGTAGGAGTTCGCACGGTATGAAGAGGCACTGTGGGAAGAGTATATTAGTAGCTACCATCTCTTGGGTCCTGTGGATTACCTGGGGTGCAGTAGAAACTGTGAGATTTTAGTATTGTAATTTTTCACATTACTTCAAAAAATATGCTAAAAAATAAATTCAGTAAAGTTGCAAAATATGGAATCAATATACACAAATCAGTTTTGTTTCTATACACTAATAATGAACCACCAGCAAGAAAAATTAAGAAAACAATCCCATTTACAATTCCATCAAAAAGAACGAACTATTTAGCAATAAATTTAACCAAGGACATGAAAGACCTATACTCAGAAAACTATAAAGCATTGATAAAGAAACTGAAGACACAATAGAAAACAATATTCCATGCTCATGCATCAGAAAAAAATACTATTATTAAAATGTTTGGGAGAGGGGGAAGATGGCGGAAGAGAAAGACGCGGAGATCACCTTCCTCCCCACAGATACACCAGAAATACATCTACACGTGGAACAACTCCTACAGAACACATACTGAACACTGACAGAAGACCTCAGACCTCCCAAAAGGCAAGAAACTCCTCACATACCTGGGTGAGACAAAAATAAATAAATAAACAGAGACAAAAGAATAGGGACGGGCCCTGCACCAGTGGGAGGGAGCTGTGAAGGAGGAAAGGTTTCCACACACTAGGAAGCCCCTTCGTGGGTGGAGACTGCGGGTGGTGGAGCGGGAAAGCTTCGGGGCTGCGGAGGAGAGTGCAGCCACAGGGGTGTGGAAGGCAAAGCGGAGAGATTCCCGCACAGAGGATCGGTGCCGACCGGCACTCACCAGCCCGAGAGGCTTGTCTGCTCCCCAGCCTGGGCGGGCAGGGCTGGGAGCGGAGGCTCGGGCTTCGATCGGAGCACAGGGAGAGGACTGGGGTTGGCAGCATGACCACAGCCTCCAGACGACTAGTGCTCCACGGCTACTCGGGAGTCCGGGGAAAACACTGGACCTGTCGAAGAGGCAAGAGACTTTTTCTTTGCTCTTTGTTCCCTGGTGAGTGAGGAGAGGGGATTCAGAGCGCTGCTTAAAGGAGCTCCAGAGACAGGCGGGAGCCGCGGCTAACAGCGCGGACCCCAGAGACAGGCATGAAACGCTAAGGCTGCTGCTGCTGCCACCAAGAAGCCTGTGTGCGAGCACAGGTCACTATCCACACCCCCCTTCCGGGGAGCCTGTGCAGCCGGCCACTGCCAGGGTCTCGGGATCCAGGGACAACTTCCCAGGGAGTACGCACGGCGCTCCTCAGGCTGGTGCAACGTCATGGCGGCCTCTGCCGCCGCAGGCCCGCCCTGCACTCCATGCCCCTCTCTCCCCCACGGCCTGAGTAAACCTAGCCCCCCAGTCAGCGGCTCCTTTAACACCGTCCTGTCTGAGCGAAGAACAGACACCCTCCGGCGACCTACATGCAGAGGCGGGCAAAATCCAAAGCTGAGCCCCGGGAGCTGTGTGAACAAAGAAGAGAAAGGGAAATCTCTCCCAGCAGCCTCAGAAGCAGCGGATTAAAGCTCCACGATCAACTTGATGTACCCTGCATCTGTGGAATACCTGAATAGACAACTAATCATCCCAAATTGAGGAGGTGGACTTTGAGAGCGAGATTTATGAATTTTTCCCCTTTTCCTCTTTTTGTGTGTATGTGTATGCTTCTGTGTGAGATTTTGTCTGTATAGCTTTGCTTTCACCATTTGTCCCAGGGTTCTATCTGTCCTGTTTGTTTGTTTTCTCTACTTTCTCAAAATTTTTTTCTTAATAATTATTTTTTATTTTAATAACTATTTTATATTACCTTACTTTATTTTCTATTGCCCTCTTTCTTTCTTTTTTTCTACATTTTCTCCCTTTTATTCTGAGTCGTGTGGATGAAAGGCTCTTGGTGCTCCAGCCAGGAGTCAGTGATGTGCCTCTGAGGTGGGAGAGCCAACTTCAGGACACTGGTCCATAAGAGACCTCCCAGCTCCATGTAATATCAAACCGCGAAAATCTCCCAGAGATCTCCATCTCAACACCAACACCCAGCTTCACTCAGTGACCAGCAAGCTACAGTGCTGAACACCCTATGCTAAACAACTAGCAAGACAGGAACACAACCCCACCCATTAGCAGAGAGGCTGCCTAAAATCATAATAAGTCCACAGACACCCCAAAACACACCACCAGACGTGGACCTGCCCACAAGAAAGACAAGATCCTGCCTCATCCACCAGAACACAGGCACTAGTCCCCTCCACCAGGAAGCCTACACAACCCACTGAAACAAGTTTAGCCACTGGGGACAGACACCAAAAACAACTGGAACTACGACCCGCAGGCTGCAAAATGGAGACCCCAAACACAGTAAGATAAGCAAAATGAGAAGACAGAAAAACACACAGCAGGTGAAGGAGCAAGATAAAAACCCACCAGACCTAACAAATGAAGAGGAAATAGGCAGTCTACCTGAAAAAGAATTCAGAATAATGATAGTAAAGATGATCCAAAATCTTGGAAACAGAAGAGAAAATGCAAGAAACATTTAACAAGGACCTAGAAGAACTAAAGAGGAAACAAGCAACAATGAACCACACAATAAATGAAATTAAAAATACTCTAGAATAATAGCAGAATAATAATAATAATAATAGCAGAATAACTGAGGCAGAAGAACGGATAAGTGACCTGGAAGATAAAATATGGAAATAACTACTGCAGAGCAGAAAAAAGAAAAAAGAATGAAAAGAAATGAGGACAGTCTCAGAGACCTCTGGGACAACATTAAACGCACCAACATTTGAATTACAGGGGTTCCAGAAGAAGAAGAGAAAAAAGAATGGGACTGGGAAAGTATTTGAAGAGATTAATGTTCAAAACTTCCCTAATATAGGAAAGGAAATAGTTAATCAAGTCCAGGAAGCACAGAGAGTCCCATACAGGATAAATCCAAGGAGAAACACACCAAGACACATAATAATCAAACTGTCAAAAATTAAATACAAACAAAACATATTAAAAGCAGCAAGGGAAAAACAACAAATAACACACAAGGGAATCCCCATAAGGTTAACAGCTGATCTTTCAGCAGAAACTCTGCAAGCCAGAAGGGACTGGCAGGACATATTTAAAGTGATGAAGGAGAAAAACCTACAACCAAGATTACTCTACCCAGCAAGGATCTCATTCAGATTTGATGGAGAAATTAAAACCTCTACAGACAAGCAAAAGCTGAGAGAGTTCAGCACCACCAAACCAGCTTTACAGCAAATGCTAAAGGATCCTCTCTAGGCCTGAAACACAAGAGAAGGAAAAGACCTATAATAACAAACCCAAAACAATTAAGAAAATGGGAATAGGAAATACATATCGATAATTACCTTAAATGTAAATGGATTAAATGCTCCCACCAAAAGACACAGACTGCTGAATGCATACAAAAACAAAACCCATATATCTGCTGTCTACAAGACACCACTTCAGACCTAGAGACACATACAGACGGAAAGTGAGGGGATGGAAAGAGATTCCATGCAAATGGAAACCAAAAGAAAGCTGGAGTAGCAATTCTCATATCAGACAAAATAGACTTTAAAATAAAGACTATTAGAAGAGACAAACAAGGACACTACATAATGATCAAGGGATCGATCCATGAAGAAGATATAACAATTGTAAATATTTATGCACCCAACATAGGAGCACCTCAATACATAAGACAAATACTAACAGCCATAAAACAGGAAATCGACAGTAACACATTCATAGTAGGCGACTTTAACACCCCACTTTCACCAATGGACAGATCACTGAAAATGAAAATAAATAAGGAAACACAAGCTTTAAATGATACATTAAACAAGATGGACTTAATTGATATTTATAGGACATTCCATCCAAAAACAACAGAATACACATTTTTCACAAGTGCTCAGGGAACATTCTCCAGGATAGATCATATCTTGGGTCACAAATCAAGCCTCGGTAAATTTAAGAAAACTGAAATTGTATCAAGTATCTTTTCCGACCACAACGCTATGAGACTAGATATCAATTACAGGAAAAGATCTGCAAAACAATACAAACACATGGAGGCTAAACAATACACTACTTAATGATGAAGTGATCACTGAAGAAATCAAAGAGGAAATCAAAAAATAACTAGAAACAAATGACAGTGGAGACAGGACGACCCAAAATCTATGGGAGACAGCAAAAGCAGTTCTAAGAGGGAAGTTTATAGCAATACAATTCTACCTTAAGAAACAGGAAACATCTTGAATAAACAACCTAACCTTGCACCTAAAGCAATTAGAGAAAGAAGAACAAAAAAACACCCAAAGTTAGCAGAAGGAAAGAAATCATAAAGATCAGATCAGAAATAAATGAAAAAGAAATGAAGGAAACGATAGCAAAGACCAATAAAACTAAAACCTGGTTCTTTGAGAAGATAAACAAGATTGATAAACCATTAGCTAGACTCATCAAGAAAAAAAGGGAGAAGACTCAAATCAATAGAATTAGAAATGAAAAAGGATAAGTAACAACTGACACTGCAGAAATACAAAAGATCATGAGAGATTACTGCAAGCAACTCTACGCCAATAAAATGGACAACCTGGAAGAAAAGAACAAATTCTTATAAATGCACAACCTGAAAAACTGAATCAGGAAGAAATAGAAAATATGAACAAGCCAATCACAAGCACTGAAACTGAAACTGTGATTAAATATCTTCCAACAAACAAAAGCCCAGGCCCAGATGGCTTCACAGGCGAATTCTCTCAAACATTTAGAAAAGAGCTAACACCTTTCCTTCTCAAACTCTTCCAAAATATAGCAGACGGAGGAACACTCCCAAACTCGTTCTATGAGGCCACCATCACCGTGATACCAAAACCAGACAAGGATGTCACAAAGAAAGAAAACTACAGACCAATATCACTGATGAACATAGATGCAAAAATCCTCAACAAAATACTAGCAAACAGAATCCAACAGTACATTAAAAGAATCATACAGCATGATCAAGTGCGGTTTATTCCAGGAATGCAAGGATTCTTCAATATATGCAAATCAATCAATGTGATACACCATATTAACAAATTGAAGAAGAAAAACCATATGGCCACCTCAATAGATGCAGAGAAAGCTTTTGACAAAATTCAACACCCATTTATGATAAAAACCCTGCAGAAAGTAGGCATAGAGGGAACTTTCCTCAACATAATAAAGGCCATATATGACAAACCCACAGCCAACATCGTCCTCAATGGTGAAAAACTGAAAGCATTTCCACTAAGATCAGGAACAAGACAAGCTTGCCCACTCTCACCGCTCTTATTCAACATAGTTTTGGAAGTTTTAGCCACAGCAATCACAGAAGAAAAAGAAATAAAAGGAATCCAAATCGGAAAAGAAGTAAAGCTGTCACTGTTTGCAGGTGACATGAAACTATACACAGACAATCCTAAAGATGCTACCAGAAAACCACTAGAGCTAATCAATGAATTTGGTAAAGTAGCAGGATACAAAATTAATGCACAGAAATCTCTGGCATTCCTATACATTAATGATGAAAACATCTGAAAGTGAAATCAAGAAAACACTCCCATTTACCACTGCAAGAAAAAGAATAAAATATCTAGGAATAAACCTACCTAAGGAGACAAAAGACCTGTATGCAGAAAATTATAAGACACTGATGAAAGAAATTAAAGATGATACAAAACAATAGAGAGATATACCATGTTCTTGGATTGGAAGAATCAACATTGTGAAAATGACTCTACTACCCAAAGCAATCTTCAGATTCAATGCAATCCCTATCAAACTACCCCTGGCATGTTTTCACAGAACTAGAACAAAAAATTTCACAATTTGTATGGAAACACAGAAGACCCTGAATAGCCAAAGCAATCTTGAGAACGAAAAACGGAGCTGGAGGAATCAGGCTCCCTGACTTAAGACTATACTACAAAGCTACAGTAATCAAGACAGTATGGTACTGGCACAAAAACAGAAACATAGATCAATAGAACAGGATAGAAAGTCCAGAGATAAACCCACGCACATATGGTCACCTTATCTTTGATAAAGGAGGCAGGAATGTACAGTGGAGAAAGGACAGCCTCTTCAATAAGTGGTGCTGGGAAAACTGGACAGGTACATGTAAAAGTACGAGATTATATCACTCCCTAACACCATACGCCAAAATAAGCTCAAAATGGATTAAAGACCTAAATGTAAGGCCAGAAACTATCAAACTCTTAGAGGAAAACATAGGCAGAACACTCTATGACATAAATCACAGCAAGATTGTTTTTGACCCACCTCCTAGAGAAATTGAAATAAAAATAAACAAATGGGACCTAATGAAACTGCAAAGCTTTTGCACAGCAAAGGAAACCATAAACAAGACCAAAACACAACCCTCAGAATGGGAGAAAATATTTGCAAATGAAGCAACTGACAAAGGATTAATCTCCAAAATTTACAAGCAGCTCAATAACAAAAAACAAACAAACAACCCAATCCAAAAATGGGCAGAAGACCTAAACAGACATTTCTCCAAAGAAGATATACAGACTGCCAACAAACACATGAAAGAATGCTCAACATCATTAATCATTAGGGAAATGCAAATCAAAACTAGAATGAGATACCATCTCACACCAGTCAGAATGACCATCACCAAAAAAATCTAGAAAATATAAATGCTGGAGAGGGTGTGGAGAAAAGGGAACACTCTTGCACTGCTGGTGGGAATGTGAATTGGTACAGCCACTATGGAGAAGAGTGTGGAGGTTCCTTAAAAAACTACAAATAGAACTACCATATGACCCAGCAATCCCACTACTAGGCATATACCCTGAGAAAACCATAAATCAAAAAGAGTCATGTACCAAAATGTTCATTGCAGCTCTATTTACAATAGCCAGGAGATGGAAACAACCTAAGTGCCCATCATCGGATGTATGGATAAAGAAGATGTGGCACATATATACAATGGAATATTACTCAGCCATAAAAAGAAATGAAATTGAGCTATTTGTAATGAGGTGGATGGACCTAGAGTCTGTCATACAGAGTGAACTAAGTCAGAAGGAGAAAGACAAATACCGTATGCTGACACATATATATGGAACTTAAGAAGAAAATGTCATGAGGAACCTAGGGGTAAGACAGGAATAAAGACACAGACCTACTAGAGAATGGACTTGAGGATATGGGGAGGGGGAAGGGTAAGCTGTGACAAAGTGAGAGAGTGGCATGGACATATATACACTACGAAGCATAAAATAGATAGCTAGTGGGAAGCAGCCGCATAGCACAGGGAGATCAGCTCGGTGCTTTGTGACCACCTGGAGGGGTGGGATAGGGAGGATGGGAGGGAGTGAGATGCAAGAGGGAAGAGATATGGGAACATATGTATATGTATAACTGATTCACCTTGTTATAAAGCAGAAACTAACACACCACTGTAAAGCAATTATACTCCACTAAAGGTGTAAAAAAAAAAAGTTTATTCTACCTAAAGCCATCAACAGACAGAGCCAGGAAAACTAGACACCAGTCTCCAAAGAACGACACTGGTCACCATCTACACTGCACATAAAACTAACTAAAAGTGCACAGTACTCCACATTAAACCCTTCCTCTCCTGAGTCCCCTGAAGATGCACCCCATCCAGCCAGCAGTCAGCTGCACAGGAAGATTCTCCACACTTGCTCATTTTTTCCTCTTGTGGAGTCTCCTCACCAGCGGTTCCTGAGAAAACCCAGCTCCTGTCAGTGTGGACAATGCCTCATGGTCCGGAAACCTAGGCCCTGACAGGAGACAAAGCTCCTGTCTGCTTGTCACAGAGCAAAGTCTGTGGGCAGGGTGCACCTGTGCCCCCAGGGTCACACAGGTGGGTTCGGCGCCCCCTGTGGGATGTGAGAAAAGTGCCGGGAGGGCCGCACTCACAAACCCAGAGGCCTCATCTGGGAGGCAGTTCTGCTGTATATACTAAGTTTGGAAATCCAAACTGAAATGGAGCCAAGTATCTCGCTGTATCTTCTCAAAAGATGGTTAAGGAGCAATTAATTACAAACCATATGTAATGAAATGAATGTAGACACAAACTTTACGACTTAAACCAAAATTCACTCAAAATGCCCACAGGCAAATTTAAATTACCAAACTATAAAAATCCTAGGAAATAAAAAGATATGCTACATGACTTTGGGTCTGATGACCTTATTCAGAAAACCAGAAGACAAACCACAAACTGCAAGAAACTATTTCCAAAACACATATCTGATAAAGGATTTGCACTCAAATTATGCCAACAACACCATTAAAATCTGGTAAAGATTGAAACACACACCTGGCCCAAGAAGATAAACAGGCAGTAAATAAGCATACGAGAAGAAACTCAAGATGCTGGTGGAATGCATGTACAACCAACTTTGAAAGACAGTTTGGCAGATTTTTCCAAATCAAAAAGTCTCACCTTAGGATCCAAGAAGTGTACTTCTTGTATTTAGACAACTGCTTTGAAAAACTGTGTTCAAATCAATACTAGCATCAAGTAATGCACAGCAGCTCTATTCATAATGGCTAAAAACTTAAAGATATCAGGATGCCCTTCTGTAGATGAATTCATAAGCAAATTAGGTCACATACATGTCAAGGGGAGAATACACCACCCCAAAATATGCCCATTTGACAAAAGGATTATTTTGGACTGATTAGTTTAAGAAACAGCAGACCCAGGAGAATCTTTCAAAACCAAGTAGAAAATGCCCTTTTAGGAGGTAAATTTACATTTATTAAGGATATCTCCATTTGTAAGCGTATGTCCCTCTCTGGACCAGGAATTGAATGATGACTAAATATCAAGAAAAGCTTGTTGGGACTTCCCTGCTGGTCCAGTGGTTATGACCCCATGTTCCCAATGCAGGAGACCAGGGTTCAATCCCTGGTCAGGGAACTAGATCCCGCATGCTGCAATTAAGAGCCCGCATGCCACAACTAAAGATTCCACAGGCCGCAACTAAGACCCAGTGCAGCCAAATAAATAAATGTTTAAAAAAATAATAAAAAAAAAAAAGCTTGTCAATGAAATAGGCCTGGATGTAAATCTGTGTAACAACCTTACCCTTGTTTACTGGGCTTTGCCTAATAACATCCCTTAAATGGCTGCCTCCATTCCCTAAAATCTTTTTTTTGTTCTCAGCAGGAGTATTTAAGGTAATGGCTTGGGCCGTTTCAGGGAGTGACTCAGTTTTCCTGGGTATCTTTCAAGTATACAGGAGGTACGCATGGTATATATTAAACTTCTGATTGTTTTCTCCAGTTCATCTCTTTTTCATTACAAGGGGGATCTCAATAAAGAACATAGAAGTGTAGAGGGAAAATTATTTTTCCTCTCATATAAATGCAGTGCGATAGTATTCAGAGATATAAAGGAATGGATCATCAACCCGTGCCAAAAAAAAAAAAAATACGTGCATCTAACACATTGCTAAGTGAAAGAATCCAGTCTGAAGTGCTACACAGTGTATGATCTCATTTATATGACATTCTAGAAAGGGCAAAACTGACATGGTAAACAGTTTACGGAATATGTGGTTGAAATAGTCCATATGATACCTCAGTGGTGAATACTTGTCACTGCATTTGGCTACACCCACAGATTTTTACAACCCAACAAGTAATTTACAATCTATTCAAACTTAGCTACTTAGGATATGGGAGTGTCAAAGACTGGGATACAGAATGTAACAAAGAATCTAACTGATTCAGAAATGTATGAAAAAACTCACAGTTGGTAGTGAGACAAATGGGCTGACCTAAGTTAACTTTGGAAATGTACAGAATTTGTAGGCCAAAGACAAAATGTGCCGTACATACACAGTGGACTCTATGTTCTTTCCCATGAGGGGTAGCAGCTAACAGTACTGAAACTACGATATCAGTCATCAAATGGAACAAACACTGAATTTCATAAATGACAAATGGTGGAAGCCAGGTTTCTTACCACTGGAGTTGGATGTTACAGTCAAACAAAGGGAGAAGGTTACAATATCCATGTCATAACAGATCCACTTGGTGATATCAGTATAAACTATCTTTAGCCTACACATAGTTCCACATGGAAACCTTTATAATTCTGTGTATATGCATAGGCTGGGATACATGCATATATTTCGATGTACTGTCAGCTGAGCATATTTAGCTCCCACATGTAAGTTTTTAATACCATTCTCTAATAAAAGGAACAAGGGCTCTTTGAAGAAAGGGCTGATGGTAGGACTGAGACAGTAAATATATGAAGCAGGATAATCTTAAAATATCAGAAAGTAAAGAAGTACCAAAAATTTTTTAAACCCACAAAAGAAAAAATATGTAAAATGAAAACAAGAGCAAATGGAAGAAGCTCTCAACAGCCAAAGCAAGAATGAACTAAGCAGTCTAATAATGTAGTGCTGGATTATAACCAAAAGTTTACACTAATTATTCACGTGTCCAAACTGGTATAAATAAATTACATAGTTTTTGATGAATGGTGTTAAACAGAAATCTCCTATGCAGAAAGCTTCTAAACAATGTATAGAGCCACTCAGCTGTCCATCAAGGATGTGAAGCTAACCCCTCTCTCCTCAAGTGTGGCTTCTGCATTATGACTGCCTCCTACATAAGACACACAGGATGGACATGGGAAAAAATTAACCTCACTCTAGGAAAACTTGACAAACATTACCTCAGCTAGGTGACCAAAATTAAGAATATAAGGGAGAAGTTCCCTTAAGAGCCTGTCCTCTTGATATATAGTGAAGAGGAAGCACTTCACATCTGTGGTCTGCTTTTTCAAAGCCAAGTCTAACCACGACAAAACCACCAAGCAAATCCCAGCGCCCGGCAGTCTATACAATACCTGAGCAGCCCTCCTCCACGCTGTCAAGGTCATGGAAACAAGGAGAATCTGAGCAACTGTCAGAGCCCAGAAGAGACTAAACAGACATGATGACCCCATGTTCTCTCAGACCCTGGAACAAGGAAAGGTATAACAAAGGGAACGTGAAAAGGGACTTCAGTTAATAGTAAAGTATCAGTATTTTGTTCATTATTTGTCATGATTCTGTAGAAAATTAGACAGGAAAAATTAAACGTCAAATAAGAGAAACCTACAGTAACAAATTGGAAATCTAGAGGGAAAGGGGGATTTCTTTGTAAAAACACATTACCAAAATGGACCCTAAATGAAGGAAAACACAAAAAGGCCAATTAACCACTGAGGAGCCTCTTCCCCTACTGGCTATCCTATCACTGTTCCAGGCTTTCCCTCTCCCCGGACAGGGAAGGAGCAGGGACAGAGCTGTTTGCCAGCTCCCCTAGTTTATGACCCCACCCAGTGTCTTCACCTACCCCAGCCATGCCTACCCAGTGAGGACACCTGAGGAAGGGTCAGGGCTTATTGACTCAGATGTATAAACCAGGACTTTTTCTTTTCCCAGTGACTGAACACACTTACGGAAGTAAAATAAATTAGTGTTTATTGTAAGGGTAGAAATACATTAATACTTGCAAGTGGCAAGTTGAAGAATGGGTTTGGACCTGGCAGGTCCAGGGGCTCACACTGTCTCAGTGTGACCTTGCTTCTCTCCAAATCTTTGTCCCGCTCAGTGCCTTTGGGGGACCCCATTCACAGGCACAGGCTCTCTCACTGCACTTGGGCCAACAGCAGTTCCAGGCTGACAACCACTCACCATCCATTTTCCGAGAAAGAGTTTCTCCTTTTCTTGGATTCCAAGAAAGTCATGGTTTTAAATGCCTTTGATCTGGCTTGGCTTGCATTCTCATCCTTGACCCATCACCAGAAGATGGAAAATGGGACTGGCTAGATGTGGGTTGTAAACCCATTTCGAGCTGGGTGGAACATGGGGTCATGCTTCTGCAACTGTTTGGACTGGAAGCAGGTGACATGTAATTCCCAAAGGAAAACTGAGGAACTTGGGCCTGAGAACAGATGCTGGCTGGGAGAAAGCAACAGATTCTATGTCAATGACAGCTCACTGCACAGCGCAGAATCTGACACAAAAGGAAGAAATGGGTTCACTTAGGGTCAGGGGCTGCAGCGACTCATCCATTGCTCTTACTGTCCCTCCCAAGACTGCAAGAAGTTCTTTCACTTGCTGAAAAGTCAGGATCATTGGTGGTGGCAAACTCAAGTCTCTTTCCTTGGGCTACAGGTCCTCACATCTCAGAGGCTGGCCCAGAACAGCCCATGTGCCCTCAGAAGACACACACACCTCATTCCTGCCCCTGAGAGGAGGGAGACCTGAGTTATGTCATCTCCCTGGCCATAATAATTGCCCATCCCTGAAAAACAATACTGCTCCTTTTCCAGTTTCTTCGCTCTCCTTTACTAAGAGGAAGAAACCAAATGCTAGGGTGGTAAGGACACTTGTGCAATGAAGTAACGGGAGGCTCGAGAATTATTCCATGCCATGGAACCCAAAATTGGCAGGCTTTCCAGAGGCCACATGGATGAATATGGCTCTCCAAGACAATGGCAGTGGCAGTGTAAACCTCACACTGGGAGGTCCAGTTGCTCCCATATCTTTGATTCTTAATGAATATGCATGTCAAAAGTTTCAAACAACTGAAAGGACAGAGGATTGCAGGGCCATGGTCTGCTGCATGGGTGTTGTGTCAGGGCCACACTCCAATGTCTAGAGGATTACTACCTCTCTTGGCACCCTATGAGGCCATGAGCGGGAGGCCTTTTTCTCAGCCACATGCATGTTGGTAGTTGAAACTTTTCAAAGGAATGTCTACACTGCCCAGGTAGCTCTTGAATTGCCCAGCATCATGGTCAGCTCCGTAGCTGTACATGAGGGCCTGATAATGCCCAGGCTGGACTGAGCTAGAGGACCACAGATGCCTGCCTGGATAGTCAGAGGTCGAGGGCTGTCCTGCCTGAGACTTGATCATCTATTCATGCCCACTCAGATGGGACAAAGGATGCCTCCAGTGCCAGGAGGGCCCCAGCAGCCCTCAAGAAGGCAGCATCTGGGGGCTGGCAGGTCACTGCACCCAGTCCTGTATAAATCCACGCATGTCCACTGAGTGCCCTCCTGTCTGGGCTGTGCTGGAACCTGGGGCTGTCCAGGCAGAGTAGGGCCAGCATCACCCTTCTCAGGTAGGAGGGCAGAAGGAAACCATGAATGACTTCTGACACCCTCCCCAATCCTTGACAGAGGTTGAGTTGGATAAGAAACAGTCCCAGACAAGAACAGACATTTCATTCTTCTCTCAGAGCCCAGGACTGGGGGAAGGGAGGCCAGAAAAACAGTTCTTCACCTCAGCTCCCTGACTCCTGTTTGACCCTGGGCAAGTCCTATCCATTCTGGAGGCTTCACAGAGAAGGAAAGGGGAGGGCAATGAGGGCCAATTGTGCTTAAACCTAACTCTAACCTTTACCCTAAGAACCCTAACCTCTAACTGTAACCCCCTAACAACCCTAGCCCCAGACCCCTAGACCCTCGCCACTGACCCCTAAACTCTAATCCCTGACCCTTTAACCACAACCGTCTACCATGACTCTCCAACGATGACCCATAACCCTAAACCGTGATCGCTGAACCCTCACACTGACTCAGCCCCAGGCCTAAAGCCTGGCCTAGTGGGTGCCGAGGGATGACTGAATGAACTCTCAAATAAACCGAGGAATTAAATCTTCCTGACCATGAATTTAGCAATGGTTTCTTAGATTTGACAGTAAAGCATAAGAAATGAAAGAAAAAAATAGATAAATTGGATTTCCTCAAAATTACAAACCTTTGTGCATCAAACAAGGCTATCCAGAAAGTAAAAAGACAGCCCACAGGATGGAAGACAATATTGGCACATGATATATCTCATAAGACTCTTTACCTAGAATGTACCCAGGACTTTTCCAACTCATCAACAAAAAGACAAACAATACAATTTTTGAAACAGACAAATAACTTGCATGGACTGCTCTCCAGGCAACACATACAAATGGTCAACAAGAATATGAAAAGATGTCAATGTCAGGAGTCATGATGAAAATTCAAAGTAAGCCACAGTGTGATGCACCTTCACAAACACTAGAATAAAAATAAATTTTTAAATAAATTTTAAAATATGTAAATAAAAATAACAAATGTTGGCAACAATGCAGAGAAATTGGAACCCTTAAAAGTTACTTATGGAGATGTACAATGGTGCAGTCTATGTGTACAAACCTTTAGCATTTACTCAAGAATATAAAATATAATTACCATGTGGTTCAACAACTCCACTCCTAGATATATACCAAAAAAATGGAAAACAGGCATTCATACAAAAACTTGTGCACCAGTTATTCATAGCAGCACTGTTCACAATAGCCCAGGGTAGGAAAGATTTAAATGTCCATCAGCAGGTAAATGGATAAGCAAAATAAGGTAGATCCATAAGCTGCATTATTCTGTCATATAAAGGAATAAAGTAAAATTATACAGCCGCTGTGGAAAACTGTATGGTGGCTCCTCAAAAACATGGAAAATGTATGATCCCTTCATTCCACTCCAGGCTGTACACCCAGAATATTAGAAAGCAAGGACTGGAATAGATATCTGTACCCCATATTCATAGCAACATTATTCACAATAGCCAAAAGGTGGAAGGAAGACAACACATCCTTCAACAGATGAATGGATAAGTACAGTGTAGTATATACGCAATGGAATATGATTCAACCTTTAAAACTAAGGTAATTCTCACACATGCTACAATGTGGATGAACCTTGAAGTCATTATGCTAAGTGAAACCAGCCAGACACGAAAAGGACAAACGTTCTATGATTCCACTAGTATGAGGTATCCAGATAAGTCAAATCCAAAGACAATGTAGAATAAGGTTGCCGGGGCTGAGGTGAGTTAGTGTTTAATGGCTACGGTTTCACATGGGGAAAAGAAAGTTCTGGAGATGGATAGTGAGGATATTTTTACAACAATGTGAATGTACTTAAGGCCACAGAACTGGATACTTACAAATGGTTTAAATGGGGCTTTCCTCGTGGCACAGTGGTTAAGAATCTGCCTGACAATTGCAGGACACACGGGTTCAAGCGCTGGTCCTGGAAGATCCTGCATGCCGCAGAGCAACTAAGCTCATGAGCCACAGCTATTGAGCCCTCATGCCACAACTACTGAAACCCGTGCACCTAGAGCCCGTGCTCCATAACAAGAGAAGCCACCGCAATGAGGCGCCTGCACACGGCAATGAAGAGTAGCCACCGGTGGCCGCAACTAGAGAAAGCCTGCGTGCAGCAGCAAAGACCCGACACAGCCAAGAAATAGAAAGTAATTTTTTTAAAAAGCCTTTAAAAAATGTTTTAAATGGCAAATGTTATGTGTTTTTAATCACAATGGAAAAAATGAATGAAATAATGAGCAATGTTACAATGCGGATAAACAGTGAAAACATCCTAAGTGAAAGAAGCCACACAGAAAACCCACCCAGATCATGCTCATCTTGTACACTTTCAATCCAGCAAGGTTTTTAAAGTGAGGGAAAGCCCCAGTGATGGTTCCAAGAAGAGAAAACTGGATTCGAATAGAAAAATACATTTCCACAAAGCTGGGGTAGCTGGTGAAAGTTGAAGCGGGTCTGTGAATAGGATTATAATGTGGAAACCTTAATTATTCCTCACTTTGGGGTTATGAGCTGGTTCCCTGGGAGAGTGGCCTTCCCACTCTCACAGGGTAAAACAAACTGGAGTATTTTGTGAAGATGGAAAACTTTATACTGCTATTTAAAGTCTTTTATACACTTGAAATTTACTAGAAAATAACGTACTTATCAAAACAACCATGTCATACCATGCCAGAAATACAGACATCAAACTCTGTTATAGAGGCCAAGCCCTACCCAGATCCAGTTCACCCACAGTGGGGATGCTAATCACCCTGTAGGAGTCCACATACCAGTAGAGGCACCATGGGAAGATTATATTGGGAGCCACTATGTCTTGGGTGCTGTGGATGACCTGGATGTAGATGAAACAGTGGGATTTCTGAAATCTAGTTTTCCACATTCAACCACCAAAAAACTGTTACAACTAAAAAATGAATTCAGTAAAGCTGCAGGATACCAAAAAAAAAAAAAAGAAAAATCAATGCACAAAAATCATTTGTGATTCTATACACTGATAATGAACCATCAGAAAAAGAATTTTAAAAAAATCCCACTTACAGTTACATCCAAAAAGATAACCAGGAGTAAATTTAACCAAGGACATGAAGGACCGGCACACTGAAAACTGGAAGACACTGATAGAGGACACTGAACAGACGAAAATAAATGGAGGGGCTTCTCTGGTGGCGCAGTGGTTGAGAGTCCGTCTGCTGATGCAGGGGACGTGGGTTCATGTGCCGATCCGGGAAGAACCCACATGCCTTGGTGCGGCTGGGCCCGTGAGCCATGGCCGCTGAGCATGCGCTCTGCAACGGCAGAAGCCACAACAGTGAGAGGCCCGCATACCGCAAAAAAACAAAACAAAACAAAACAAGGGCTTCCCTGGTGGCGCAGTGGTTGAGAGTCCGCCTGCCGAAGCAGGGGACACGGGTTCATGCCCCGGTCCGGGAGGATCCCACATGCCGCGGAGTGGCTGGGCCTGTGAGCCATGGCCACTGAACCTGTGCTTCCGGAGCCTGTGCTCCGCAACCGGAGAGGCCACAACGATAAGAGTCCCGCATACCGCAAAAAAAAAAAAGAAAAAGAGAAAGAAAAAGAATACTGTGAAAATATGCATTCTATGGTGGGAATTCCCTGGCTGTCCAGGGGTTGGGACTCTGTGCTCCCACTGAAGGGGGCGCAGGTTCGATCCCAGGTTGGGGAACTAAGATCACGCATCCTGCATGCTACATGGTGTGACACAAATTTTTGTTTAATTTAAAACAAATATGCAATCTAGCCAAATTAATGTTCACATTCAATGCAATCCTTACCAAAAGTCCAATGACATTTTCCATAGAAACAGAACAAATAATCTTAAGTTGTGTGTGGAACCACAAAGGACCCAGAAGAGCCAAAGCGACCCTGAGGAAGGAGAACGGGCTGGAGGCGTCTCCCTCCCTGATTTCACACTACATTACGAAGCTACAGTCCCCAAAAAGTGTGGAATTGGCACAAAAACAGGCACACAGACCAGAGGAACAGAGCAGAGAACCCAGGAATCAACCTACAGGTATGTGGTCAGTTAATTCACAAGAAAGGAGCCAAGAACATACACCAGGGAAAGGACAGTCCCTTCAACAGTGCTGGGAAAACCAGATGCCACACGCCAAAGAACAACACTGCACTCTGTCCACACCACATACAAAAGGGGCCAAAAACCCAGTTTTCCACATCAAGCCCTTCCTCTCCTGGGTCCTCCGAAGACAGACACCCTCAGTGGTCAGCCACGCACAGGAACCTTCGGCCCACTTTTCCTCACCTTCTCCCTCAGCGGCATCACCTCCCGGCAGCTCCTGAGGAGACCAGGCTCCTGTCAGCATGAACTGGACCCCACAGTGTCCCAAAGCTGAAGGCCCAGTGGGTCCTGAGGAGACCCGGCTTCTGTTAGTGTGGACCCGACCCTGGCTTGTCCCGAAGCCCGGCCCTCAGCGTGGACTCAGCCCCACGTGTTCCAGAAGCCAAAGCCCCAGCAGGTCCTGAGGAGACAGGGCTCCTCTCAGCATGACCATGAACAGCATGATCTGAACAGACATCCCGCCAAAAAAGATATACAGATAGTAAAAGTCATACAGAAACAAGCTCAAGGGCTTCTCTGGTGGCGCAGTGGTTGAGAGTTCACCTGCCGATGCGGGGGTCACGGGTTCGTGCCCCAGTCCGGGAAGATTCCACGTGCCGCGGAGCAGCTAGTTCCGTGAGCCATGGCCGCTGAGCTTGCGTGTCCAGAGGCTGTGTTCCACAACGGGAGATGCCACAACAGTGAGAGGACCACGTACCGCAAATAAAAAAAAAAAAAAAACAAGCTCAACATCATATACCATTAGGGAATTAGAAATTAAAATCATGCGCTATCACAGCACACCTATTAGGACTGCTAAGCTCCCAAAATATGACAATACCAATTGCTAGAGGGTGAGGAAAAAAAGGAACTCTCCCTCATAGCTGGGGGGATGCATGTGCAGCCACGTTGTAAGACAATTTGGCAGTTTTTTCCAAAGCTAAACAAGTCTCACGTTGGGATCCAACAATCACACTTCCAGTATTTAGGCAACTGCTTTGAAAATCTATGTCCAAATGCAAAGAAGGAGGCAATTATGAAGAACAGCACTTCCATAATGGCTAAAAACTTGAAGAAATCAGGATATCCTTCAAAAGATGAATGCATAAGCAAATTGGGGTACATCCATGTCAAGGCGAGTAAAATATGCCACCCCAAAATATGTCTCTCTGGCATGAGCATTATTGGTCTGCTTTAGAAGAAAAAAAAAAAAAAGGGCTTCCCTGGTGGTTCAGTGGTTAAGAGTCCACCTGCCGATTCAGGGGACACAGGTTCGAGCCCTGGTCCGTGAAGATCCCACATGCCGCAGATCAACTAAGCCTGTGAGCCACACCTACTGAGCCTGTGCTCAAGAGCCCGCGAGCCACAACTACTGAGCCCGTGTGCCACAACTACTGAAGCCCACACGCCTACAGCCTGTTCTCTGCAAAAAGAAAAGCCACCACAATGAGAAGTCCGCACACCGCAATGAAGAGTAGCCCCTGCTCGCCACAACCAGAGAAAAGCCTGCACGCGGCAACAAAGACCCAACGCAGCCAAAAATAATAAATTTTTTAAAAAAGCTCAGAAAACTGAGATTGCCGTTTTATGAAGGACATTTACAACAGACAAATCTCCATTTATAAGGGTATGTCCCTCTTTGCACCAAAAATAGAAGGATAATTAAATCTTAAGTAACTCTTTTCAATGGGGAAGTCCTGACTTAAATGTGCAAACAGTCATACCCTTGTTTACTGTGCTTTGCATGATAACCTGCCATAACTGGCCTTCCCCACTTCCCCAGCATCTTTCTTCTGTTTTTAGCTGAACACAGTATTTAAGGGGATGGTTTTGGTCATTTCAGGGCGTGACTCAGTTTTCCGTGGTATCCCCCCTGTATTCAGAAGGTATACATGTTATTAAACTTCGGCTTTTCTCCTGGTAATCTGTCTCTTATTACAAGGGCAGGGGGGGCCTCAACCAAGAACCTAGAAAAGTAGAGGAAAAATTGTTTTTCCTCCCATACACGTGCAGTGGAATACTACTCAACAGAAAAGAATGCACCACCAACCTATGGAAAGTCATGGATAAATCTTCAGTATATACTGCTAAGTGAAAGAATCCAGTCTGCAGAGGCTGCACACAGTATGACCCCATTGATGACATTCCAGGAAAGGCAAAGCTACGTAGATGATAAGCAGATCATGGGGTGGGGGGTTTGAAGTAGTCCATGTGATACTCTAGGGTGGATACCTGTCACTATGCATTTGTCTAAGCCCACAGATGTGCATAGCCCAAGGGGCCAATCATAATCTATTCCAACTTAGTTATTTAGGATGTAGGAATGTTGCAGGATGGAATACATAATGTCACAGAATCTAAGTGTATTAGAAATATATGGAAACAACTCACTGTAGGGGATGGGATAAAAGGTGCTGACCTAAGTCACCTTTGGAAATGAATGGAATCTGTAGACTAAAGGCAAAATGGACCGTATATAAACAGTGGGCTTTATTCTACGAAGTTCTTTCTAGGGTGTAGTAGCTAACAATTCTGAAACCTCTGCACATGTAACCTGGAAAGGAGCAATGCACAGATAAATGGCAGATGGTGGGAGCCAGGGAGCCAGCCACAGCCTTGCTGTGGGAGTGGGAAGTTACAGTTAAGCAACGGGAGAGCCTCTGCCCTCGTAATCCTGGATCTGGGCTTCCTGGGAGGATGTTGACTGGCGGGGGAAACACACAGATCTTCATGCTGGGAAGACCCTGCAGACATAGGAATTTCACACCCCATCTTTCCACCCATACCTGCAGGAAACATTCAGCCCTCCATAATCAGTCAATGTCTCACCCCCAGGCAGATAAAGGAGCATGAGGGTCTTGCTTACCCCTAAGCTGTCCCAGAATCCAGGCCCTGGGTGTGGAGCCAGGTTGGGGGTTCCTGGGCCTCTGAATCCAGGCCCTGGGTGTGGAGCCAGGTTGGGGGTTCCTGGGCCTCGGACCAGCAGGTGAGAGGAGGGAGGAAGACCGGTCCTGAGGACAGAGGTTCCCTCAAGTGTGTAAGCCCAGGAGCCCCGATGGCGCTCATTCCCAGTCCGGACATGGGCGGGGCCTGCAGTGGTTCTCTTCCCCCTGGGCCCTTTGATGAAGCCATGGCAGCACTGGGCCCTGACGTCTCCTGGTGGTGTCTCAAACTCTGACACAGCAGTTTTACAAAGGAACGGGAGAATGGAGCTGAGCCCCTGATGGCCACTCCTTTGTGGCTCTGAGTTGCTTCCACCAGGACCACAGTCACCTGCACATAGTCTGCTGTGACCTACCTGCCCCCATTGGCCTTTCCTCTCCCTCCCTGTGATGATTCCCGTGACATTTCCAGCCTGGACCCCTCTCCCAGGCCCGACGCCTCTGTCCAGCCACTGCACCCCCATCTCACCTTGGGGGCTAACAGGCCCCTCAGAGGACTGGGCCCACAGCTCCCCACACCCAGGAGCAGCCCCACCTTCCCAGGTTGCCGAGCCCAGGCACCAGGTGTAACCAAGCGGGACCCTACTGGGCCTTCCCAGGACAGACCCCTCCCCCACATGCTCTGCTGTAGCTCCTCTCTGAAGTACCTGGATAACAGTATCTGATGCACGCTTCCTGAGTTGTTTTACAGATGCTAAAACCACCACCAAGTGGAAGAACTTAACTACTTGATGATCATGAACAGGTAGCCCCGGAGCTTCTGGAGCCTAAGAATTTATAATGTTAACCGCCTGTTACCTCACCATCAACCAGAGAATTGTGCACCAGCTGATCACATACCCTGCGACGCCCCTCCTTCACCTGGCCTTTCATATTGCTTTACTGAAATCCTTCAGGGAGCTTGGGGTTTTAGAGCACAAGCCACCTGGCCTCCTGGTATTGGCACTTTTACAATTGAAGCTGCACGTTCCTTCACCACACCCGGTGTCAGTAGACTGGCTTTACTGCACTCGGGCAAGCCGACCCACGTTTTGTTCGGTAACACTGGGGCCTCCCAGGCTCCCACCCTCCTTGTGCCCCAGTGACTGTCATCTGCTCCTCCAGTCTTGTTGCAGCAAAAGTAGAAATGAAGTGTTCCTTCCCCTGAGAACAAGGAAAACAAAGGGAACAGCGAACAGGCTAGAGAAGAAACATAACCTGGCCTGAAAGAGTTCATCACTCCTTGTTTTACTTTGTCACTAACCTGTAATAACTACATTTGTACTTTTCAAAGCTAACCTCACTCCCTGACACTATGTAATTTACATTTAGCACCCATCACCCCTGACTCTGTGTGAGTTACATCCCCTGCCTCTCACTCCCTAACCTTATTATGTCCAGCACTTACATTCTATACGCCCCTCATAACAAATCACCCCCTATAGTTTTTGCATTTCAGAAACGAGGTCACCGCCGATAAACCAGAGGCAAACGTATGCAATTAGCAGACTGCTGGACCCCAATTACCACATGGCCTGATGCCAGCTATGACTGTTTTGAAATAATGCAAAGGAAAGGAAGAATGCAAGACCTTCACTACTTTTATCCTCATCCTATACCCCGGACTGCGAGAGGCCCACACATAAAATTTTCCCTGATTCTCAAGGAAAGGGGGGTGCCTAGTTCTTGAGGCACTAGCCAGCTGTGTCTTCCCTTCTGCCTGGCAGAAACATAAAGCCATCTCTCTCTTCCTCCAAAATCCCTGTCTCCGTATTTCTGTTTGGCCTCAGTGCACAGGGAAGCCAAGATTTCGACAACAGTCTGTGGCCAGTTCCCACACTAATTCCGCTCTACGCCCACAGCCCTGGCCCAAGCCCAATCTGGTGCCTGGTTCCTCCATCAGCCCTGACAAATCTCCCTGCCTGCACGGTGCGTCTCACATCCCACCCTAACCTGATCTTTCTGAAGCATAAACGAGACTGACTCTCTCCCGCCTGTAATCCCCCAAATGTTTCCCCACTTTCGCTAGGGTATCTGCCGGAAGAGACATCTGCCAAGGCCCTGAGAGTCCCCGGCATCCCCACTAGGCTGCTGGCTCCTGAGTTCCCTGACAATGAGCACCTCAGCAGGCCAGGCGACACGGCAGGAAACCCCAGAACTGCTCACCTCAGGACTGGGCCGGCACTGCCACGGCCTGATCAGAGACAGCAGAGAAGGGTTCCCCAGCTGGGACACAAACTCTGCACGAGTGGCCTCTCCTTGAGCCATTACATCAACTCGTGTGACTTGAGGGAAGGAAGGACTGAAGCACACTTGGTTCCTAAGGAGGATGGTATAGGCTCAGTCACGTCCCTCCAAATTCACATGCTGAATCCCTAATCACAGGACCCCAGGATGTGGCTGTATTTGGAGATGGGATTTTTAAAGAGGGGATCAAGGTAAAAATGAGGTCACTAGGGTGGATCCTAATCCAATAAGATTGATGTCCTACAAGAAGAGACTAGGACACAGATAGGCACAGGGGGAGACCATGTGAGGACCTGGGGAGAAGATGGCTGTCTAAGCACCAAGGAGAGAGGCCTCAGGAGAAGCCAGCGTGCACACACCTTGATCTCCGACAGCATCCAGGACTGGGAGATAGGTCTGTTACCCAAGCTGCCCTGTCTGTGCTATTTGTTACGGCGGTCCTGAGCAGACTCACACACAGGGTTAACTCAGGGCTCAGACTGGACAGAGCACACTCTCCATCCCCCTGTACATGGGTTACAGGAACCACCGGAACTGAGGAGGGGGTCCCTGAGGGGAAGCACAAGATAGAAGATGCTAGGCATTAACATGGCTGCATTCATGTTAAACGTGCCTGAAGTCCAATCACACGAGATGGTTTTGTCCTGTATGTACATCGGCACCTTCAGTCTGAACTGCAGATCTTTGGCTTCACCAGCTCCACTGAGAGCATTAGCTTCACCTGCTGTGGACTGTCTCCTATAGCATTTCCAGAACCACAAAGCACTGAAGCTTCACAGGACCCAATGTCTGTGCGCTACCGTCCAGGTGACCGTCACAACAGGGCTGCGCAGCTGGCCATCAGAACCCATTTCCCTTTTTCCTGTTCACAGCTACCCTGCACCTCCCAGCCTTCCCACCCCTTCCAGCTGGGGCATAGTGCCTCCTGTTACCAAGGGAAACAGGTGAAGTTGGTGAGGGCCTTGGCCAGCCTGCATCCTACAACAGAGGGCATGAAGCCCAGTTGGTCACCCCACCCTGCTGGTTGGAGACCTCACCTGGAAGCAGGGAGGAGAAACAAGGGGGCCAGAGCCTGGGACCTGACACTCACCTGCCCTGGACTCTCACAAGAAGGGGACAGACACATCTTGAGCTACAGCCCAGTTTTGGGAGACACTTTGTTCCAGCAACAAACTTTACCTTAAAACCCAATGTGCTTTACAAACCCCTCCCCAGCTGTCACAGAAAGTCAGGCTTCATCTCATCACACTTTTCTCAAACCCCAGCTCATGCTGAGACCACCTCTCAGGGGATGGTGCTTCAGAGAAGCCCCTTTAATAGATCCCTGGAGTTCAGCTCTAGCAGCCCTGCCTTCAGTTTAAGGGAGAAGTTTCCTTGACAAACCTTCTCAGTTTCCTGGACAACCAAGCTTCACAATCTCCCAAACTCTTCTCCTTCAAACATTCCTATTCTAGGCTGGATGAGCCTAAAGAGACAGTGCTGTCATCATGTTCCAGAAATCGATTCCCCCAAGCCGGTAGTTATTGGTTACATGATACAATTGACGATGAAATCCCAGGAGAGCCAGCTTTCCAATATAACCATTTCTGGACTCGGCACTGGGTCCCGTTCCACGGACAGAGTGGAGTGGCTGTTTCCACGTGCCCCGTGGTAGAAGAGCTCACCTAATGCAGCCAGGACTTCATCCTTTCCAGGTGATTCCAGGGTCCTCACTCTGCCCTGACCCCACCCACATGGCTGCTGTCTGTGCCAGTCTATACGGGACCTTGGCAATCTCCTAAAATGAGGGTTATTTTATACACAGGCAATGGGTTGAATGCTGGCCCCGAAAGACGTGCCCCCCCCCAGAACACGTGAATGGGACCATATCTGGGAAAAGGGTCTTTCTATATGTAGTTAAAGATCTCGAAGTGAGGTCATCCTGGGTTAGGGTGGCCCTCAATCCAATTGAGAAAGTCCTTATGAGAGACAAAAGAGGAGAAACACAGACACAGAGGAGAAGCCACGTGAAGACAGAGGCAGAGATGGGAGGTATGCAGCCGCAAGCCTGGGAATGCCTGGAGCCCCCAAAAGCTGGAAAAGGCAGGAAGAACCCTATCCTGGAGCCTTTGGAGAGACTTCTGTCCTGCAACTCCTTGATCTCAGATGTCTGGTCTCCAGGACTGGGGGAGGATGAATTCCTGTTGTTTTCAACCACCCAGCTTGTGGTCATTTCTTACAGAAACCACAGAATGGTCACACAGACCCTGCTCTGTAGGATCCTGGAGTGCGGGCCTCATTAAAGGCCCACAGAGGCTGGGTTACAGAACCCTTAGGGTCAGCATTGGGCCTCAGAAATACTAAAGCAGTGGCTGGACACCAGAATGTTGAGGGGTCAGTCAGAAGCCCATCCCTAAGGGTGTGGCTGCACACGGCCTCCCCAGGTTTTTACGCCTGTACCTGTTGGGGACAAGTATTTCCATCCTGATTCAGGACTTCTGATGTCACCCTTCACGTTGCTAATCAAGAACCCACTAGTTATACAGATGAAAACCCTTTCAGGGCACTTGCTCCAGTGGTAAACAATTCTGAAGTTGGTCAAAGGTAGGGAATCGTCTCCCATGCAGCCAGCAGCTCCCCCGCAAGGAGTGTCCTCATTGCAAGGCTGGGGGATGGTGCCGAGGCGTCTGTGAGTAAACGTGAGCTGAGCCCCAGGCCAGCTGCTGCTGAACTGTTCCCACCCTTCCCAAGTAAAACACCTGAATGTGTGCAAGGACTTGAAAGCCTAGAGGAAAGGGCTTGGAGTCACACCAGACACAGCACGCAGGCCGAGTTGGTGCCTGCAGGCCAGCCACGGTGGTCCTGGCCACGGGCGCTCTTCTGGAAGCTTTCCATTTCCCTGCCTGAGGTACCCCTCCTGTCCCGACCCCCACTGCGTTTTTCCTTCCTCACCTCTGCCCGGGGAGAAATTCCAGCAGAAGGTATGGGTGACACATCCTCTCCTTTAGCAGGTGGCAGCCCGGCAACTCCTGCAGAAAGTCCAGCAGAGCCCCACTCACACCGGGCCACCCACAGAGCCGCGGCCCCTCACTCCCTCCCAGCAGCCCAGCACCGAGACTGCTGACGGGGCAGAGAATATGGCGTCAGGCCCAGCTGCAGGGGCTCTTGCTACCTAGAGCAGTGTTTATATTGACCTCAACGCAGGCACACCTGGGGAGGGCTGGCCGGCAGTGTCAGGCTGCCCAGGTCAGCCAATCCTCACCCCTCAGGGTCTCACAGTTGCATTCTAGCCAAATTCTAGCTCTCACATTCCTGCCCCAGTGCACCTGGGGTCGGGGGCAGCAGACCCAGGCTCTGTTCCGGCAGAAGCTCCCTTTCTATGAACAGGTCTTCCCCCACTCCCATTATCCTCACTGGAGACTCAGGAGGCCACAGCATCGGGGCACCTCCAGCACCAGGACCCCACCCTAGGGAATCTCTCAAGAGCAGGGACCAGGTCTGCAGGTGGAGGGGAGGAGGGAGCCGGCCTCTTCAGGATCCCCGGGGCTAGGAAGCCTCCCTTGCAGAAGGGCCTTGGATTCAGCTTAACTGCCACCCAGGGTCTCCTACCCCTCCTCTGGTAGGGGGGCCCTTCAGATTCCAGGGCCCCAAGATCCTCCCCACCGACTTCTGACCCCAAATGCAGGGTAGGGGACCCCCTCCACGGCTTCTTTTTTCTTGCTCCCAGAATTCCCTGAAGTTGTTATACTCAGGGCGGGATCAGGGCTGCTCCCTGCAGGGCCAGACCCTGATGTCCGGCCAGACCCCAGCCGGCAAGAAAAAGGAAGCCCCGTCTCCGCTGCTGAAAACACCAGTGTGGGACGTTTGCCGTCCACTTCACCTGGCGGGGAAATGGGCACACTGAAGTGGAGAGTGATGGGTTGGAGGTGGGAAATGCGGGTGCTCGGAGCCTGGAGAGGAGGGTTCCTGAGGGGGTGAGGTCACAGGGTGCAGGAGGGGACCAGGAGATGGGCAGGGCGACGGGCAGTGCGTGTCTGGCGCTGGAGCACGTGCATCCTCGCTTGGGCCGGCCCCCTGCCCTGAAGGCTGCGTCTAGTAACACAGGGGACCCTGGAAGGGGGTTTTGTGTGTGGCTGGTTCACTAAAGCTGGGTGACTGTGGGCACATGGGCCCGGCTGCAGTCCGATGAACACACTGTTCTCTCCAGGGAAATGAGGTGGACACTCAGACCCCAGTCTGTGGATGGTCTAGTCCTCTGGGTGTCTTGTCTCTTCTTGGGGGTCACTGGGGCTTTATCCTCACTCCGTGGGGTACAGGAGGGGAGGGATACAAACGCCCCGGGCTCACTGTGCCTGGGCTCCTGGGGAGGACCTCTCTGGCCCACATGTTCACAGGTCTCAGTCACCCCTGCTCGACACTCCCCTCCAGAGACTCGGCAAGAGGACCTGCCCTGTGAAACGGGGTGCCTGGATCGGGGGGCTTGTGGGTCCCTTCTCAGATGGTCACACTCAGGTATCAGGGAGGGTGCGGTGGCCTGTGACCCCTCGCCAAGTCACCACACTGCTGCGGCTCCTTTCTGGGGCCTGAGATGCCCCAGGGGTGGCTGGAGGAGCGGGGGAGGTTGCTGTGATGGGGAAGTGTGGGACGGGGGTCCTGGGCCCTGGGTCCCTCCCCGAGGAGGAGTGGGGGTCATGCCCAGAGGGGGTGAGGCCGGTGACGGTCCTGGGTGTCAGCAAGCACAGCACCGCGCCCCGCAGGCCGGGTGTGGGATTCCTGTGGCCCCGGAACAGAACACCACATGGGGGGCGCGGTTGGGACAGGGGACACTTCCTCTCAGGCCTGGAGCCCGAGGTCAAGGTGCTGGGGGCCCGCTCCTCCGCGGCTTCTGGGGTCAGTCAGTCACAGGCCACTCCCAGCCCCGTCTCCGTCTCTGCCATGACATCGCCTTCTCCCCCATGTGTCTGGGTCCAAATGCCCCTCATGAGGATGCCCGCACACCGGTAAGTGACCTCAGCTCACCCCGGGCAGCTCTGTGGTGGCCCATCTGCACACAAAGTCCCATTCTGAGGTCCCAGGTAGTCCATCTTCTGGGGCCTCTTGAGGTGACAATCCTCGTGGTCGACACAGCTCGTGGGGGCCTGTGGGTCCCCCAGGCCGGATCCAGGAGCCTCATGGAGGATGGGGTGTCTTGAATCAGGGAGGACAGACAGACGGGCAGAGGGGAAAGGGAGGCCGAGGGGCGGTCAGACCTGCCCTCCAAGGACAGGGGGAGTCTCTAGAGGGCCGGGCCGGAGCTGGCGCGGGGACGTGGTGGTCAGAGGCGGGCGGCCTGGGCTGCGACGTCAGGATCGCTTAGGGCAACCATGACCCAGTCCCAGCCCTAATGCTTACCCTTCAAAGCACCAACACCAAGCCACATCTAATCAAGTCACACAAATACATCATGAGAAAGAAAAGTACACCAGTATACCTTAGAAATATGAACGCAAGAACCCTCCACAAAATTAGAACCACATGGAGCCAACAGAACATTAAATGGATGATGCCATAAGCAAGTATCTCTACACCGGAAATGTCAGTTGTTCAACATATTAAACCTAAGCAATGTACTGAAGAACTATAAAGAAGTGAAGTAAAAGCACATGATCCTATCAATTACTGCAGGTAAAGCTATAATCAAAATCCAGTGCTATTTCATGATACAAACACTCAAGAAAGTAGGAATAAAAGGAAGTTTATTCCATATGAAAAAGAGTAGTATACAAAGCCACAGCAAACACCGTGCGCAATGCTAAAAACTGAAATATTTACTCCTGAAATCAGGAACAAGGCCAGGAAGCTGGCCTCCACCGCTGATAATAGTGTACTGGAAGTTCTACCCAGAGTTTTGAGGGAAGAAACCAAAGGCATCCATATGTGAATGGAAAAATTAAAACTGTGTCTATTCACAGAACAAAGGTCATACCATCTTATATATAAAACTTCCTATAACAACAAAAAATTATTTGACTAATCAGTAATTCAGCAAAGTTATAGAAAAAATATCAATTCACAAAAATCTATCTTATACATATATACTAGCAATAAATAATCTGAAAAAGAACTTATGAAAACGATTCCATTTTAAATAATGTCAACATTAATATTTAGGAATATATTTAATCAAGATACAAGACTTGTTTTTCTGTATGTAAAACTGTCTGTACGTTTGAAATTACTGGAAAGTCAGGTACTTTTTAAAACACCATGTCAAAATCATGCCAGAAACGCAGAGGGAATATAAAACTTCCATACAAAGGCCAAGCCTTACCCAGATCCAGTTCACCCCAAGTCCACATGTCATTTAGAGGCACTGTGGAAAGACTTATTAGGACTTCCTAATATAAAGGACTTCCCTTTCTTCCCTGTTGTGGATGACTTCGATGTGGTAGAAACAGCGGGATTTTGGAAGTTCAGTTTTCCACATCATTCCACCAAAATATACTGTTAGAAATAATAAATGAATTCAGTAAAGATGGAAAATCAGTACACAGAACTCAACTGCATTTCTAAACACTAATAATGACCCATCAGAAAGAGAAAAAACCCTATTTAAAACTGCATAAAAAAGAATAAAATACCAAGGAATAAATTTAACCGAGGATGTGAAAGACCTGAAAACTTTAAGACACTGATGAAGACATTGAAGAAGACACAAGTCATTGGAAAGACTCCCCGTGCTCATGGAATGCAAGAATTACTGTTGCTAAAATGTCCATTCTACCCAAAGCGGTGCACACAGGGAAGGCAGGCTGTCCTGAAATTCCAATGGTGTTTTTCACAGAAATGGAGCAAATTCTCCTAAGATGTGTGTGGAGCCACAAAGGACCCCGAAGAGCCAAGGCGACCCTGAGAAAAGAGAACGGGCCGCAGGCATCTCCCTCCCTGACTTCACACTTCATCACGAAGCTACAGTCCCCAGAACAGTGGGGAACTGGCTCAAAACAGGCGCACAGACCACAGGGACGGGACGGAGAGCCCAGAACCCACTCCGCACGGTGGGGGGGGGGGGGGCCGTTAAGTTACGACAAGGGGGCCAAGGACACACCGAGCGGAAGGGCAGCCCCACGGTAAAGGGCGCGGGGAAGACTGCACACCCTATAACCCACGCGGCTCCACCGCGCACCAGCCTGACCAAAAACCCAGCTTTGCACACCAAGCCCTTCCTGGGTCGCACGAAGACGGGCCCCCTCAGCCGTCAGTCGCCCCCAAGAAGCTTCTCCCCAGTTTTCCCCACTGTCTCCTCACCTTTTCTCTGGCGGCGCCTGCGTCCTCGGGAAACCCAGCTCCCATAAGCGTGGACACAGCCCCACGTTGTCCTGAAGCGAGTCCTGAGGAGACCGAGCGCCCGTCAGCAGCCACAACCCGGCGGTGCCTGAGGAGACACAACTCCCCTCAACCGTGCTCAGAGCCGTGTCCGCGGGGAACGCGCACGCGCTGTGGGTCAGAGAGGCGGGCTTACCGCCGCCCTTTGGTCGGTGCGGGAAGTGCAGGCCGCCACTCCCTCACGGATCACTGGAGACAGCGCCCCCTGCTGGCTGTACCCATTAAATTGTGGAAATTCAAACAAATGAAGACAATATCCCATAGCTTCTCCAAAGTAGTTAAGGAACAATGAATTGGAAACCGTATGGAATAAAATGAATGTAGACACAAGTTTTACAACTTACACCAAATTCACTCAAAATTACTCAGAGACAAGTATTAAATGCAAAACTATTCAAAATTATAGGAGAAAACATAAAAGAAAATTGATATGAGCTTGGGCCTGGTCATGTAGACCTCAAGCTTTGTGGTTTTAACACACAACACAAAAAAGCAATCCAGAAAGAAAAACAAGGGATTCTGTGAACTTTATAAAATTAAAGATTTCTACTGTGTGAACAACCTCATTCAGAAAATCGAAAGACAACACACACTCAGGAAAGAAAACTGCAAACGTATCTAATAAAGAATGTCTCAAAATATACAAAGAACTACAACACAACCCCATTAAAAATATGGGAAGCTCTAAATGGACACCTGGGCAAAGAAGGTACACAGATAGTATAAATATCTATGCCCAGGACTGGGGGGCAGATAAACAGTGACTCAACTCCCTGAGTCTGTGTGACCCAGGACTAGTCCTGTCCTTCCTGGAGGCCTCAGAGAGACGGGGAGGGAGGAAGGGGAAGAGGGTGAATTGTGCTTAAACCTAACTCTAACCCCGACCACTCTCACCACTTTCATTCAACATGGTCGAGGAAGTCCTAGACATAGTAACTAGATGAGAAAAATAAATAAAAGGAATCCAATAGCAGAGGAAAAAGTAAAACTGTCAGTGTTTGTAGATGAGATGATGTTTTATATTTCATTTACTTATTTATTTATTCTGGTTGCGCTGGGTCTTAGTTGTGGCACGTGAGCACCTTAGTTGCTGTAGGCGGGTTCCTTAGTTGTGGCATGTGAACTCTTAGTTGTGGCATGCATGTGGGATCTAGTTCCCTGACCAGGGATCGAACCCAGGCCCCCTGCATTGGGAGCGCGGAGTCTTAACCCCTGTGCCACCGGGGAAGTCCCGACATGATGTTTTATATGGAAAATCCTTAAAGTGACCCCCCCCAAAACAAGTGGAATTCATTGGAAAATTCAGTTAAGTTGCAGGATACAAAATTAACCTATAGAAATCTGTTGCACCTTTATCCACTGGCAACAAACTATCAGAATGAGAAATTAAGAAAACAAACCCATTGACAATGATATTAACCAACATGAAATACCTAGGAATACATCTAACCCAGGAGGTAAAAGACCTGTACTCAGAAAACTGGAAGACACGGATGAAAGAAATTGGAGACGATAGAAACAAATGGACAGATATAATGTGTTCCTGGATTGGAAGAATTCATATTGTTAAAATGATTCCACACCCCAGAGCAATCTAGAGATTTGATGCCATTCTTATCAAAATACCAATGGAATTTTATGAGAACTAGAACAAAGAATTCTAATACGTGAAAGGAAACAGAAAAGAACCTGAATAGTCAATACGATCTTAAGAAAGAAGCACAAACGTGGACATATCACACTCCCTGTTTCAAACTATACACATATCTAGAATAATCAAGACAGTATGGTATAGGAACAAAAGAAATACACAGAGATCCATGGAACAGAATTGAGAGCCCCAAAATAAACATAGGCATATATGGTCAATTCATCTATGACAACGGAGGTGAGACTATACAATGGGGAAAAGGCAGCCTCTTCAATGAATGGTGGTGGGAAAACTGGACAACTACATGCACAAGAATCAAACTGGAATCCTTTCTTATACCACCTACACAAGCAACCTCAAAGTGAATCAAATACTTCAACGTAAGACCTGAAGCCATAAAGCTCCTCGAAGAAAACATAAGCAGTCTGCTCTTTGACATCTCTCTTAGCAATATTTTCTGGATCTGTCTCCCCAAGCAAGGGGAACAAAAGCAGAATAAACCAATGGGATTCCACCCAACTTTAAAGCTTTTCAATGGCAAAGGAAACCATCCACAAAATGAAGAGGCAGCCTACCGAATGTGAGAAAATAGTTGCAAACAATATGTCTGAAAAGGGGTTCATATCCAAAATAGATGAAGAACTCACACAACTGAACCTCCAAAAACCAAACACCCAAATAAAACTTGGGACCGAACATTTTTCCAAAGAGTACGTACAGATGGCCAAGAGACATATGAAACTATGACCAATATCACTTATCATCAGGGAAACGCACATCAAAAGAACAATGAGATTATCACCTCACACCTAAAAACTTGGCTATCGTCCAAAAGACAACAAATAAGAAGGCTTGGTGAGGATGAGGAGAACCCTCAGGCATTCTCTTGGGAAAGTTCATTGGTGCAGCCACTGTGGAAAACAGTACAGAGGTTCCTCAAGAAATTAAAAATAGAACTACCATATGATGCAGGAATTACACTTGGGGGTATCTTTCTGAAGGAAACAAAAAGAGATACACAGGGAGATCAGCTCGGTGCTTTGTGACCACCTAGAGGGGTGGGATAGGGAGGGTGGGAGGGAGGGAGACGCAAGAGGGAAGAGATATGGGAACATATGTATATGTACAACTGATTCACTTTGTTATAACGCAGAAAATAACACACCATTGTAAAGCAATTATACTCCAATAAAGATTTAGGGGAAAAAAAGAAAACAAAATATACGGGAATGCATCTAAGTCACATCTACAATGGACACTTAGGTTTATCTTGTATGTCTGAACCACAGTTACTCCTTTTTGACAGTCAAATGCATTCCCCTCCTCAATGCCAAAGCAGATGTACAATTCATATCCAAAAGACCACAAAACAGGCCACTTTGGTCAGTAAAATTTAAGTTAAACCATGTATAAGCCAGAGTGACTTCCTCACATCTCAATATGTGAAGAGTTTTTTTCCCTTTTGATTACAAGTCTTTCAATAGAAAGCATTGATGATCAAAATGTCAATCCCTCGGTGCCAGAATGATTCAGCTGTTTGGACCACATGTAGATCATGTCCCTCAGCACTAGGACTCCTTTATATTTGCCTAGTTAATCTACATTGGGGGAAAACTGATCAGGTATCGTGAACATGCTCAGAGGAATGTTAATGAGAAAACGCTTTATATAGGCCATACATTTTATTATTCATACCCAATTGTCACACAAGCATGGCACATGTGCTTTTAGCAGTAGACCTAAAGCAAACAGTGATACATCATGAGTAGTTACATTGTCATAACTTCACTAGTTAGTTTTCCTTTCCTCTTAAACATCAGGGCAAAATGAAGCCAACACAGTAACTTTCATAAATACACACTTCCATATAGAGGGGTCATTTATCCAATTGCTCCAAGTCCTAAGTCCCATATTCACCAGTTCACTCAGTAACCAATCCTTCTGTTTACTTTTTATGAAGCCATCCGATTCTCCATTAAGATTTTTCATTTCTTACCCAGTGTGGCATTATGATATGAAATTTATCGGAGACCTGTGCTTGCCAAAAGGTCCTTCACATAGATCTGCTTGAAGATGGAGCACTTTTGCAAAGTGTTAGAGCACAACAGTAACTATCTATAAATCACATAAAGACTTAAAAAGTCATAGTTAAACATTTGACCACAATGTAAATGACAAAACAAACCATTATTGCTGTTACATACAACATTTAAAAATAACTAGAATTATGACTGATAAAATTTTACCAGGACATAGTAGCTTTTTAGGAATCCCATGTAATTTAACATATTAATCAAACATTTCTCTCTGAGATGGCTCAAGGGCCCTCGAAAGCAACTCAAAGTTAGCTGGAGATCAAAAGAACTGTTAGAATTGGCCAAACAACACTTATTCACTGAAGCAAAGTAAAGAGATTTCGAACAAAAATACAGATCACAGACAGGCAAAGGAACTCACAAGCTGTTCGCAATCAAAAGCAGCATTCCAAGGAAACTTTGGAGGGAGAAACCAAATCCAGGCTTGCCCTAACCCACTTCCAACAAAATCCATCTTAGAAAATCCTGGTCATGCACAACTCTTTCCTCAGTGATCCCTTTGCACAAATGTTCATCACCTTCTGTATCCATCTTATATTGCCCCTTATTTTTTTCCGCATTCAGACACAACCAGCTCTACTACAAAGGGACTTTCTTTTCTCTTTGTACCATCAGCCTGTTACCTAGCTGCTCACTTTCTTTATTAGGTAGCTTCATAAATGCTTGAACATATGGAACTTCTTTTGTCTTTCTCTTCCTGTGACAAAAGAACTCTAGCTGAAGGATAGTATAGTCATTTAGGCTACCTTTCAAAGACCTCCATTCCTCATTTCCCAACAATGTATCCATGCAGTGGCCAGACAAAATTACAATAGAATTTCATTCTTTTCTTAGTCTTAGGTTTACAACTATAGGTTGACCAGTCTGCCAGGATTTTGCCCATTGGCTATCACATGGAACTGAAGAAGCAGCACTTCATATGCTTGAACCATAGAACACTCACACACCGACTAAAAATAAAACAAAATCCTGAACACCAATGGAAGCCTCAAACCAAAGGAACCAGAAACCAAAAACCAAACAGCACAAGACTCAAATCATCTTCCAAGTCTCAACTTAGCCTGTGACCTCTGTCCAAGGGGTGCACCTTCCAAATGAGATTTCCTGGAATGAAAAGTCACCCAAATGGGAACCAAGGTTCCCGCAAATGTACAGGGTTAAAAGGACCTCAGACTGCATGCCAGGGGAGTTACCACACGCTGGCTGAGGTGCTGCTACCTCTCAAATGCTATTTTTCTGGTTCCCCAAAATAATCTCTTGGAGTAGGACATTTGGGGCAGCCCAGGCAGGAGGAAGAGAGGAACGTCCTCAAGGCAAAGACGGCCTGGGCAGCTGCTAGGGTGGTCCCTCTTCCACCATCTATTCCTGCCCCAGAGTTCTAACTGCTGGGATGACTGGGACACAGCCTTTCCAGTCAAGGGTCCCAGGTGGTCTGCCCTCTAAAGGAATCCTCCAACACTACACTCTCTCGAAAGAGGCTGGCGTGGAGAAAATCTCAGTGTCCGATCGAGTCAGGGGACCCACAGGGGCCATCCCCAAGTCAGCCCCACATTGGGTACTAAATTTGATGTCAAAAACTCGACCACTGTGCACCAGTGCCAAATCGAATCTGAGAGAGAGTGGTTTGGAGGAAGTAGAAAAGAATAGCTTTAAGGCTTTGGCAGCCAAAGGGGGACACAGAAAACTCGTGCCCTCAAAAACCGTGCGTCCCAATGCAGGAGGATCTGGTGAGGAGTTTTACAGCAATGGTTTAAGGACACAGTTGCTCCTAAGGTTTAGTGTGTGTACAGGGCCTTTACTCCCTTAAATTGGCCTCAGATGGTCTCTTGATGAGCTTCTCTGAGATAAAAAACACTAAAATCTTCTATTTTGTGGGCGTTTTAGGTTGGTAAAGAGCCCAAAGATACGCTTCCCTGTATCCCTTGAGGCAACATCAGGATCCAGCCCCAAGGCTGCACTGTTGTTTCTTGATGCTTCCTCACTTTTATCTGCATCCCCTCCCTTCCCTGATTAGCATCTGTTCCAATCTGCCCTTTGGAATCAGGGAGGGTCCTGGAGTCTCTAGTGTAAATAAGGCCCTGACACTACACCTAACTCAGACCCTGATACTCTCCCTAAACAAGGCCCTGACACTACTCCTAACTCATTCCCTGACTCTGTACCTAACAAAGGCTCTGATGCTAATCCTAAGTCAGGCCCTGACACTGTGTGTAACTAAGGCCCTGCTGCCGTCAATATCTAAAGTCCTGACATTATCCTGAGCTAATATCCTCACCCATGTCTCACTAAGGTCTGGAAACTGTCCCAAAGGAAGCCCTTACGCTGTCCCTAAAAGAGGCCCTGAGCATGTCTTTAACGAAGACCCTAATGCTGCTCCTACAGAGGCCCATATGCTACTCCTAAGGCATGCCCTGACACTGTCCCTGACTCAGGTCCTAAAGACAGGCTTCACATAGGCCCTGTTGCCGTACTTCAGTTAGGCTCTGACTCTGTCCCTACATCAAGCCCTGATACTGATCCTGATTAAGCCCCTGACACTGGTCCTAACTAAGGCCCTGATCCTCTCAATAACTAAGGTCTTCACGCTATCCCTAGCTCATTTACTGACACTATCCCTGGCCTGGAAGCTGACAGTGTTCCGAGCTAATTTCCTGCATCTTATCCTCACAGAAGCCCTAATGATCTCCCTAACTAAGGCCCAGACGAGTGCTAACTAGAGCCCTGACACTGTCTCTTACTAAGGCCCGGAATCTGTCCCTAATATAGGCCCTGCTGCCGCCACTAACTAAAATCCGGACACTATTCTGAGCTAATATCCTGACCCATTTCTAACCAAGGGCCTGACACTGTCCCTAAGAAAGCCCTGTTGCTGTCCCTAAGTGAAGGCCTGAGGCCATGCCTAACTCAGGCCCTGAAGCTATGCATACCTGAGGCCTTGAAGTTGTGACCACCTCAGGCCCTGATCATGTCTTTAACTAAGATACAATTGCTGACCTAACAAAGGCCCAGATGCAGCTCCTACATCATGCCCTGACAGTGTCCCCAGCTAAGGGCCTGACGCTAGGCCTCACTCAGGCCCTGTGGCTCTCCCTAAGTCAGGTCCTGGTGCTGACCCTACCTGCAGCCATGATACTGGTTCTAAATAAGGCCCTGACCCTCTCAGTGACTAAGGTCTTGACTCAATCCCTAGGTCATTTCCTGACATGATCCATAAACTTTACCCTAAACCAAGCCCTAGCAAATGTTCTGCCTCTTATGCTAATTGAAGCCCTTACTCTATGCCTAACACAGACATTTAATTTAGTCCCACGGCCGTGACACTGTCCCTAACTGAGGCCTAGATGGTCTTCCTAAATCTGGACCAGAACTGTCCCTCACTAAAGCCCTAACACTATTCCTAACTTAGGCCCTGACACGGTACCTAAAAGAGGCCCAGATGCTAGTCCTAACGCAGGCCCTGACACTGTCCCTCACTCAGGCCCTAAAGTTAGGACTTACTTAGGCCCTGTTGCCGTACCGTACTTAGGCTCTGATGCTGTCCCTACAACAAGCACTGACACTGCTCCTGATTAAGCCCCTGACACTGGTCCTAACTAAAGCCCTGATGCTCTCAATAACTAAGGTTTTCACGCTATCCCTAGCTCATTTCCTGACACTATCCCTGGCCTAGAAGCTGACTCTGTCCCGAGCTAATTTCCTGCCTCTTAACCTCACTGAAGCCCTAATGCTCTCCCTAACTATGGCCCAGACTAGTCCTAACTAAGGCACTGACACTGTCTCTAACTAAGGCCCGGAATCTGTCCCCAATATAGGACCTGCTGCCGGCAATAACTGAAATCTGGACACTATCTGGAGTCAAGTATCTGACCAATTTCTAACAAAGCTCCTGACACTGTCCCTAAGAAAGCCCTGTCTCTGTCCCTAAGTGAAGGCCTGAGCCTGTGCCTAACTCAGGCCCTGAAGCTATGCCTAACTGAGCCCTTGAAGCTGTGACTACCTCAGGCCCTGATCATATCTTTAACTAAGACCCTATTGCTGACCCAGCAAAGGCCCTGATGCAGCTCCTACATCACGCCCTGACAGTGTCCCCAGCTAAGGGTCTGATGGTTGGCCTCACTTAGTCCCTGGGGCTCTGCCTAAGTCAGGCTCTGATGCTGTCCCTACCTGAAGCCCTGACACTGGCTCTAATTAAGGCCTTGATACTCTCAGTGACTAAGGTCATGACACTACCCCTAGGTCATTTCCTGACACGATCCCTGAACTTCACCCTAAGACTGTCACTTGCAACTGTCCAGCCTCTTATGCTAAATGAAGCCCTCATGCTGTGCCTAACTTAGGCCCTGAATTTAGTCCCAAGGCTGTGACACTGTCCCTAACTGAGGCCTACATGCTCTTCCTAAATCTGGCCCAGAACTCTCCCTCACTAAAGCCCTAACACTGTTCCTAACTCAGGCCCTGACACAGTACCTAACAGAGGCCCAGATGCTTGTCCTAACGCAGGCTCTGACACTGTGTCTAACTAAGGCCCTGCTGCCATCAATATCTAAAGTCCAGATATTATCCTGAGCTAATATCCTGACCCATGTCTTACCAAGGACCTGACACTGTCCCAAAGTAAGACCTGACGCTGTCCCTAAGTGAGGCCCAGAGGCTGTCCCTATCAGAGGCCCTGAGAAATTGTTAAACGAATACCCTAATGCTGATCCTACAGAGGGCCTTATACTACTCCTAAGTCATGCCCTGACACTGTCCCTCACTCAGGCCCTAAAGATAGGCCTCACTTAGGCCCTGTTGACGTACCTTAGGCCCTGACGCTATCCCTACATCAAGCCGTGACTCTGGTCCTGATTAAGCCCCTGACACTGGTCCTAACTAAGGCCCTGATGCTCTCAATAACTACAGTCTTCACGTGATCCCTAGCTCATTTCCTGCCACTATACCTGGCCGGGAAGCTGACTCTGTCCCGAGCTAATTTCCTGCCTCTTATCCTCACTGAAGCCCTAATGCTCTCCCTAACTAAGGCCCAGACGAGTCCTAACGAAGGCCCTGACACTGTCTCTAACTATGGCCCGGAATGTGTCCCTAATATAGGCCCTGCTGCCGGTAATAACTAAAATCCGGACATTATCCTGAGTTAAGAATCTGATCCATTTCTAACCAAGGTCCTGACACTATCCCTATGAAATCCCTGTCTCTGTCCCTAAGTGAAGGCCTGAGGCTGTGCCTAACTCAGGCCCTGAAGCTATGCCTAACTGAGCCCTTGACGCTGTGACCACCTCGGGCCCTGATCATGTCTTTAACTAAGACCCTATTGCTGACCCAACAAAGGCCCTGATGCAGCTCCTACACCATGCCCTGACAGTGTCCCCAGCTAAGGGCCTAACGCTAGGCCTCCCTCAGTCCCTGTGGCTCTCCGTAAGTCAGGCTCTGACGCTGTCCCTACCTGAAGCTCTGACAGTGGTTCTAATTAAGGCCCTGATACTCTCAGTGACTAAGGTCTTGACAGTATCCCTAGGTCATTTCCTGGCACGATCCCTAAACTTTACCCTAAGCCTGTCCCTAGCAACTGTTCTGCCTCTTATGCTAACTGAAGCCCTTATGCTGTGAATACCTCAGGCCCTGAATTTAGTCCCAAGGCCGTGACACTGTCCCTAACTGAGGTCTAGATGCTCATCCTAAATCCGGCCCTGACATTGTCCCTAACTATGGCCCTAACACTCTTGCTAACACAGGCCCTGAAATAGTACCTATCAGAGACCCAGATGCTAGTCCCATCTAAGGCCTTGACACTGTTCCTAACTAAGGCCCTGCTGCCATCAATATTTAAAGTCCTGACAGTGTCCTGAGCTTATTATATCCTGACCCATGTTTTATTAAGGTCCTGAAACTGTCCCAAAGTAAGCCTTGACGTTGTCGCTACGTGAGGCTGTGAGGCTGTCTCTCACAGAGGTCCTGATAATGTCTTTAACAAACCCCTTAGGCTGTTCCTACTGAGGCCCTTATGCTGCTGCTAAGTCATGCCCTGACACTGTCCCCAGCTAAGGCCCTGACTCTAGGCCTCACTCAGGCCCTGTCGCTCTCCGTAAATCAGGCTCTGACACTGTCCCTACCTGAAGCCCTGACACTGGTTCTAAATTAGGCACTGATGCTCTAAGTAGCTATGGACTTGACACTATACCTAAGTCATTTCCTGACGCTATTCCTAGACTTTAACCTAACCTTGTCTTTAGCTAATGTTGACTCTGTTATGCTAACTACATCCCTGATGCTGTCCCTAACTAAGACCCTGAATTTAGTCCCGAGCCTGTGAACCTGTCTCTAACTGAGGCCTGGAGGCTGTCCTTAACAAAGGCCCTCAACTTATCTTTTACTGAGGTCCTGACACTCTCCCTAATTAAGGACTGAGGCTGTCTCTGACTAAGGCCCTGGGTCTGTCTTTAACTACTCGCCTCACTCTTTCCCTAACAAAGGTCCTGACACATTCCGTAACTAAGACCCTGACACAGTCCCTAATAACCTGAGCTGTCCCTCATTAATGCCCTGATGCGGCCCATAACTGAGGTACTGAAGACGGCTCTAAGGTCCAGACGATGTCACTAATGACCCAAAATGTCTCTTACTAAGGCCCTCAAATTACCTCTAGCTGAGGCCCTCAAGATGTCCATAACTAAGGCCCTGACACTATCTCTAACTAAGACCCTCAAGTTATCTTTAACTGAGGCCATGATAGTGTCCCTAACAAAGAACCTGACACAGTCTCTAACTAAGGCCGTGAGTCTGTCTTTACCTAATGGCCTCACTCCTTCCCCAACTACTCCCTGACGCTACCCCTACCCAAGGCCCTGACAGTGTGCCTAATTGCCTGAGCTGTCTTTCACTAATACCCTGACCCTGTCCATAACTAATGCCCTGATGATGTCCCTACCGAACAGCCTGAAGTGTCTCTTACTAAGGCCCTCAAGTTTTTCTCTGAGGCTCTGACACTCTCCCTAATTAAGGCCTTGACACTGTCTGTAAGTAATGGCCTGATGCAGCTCCTACCTGAGATGCTGATGCTCTCACTGAGACCTTGAAGTCTCTGCCTGAGAAGTTGAAATTGTCTGTAACTAATTTCCTGGCTTTTTCCTTAACTAACATCCTAATTTTGTCCCTAAATAATGCCCTGACACTGGTCCTAACTACGGCCCTGATGCTGACCCTATCTAAGGTCCTGACGATGTCCCTAATAGACTTAGATGTCCCTCACTGTTGGCCTGACCCTGTCCCTCACCAAGGCCCTGACCCTCTTCCTAACTAAGGCTGTGATGATGTCTCTACCTGAGGCACTGTCACTGTCTATAGTAACGGCCGACTCTTTCCCTAACACCCTGATGCTGTCCCTAATAGCCTCACGTATCTCTCAATAACACCCTGATCCTGTCCATAACTAAGGCCGTGAATATGTCCCTAAGTTATGTCTCTGACGCTGTTCTTAACTAAGGCCCTGATGCTCTCTCTACGTAAGGCACTGACACTACCTATAATAATGGCCTGACTCTTTCCCTAACTAATACCCTGATGCTATTGCTAATTGAGGCCCTGAAGATGTCCCTAATACCCTTAGGTGTTCCTCTGTATCACCCTGATCCTGTCCATAACTAAGGCCCTGAATATGTCCCTAGGTAAGTCTCTGACGCTGTCCCTAACTAAGGCCCTGATGCTGTCTCTACCTCAGAATCTGAAATTCTAATGTCCTGACTCTCCCTAACTAACATCCTGATGCTGCCCCTAAGTGAGGCCCTGACACTCTTCTTAACTAAGGACTTGACACTGTCCCTAACTAAAACCCTGACACTGTCTGTAACTAATGACCTGACTCTTTCCCTATCTAACACCCTAGTTTTGGTCCTAACTAATGCCCTGACACTGGTTCTAACTATGGCCATAATGCTGCTCTAAGGCCCTGAAGATATCCCTAAGTAACAGCCTGAACTGTGCCTAACTAAGGCTCTCACGTTATCTCTAAGTGAAGCACGGACACTGTCCCTAACTTAGGCCCTGATGCTGTCCCTTATAGTCTAAGCTGTCACTAAATAATGCCCTGATCCTGTCCATAAGTAAGGCCCTGAATATGTCCCTAAGTGCATCTCTGACGATGTCCTTAACAGCATGAACTCTTTTCAAGTTATCTCTGAGGCTCTGACACTGGCCCTTCCTAAGGCCTCACCCCAGGGTTGTCCCAGGCTCCTGCGCAGTTTTCTCTTGTATGCATCTCTAGCCAGCTGCCTGCCATCAGCTACTCTAAGATTCTGCGATGCAGTGGTCCCACGTGGGATATGCCTGTGTAGGCTCACCTGCGGGAAGAGAGTCATGGCCACTCCGCCCTCCAGGGGACTGCATCTCAGGGTAGGAGCCTCTCAGCCAGTGTCTGGACACAGGGTTCTGTGTCCTTGTTTGTTGTAAATCCCTTGAAGTTACCTCTAACATTTTTGAATGGATATCCCCCCCCCCTGCATATTTATAATATAAATTATTTACCACATTAAAATCCAGGAATGACATTCTTAGAATGAGCAGAACACTGGATGCCACCCCAATGATCTATTACTTGGAGGATTTAAAATTCTAATGAGAAAACACTCACTCTCTTCACCCTCTTGGGCATCAGCACAAGGCGGGAATCAGCTGCATCCTTTATTTATCTCTCTGATTTTCCAGAACCTTTCCTTCCAGAAGAAATCTCTGGGTTCTGTGGGAGCTGTGAGTGGTGGCCGTCAGGTAAATCTGAGACTGAAAAGCAAGAGGAAGAGACACAGAGGGGGAGATGAGAATCGGTGATGGGGAGAAGCAGGGGCGTCCCCGTTCATCGCAGGCTGAGAGTCTGGGTTAGTCTCCAGCGAAGCTAAGGACCACCAGGGTCTGGCCCCACTGGCCTTGTCACCTGGTGTGGGGACTGGGGACAGCCAAACCCCCATGGACACTCTCAGAGAAATCAGGGAGGTGGCAGGGCACCCCTGAGAGCCAGATGGAAAATGGTCATGCTGTGAAATAATAAGATGCCCTTTCCGAAAAGTGAAGACTGTCCCCTTGGTTCTCAAAGACTTGCAAATACTCTGTGTCCTTCTGGAGGCATGCTGAAGCCTTCAGCCTTTGAGGGCAGTAATGGGAGTACATCTGGGCTCAAAACCATCCATTACTCACTCCCTGAGGGTGCTGAGGATGACCCGTGTCCACCCCTCGGGTGCTGTGGGGCCTGAAATCCCTTGATCACCGAGGACGGGAGGGGCCGCACAGACACTCCACTGGACCACCGGGGGCTTGGTTGCTGGGCTACAGTCCTTTATCAGATACATGGTTTGCAAACATCTTGGGCCATTGTGGATGGTGGATTATCTTATTCCTTGCTCCTTTTATACACAACTGTTTTTCATCTTGAGGAAGTCCAATTCATCTATTTTGTGTTTTGTTGCTTGTGCTTTTGGCAGATCTAAGAAATCATGACCAAATCCAAGGTCATGAAGATATACTCTGTTTTCTTCTAGGAGTTTTATAATTTTGGTTCTTACATCTAGGCCTTTGGTCCATTTTGCGTTGATTTTGTATATGCGGTGGGGGAGGTAAGGGTCCAACTTACTCTTCTGCATGTGGGTATCCAGTTGTTCCAGAACCTGTGCTCACTGTTTGGGAGAAAATACCTGCAAATGATGCGACCAACAAGGGCTTAATTCTAAAATATACAAACAGCTCATACAACTCAAAAGAGAAAAAAAATTTAAAAATAGGCAGAATTTTAGAAGGTCTAAATAGACATTTCTCCAAGGACATACAGATGGCCAAGAGGCACGTGAAAAGATGCTCCACGTCGCTAATTATTAGAGAATGTAAATCAAAACTACAGTGAGTTATCACCCCATAGTGGTCAGAATGCCCATCATTCAAATGTGTAGAAATAAATGTTGGAAGGGGTGTGGAGAAAAGGGAACCCTCCTACACTACTGGTGGGAATGTAAATTGATGCAGCCACTATGGAAAACACTATGGAGGTTCCTCAAAAACAAAAACAGAATTACCATATGAACCAGCAATCCCACTCCTGGGCACACATCCAGACAAAACTATAATTCGAAAAGATACGTGCACCCCAGCATTCACAGCAGCACTCTTCACGATAGCCAAGACACGGAAGCAACCTGAATGTCCCTCAACAGAAGAATGGATATAGAAGATGTGGTACATATATACAATGGAATATTACTCAGCCATAAAACAGAATGAAATAACGCCATCTGCAGCTACATGGATGGACCTAGAGATTATCATACAAAGTGAAGTAAGTCAGACAGAGAACAACACATACCATATGATATCACTTATATGTGGATTATAAAATGAGACCCAAATGAACCTATCTACAGAACAAAAACACAGTCACAAATATAGAAAACAGACTTGTGGTTGTCAAGGGGAAGACAGGGGAGAGGGATGGATTGGGAGTTTGGGATTACTAGATGCAAATTATTATATATAGGATGGATAAACAAGGTCTTACTGTACAGCACAGGGAACTGTATTCAATACCCTGTAATTAACCATAATGGAAAAGAATATAAAAAATATGTATATATGTATGTTTGTATATATAAATCACTTTGCTGTACAGTAGAAATTAACACAACATTATAGGAGCACGGACACTCCCGTCAGACTCAAGGTGACCTCTGGAGCCAGGACAGAGGCCCGGCCTCTCTGTGGGCAGGCGAACCCACACTACACAGGCCCTGGTGCAGTGCCCATTCCGTGGGGTCAGCTGGGTGCACGCAGGTCAGCCAGTGTCTGTGTGTCTCAGCCTGTAACCGCAGACCACACTGTCCTGCTCTGCTCACAAGAGCGAGGCCAATGGAGGGACAACAGGGGTGGGAACAAAGCCGGGTCATGGTCTGGCCGGGTGAGAAGGGGTCCAAGGAGCGAGAACCCGGCTGCCCTTGCCTGGTGAGCCGAGAGCTGACGTCCACCCTGTGGGCAGCCCCTCTCCCCACGTCCCGAGGTAAGGCTGCCTTTCCTGCACCCTGGGCAGTGTCATGCCCGTGTATAGAGCAGGATGCACAGCAGTGTACGCAGCAGGCCTGATGCCTGTGCTTGCCATGTACTTGGGGGTTGCTGAGGGTGGAACATGCCGACAGGAAACGGGCCGACCCAGGGGAGGATGTAGGGTTGAAGCATTCGGGAGCCTCTGGAGAGGATCCTCACCTGCCTGCACAGGTGGACTGAGGACACTGACCAAGGGTGGGCAGGCGGGGAGCCCCGGAAGGGTCCTAGGACTTCCCAATATAAAGGACTTCCCTTTCCTCCCTGTTGTGGATGACTTGGAAGTGGTAGAAACAGCAGGATTTTGGAAGTTCAATTTTCCGCATCATTCCACCAAAAAAAACTGTTAGAAATAATAAATGAATTCAGTAAAAACACAAAATCAGTACACACAGCTCAACTGCATTTCTAAACACTAATAATGAACCATCAGAAAGAGGAAAAAACCCTATTTACAACTGCATCAAAAAGAACAAAATACCAAGGAATAAATTTAACCAAGGATGTGAAAGACCTGAAAACTTTAAGACACTCATGAAGACATTGAAGAAGACACAAGACGGTGGAAAGACTCCCCGTGCTCATGGAATGCAAGAATTACTGTTGCTAAAATATCCGTTCTACCCAAAGCAGTGCACACAGGGAAGGCAGGCCGTCCTGAGGTTCCAATGGTGTTTTTCACAGAAATGGAGCAAATCCTCCTAAGATGTGTGTGGAGCCACAAAGGACCCCGAAGAGCCAAGGCGACCCTGAGAAAGGAGAACGGGCCGCAGGCATCTCCCTCCCTGACTTCACACTTCATCACGAAGCTACAGTCCCCAAAACGGTGCGGAACTGGCTCAAAACAGGCGCACAGACCTGAGGGACGGGACGGAGAGCCCAGAACCCACTCCGCACGGTGGGGGGAGGGGGCCCATTAAGTTACAACAAGGGGGCCGGGAACACACCGAGCGGAAGGGCAGCCCCACGGTAAACGGTGCAGGGAAGACTGCACACCCCGTAACCCACGCGGCTCCACCGCGCACCAGCCTGACCAAAAACCCAGCTTTGCACACCAAGCCCTTCCTGGGTCGCACGAAGACGGGCCCCCTCAGCCGTCCGTCGCCCCCAGGAAGCTTCTCCCCACTGTTCCTCACTGTCTCCTCACCTGTTCCTCCGGTGTCGCCTGCGTCCTTAGGAAACCCAGCTCCCGTGAGCGTGGACGCAGCCCCACGTTGTCCTGAAGCCGAAACCCCAGAGAGTCCTTGAGGAGACCGAGCGCCCGTCAGCAGCCACAACCGGGCACTGCCTGAGGAGACACAACTCCCCTCAGCTGCGCTCAGAGCTGCGTCCGCGGGGAACGCGCATGCGCTGTGGGTCAGAGAGGCGGGTTCAGCGCCACCCTGTGGTCGGTGAGGGAAGTGCAGGCCGCCACTCCCTCACGGATCACTGGAGACAGGGACCCTGCTGGCAGAACTGCTGCACCCATTAAATTGTGGAAATTCAAACAAATGAAGACAATATCCCATAGCTTCTCCAAAGTAGTTAAGGAACAGTGAATTGGAAACCATATGGAATAAAATTAATGTAGACACAAGCTTTACAACCTACACCAAATTCACTCACAATGATTCAGACACAAGTTTTAAATGCAAAACTATTCAAAATTATAGGAGAAAACATAAAAGAAAATTGATATGAGGTTGGGCTTCGTCATGTCCATCACAAGCTTTGTGGTTTTAACACACAACACAAAAAGGCAGTCCAGAAAGAAAAACAAGGGATTCTGTGGACTTTATAAAATTAAAGATTTCTACTGTGTGAAAAACCTCATTCAGACAATCGAGAGACAACACACACTGGGGGAAAAAAACTGCAAACATATCTAATAAAGAATTTGTCTCAAAATATACAAAGAACTACAACACAACCCCATTAAAAATAGGGAAAGTTCTAAATAGACACCTCCTCAAAGAAGGTACAGAGATAGTATACAAAACTATGCCCAGGACTGGGGGGCAGAGAAACAGTGGTCCAGTTCAACTCCCTGAGTCATGTGTGACCCAGGACTAGTCCTGTCCTTCCTGGAGGGGTTCAGAGAGATGGGGAGGGAGGAAGGGGAAGAGGGCGGATTCTGCTTAAACCTAACTCTAACCCCGACCACTCTCACCACTTTCATTGACCATGGTCTAGGAAGTCCTAGACATAGTAATTACATGAGAAAAAGAAATAAAAGGAATCCAATGGCAGAGGAAAAAGTAAAACTGTCAGTGTTTGTAGATGAGATGATGTTTTATATTTCATTTATTTATTTAATTATTCATTCATTTATTTATTCTGGTTGCGCTGGGTCTTAGTTGTGGCAGGTGAGCTCCTTAGTTGCGGCAGGCATGATCCTTAGTTGTGGCATGCGAACTCTTAGTTGTGGCATGCATGTGGGATCTAGTTCCCTGACCAGGGATCGAACCCAGGCCCCCTGCATTGGGAACGTGGAGTCTTAACCACTTTACCACTGGGGAAGTCCCGACATGATGTTTTATATAGAGAATCCTTAAGATGACCCCCCAAAACAAATAGAATTCATTGGAAAATTCAGTTAAGTTGCAGAATACAAAATTAACCTATAGAAATCAGTTGCATCTCTATCCACTGGCAACAAACTTTCAGAAAGAGAAATTAAGAAAACAAACCCATTGACAATGGTATTAACAAAAATGAAATACCTAGGAATACATCTAACCCAGGAGGTAAAAGACCTGTACTCAGAAAACTCGAAGACACGGATGAAAGAAATTGGAGACGACACAGACAAATGGATAGATATAATATGTTCATGGATTGGAAGAATTCATATTGTTAAAATGATTCCACACCCCAGAGCAATCTAGAGATTTGATGCCATTCTTATCAAAATACCAGTGGAATTTTATGAGAACTAGAACAAAGAATTCTAATATGTGTAAGGAAACAGAAAAGAACCTGAATAGTCAACGTGATCTTAAGAAAGAAGCACAAACTTGGACATATCACACTCCCTGTTTCAAACTATACTACATATCTAGAATAATCAAGACAGTATGGTATAGGAACAAAAGAAATACACAGAGATCCATGGAACAAAATTGAGAGCCCCAAAATAAACATAGGCATATATGGTCAATTCATCCATGACAACGGAGGTGAGACTATACAGTGGGGAAAAGATATCCTCTTCAATGAATGGTGGTGGGAAAACTGGACAACTACATGCACAAGAATCAAACTGGAATCCTTTCATATACCACCTACACAAGCAACCTCAAAGTGAATCAAATACTTCAACGTAAGACCTGAAGCCATAAAGCTCCTCGAAGAAAACATAAGCAGTCTGCTCTTTGACATCCGTCTTAGCAATATTTTCTGGATCTGTCTCCCCAAGCAAGGGGAACAAAAGCAGAATAAACCAATGGGACTCCACCCAATTTTAAAGGTTTTCAATGGCAAAGGAAACCATCCACAAAATGAAGAGGCAGCCTACCGAATGTGAGAAAATAGTTGCAAACAATATGTCTGAAAAGGGGTTCATATCCAAAATAGATGAAGAACCACACAACCGAACCTCCAAAAACTAAAAACCCAATTAAAACTTGGGACCGGACATTATTCCAAAGAGTACGTAGAGATGGCCAAGAGACATATGAAACTGTGACCAATATCACTTATCATCAGGGAAACGCACATCAAAAGAACAATGAGATTATCACCTCACACCTAAAAACTTGGCTATCGTCCAAAAGACAACAAATAAGAAGGCTTGGCGAGGATGAGGAGAACCCTCAGGCATTCTCTTGGGAAAGTTCATTGGTGCAGCCACTGTGGAAAACAATACAGAGGTTCCTCAAGAAATTAAAAATAGAACTACCATATGATGCAGGAATTACACTTGGGGGTATCTTTCTGAAGGAAACAAAAACACGAATTCAAAAAGAGATACACAGGGAGATCACCTCGGTGCTTTGTGACCACCTAGAGGGGTGGGATAGGGAGGGTGGGAGGGAGGGAGATGCAAGAGGGAAGAGATATGGGAACATATGTATATGTACAACTGATTCACTTTGTTATAACGCAGAAACTAACACACCATTGTAAAGCAATTATACTCCAATAAAGATTTAGGAAAAAAAAAAAACAAAAAATACGGGAATGCATCTAAATCACATCTACAATGGACACTTAGGTTTATCTCGTATATCTGAAGCACAGTTACTCCTTTTTGATAGTCAAATGCATTCCCCTCCTCAATGCCAAAGCAGATGTACAATTCATATCCAAAAGACCACAAAACAGGCCACTTTGGTCAGTAAAATTTAAGTTAAACCATGTATAAGCCAGAGTGACTTCCTCACACCTCAAAATGTGAAGAGTTTTTTTCCCTTTTGATTACAAGTCTTTCAATAGAAAGCATTGATGATCAAAATGTCAATCCCTCAGTGCCAGAATGATTCAGCTGTTTGGCCCACATGTAGATCATGTCCCTCATCGCTAGGCCTCCTTTATATTTGCCTAGTTAATCTACATTGGGGGAAAACTGATCAGGTATCGTGAACATGCTCAGAGGAATGTTAATGAGAAAACGCTTTATATAGGCCATACATTTTATTATTCATACCCAATTGTCACACAAGCATGGCACATGTGCTTTTAGCAGTAGACCTAAAGCAAACAGCGATACATCATGAGTAGTTACATTGTCATAATTTCACTAGTTAGTTTTCCTTTCCTCTTAAACATCAGGGCAAATGAAGCCAACACAGTAACTTTCATAAATACACACTTCCATACAGAGGTGTCATTTATCCAATTGTTCCAAGTCCTAAGTAGCTTGAGGGGAAGAACTTCCCTGTGCCTGGAAAACACTGATCAAAGCCAGTAACAAAAAAAAACAAAAACATTATGACCATATTCACCAGTTCACTCAGTAACCAATCCTTCTGTTAACTTTTTATGAAGCCATCCGATTCTCCATTAAGATTTTTCATTTCTTACCCAGTGTGGCATTATGATATGAAATTTATCGGAGACCTGTGCTTGCCAAAATGTCCTTCACATAGATCTGCTTGAAGATGGAGCACTTTTGCAAAGTGTTAGAGCACAACAGTAACTATCTATTAATCACATGAAGACTTAAAAGTTCATAGTTAAACGTTTGACCACAATGTAAATGACAAAACAAACCATTATTGCTGTTACATACAACATTTAAAAATAACTAGAATTATGACTGATAAAATTTTACCAGGACATACTAGCTTTTTAGGAATTCCATGTAATTTAACATATTAATCAAACATTTCTCTCTGAGATGGCTCAAGGGCCTTAGAAAGCAGCTCAAAGTTAGCTGGAGATCAAAAGAACTGTTAGAATTGACCAAACAACACTTATTCACTGAAGCAAAGTAAAGAGATTTCGAACAAAAATACAGATCACAGACAGGCAAAGGAACTCACAAGCTGCTCACAATCAAAAGCAGCATTCCAAGAAAACTTTGGAGGGAGAAACCAAATCCAGGCTTGCCCTAACCCACTTCCAGCAAAATCCATCTTAGAAAATCCTGGTCATGCACAACTCTTTCCTCAGTGTTTCCTTTGCACAAATGTTCATCACCCTCTGGATCATCTTATGTTGCCCCTTATTTTTTTCCACATTCAGACACAACTAGCTCTACTACAAAGGTTCTTTCTTTTCTCTTTGTACCGTCAGCCTGTTACCTAGCTACTCAGTTTCTTTATTACATAGCTTCATAAATGCTTGAACATATGGAACTTCTTTTGTCTTTCTCTTCCTGTGACAAAAGAACTCTAGCTGAAGGATAGTATAGTCATTTAGGCTACCTTTCAAAGACCTCCATTCCTCATTTTTCAACAATGTATCCATACATTGGCCAGAAAAATTACAATAGAATTTCATTCTTTTCTTAGTCTTAGGTTTACAACTATAGGTTGACCAGTCTGCCAGGATTTTGCCCATTGGCTATCACATGGAACTGAAGAAGCAGCACTTCTTATGCTTGAACCATAGAACACTCACACACGGACTAAAAAGAGGACAAAATACTAAACACCAACGGAAGCCTCAAACCAAAGGAACCAGAAACCAAACAGAAACCAAAAACCAAACAGCACAAGACTCAAATCATCTTCCAAGTCTCAACTTAGCCTGTGACCTCTGTCCAAAGGGTGCACCTTCCAAATGAGATTTCCTGGAATGAAAAGTCACCCAAATGGGAAACAAGGTTCCCCCAAATGTACAGGGCTAAAAGGACCTCAGACTGCATGCCAGGGGAGTTACCACATGCTGGCTGAGGTGCTGCTACCTCCCAAATGCTATTTTTCTGGTTCCCCAAAATAATCCCTTGGAGTAGGACATTCGGGGCAGCCCAGGCAGGAGGAAGAGAGGAACGTCCTCAAGGCAAAGATGGCCTGGGCAGCTGCTAGGGTGGTCCCTCTTCCACCATCTATTCCTGCCCCAGATTTCTAACTGCTGGGATGACTGGGACACAGCCTTTCCAGGCAAGGGTCCCAGGTGGCCTGACCTCTAAAGGAATTCTCCAACCTTACACTCTCTCGAAAGAGGCTGGCGTGGAGAAAATCTCAGTGTCCGATCGAGTCAGGGGACACACAGGGGCCATCCCCAAGTCAGCCCCACATTGGGTACTAAATTTGATGTCGAAAACTCGACCACTGTGCACCAGTGCCAAATCGAATCTGAGAGAGAGTGGTTTGGAGGAAGTAGAAAAGAATAGCTTTAAGGCTTTGGCAGCCAAAGGGGGACACAGAAAACTCGTGCCCTCAAAAACCGTGCGTCCCAATGCAGGAGGATCTGGTGAGGAGTTTTACAGCAATGGTTTAAGGACACAGTTGCTCCTAAGGTTTAGTGTGTGTACAGGGCCTTTACTCCCTTAAATTGGCCTCAGATGGTCTCTTGATGAGCTTCTCTGAGATAAAAAACACTAAAATCTTCTATTTTGTGGGCGTTTTAGGTTGGTAAAGAGCCCAAAGATACGCTTCCCTGTATCCCTTGAGGCAAAATCAGGATCCAGCCCCAAGGCTGCACTGTTGTTTCTTGATGGTTCCTCCATTGTCTCTGCATCCCCTCCCTTCCCTGATTAGCAACTGTTTGAATCTGTCCTTTGGAAATCAGGGAGGGTCCTGGAGTCTCTAGACTAAATAAGGTCCTGACACTACACCTAACTCAGACCCTGATACTCTCCCTAAACAAGGCCCTGAGACTACTCCTAACTCATTCCCTGACTCTGTACCTAACAAAGGCTCTGATGCTAATCCTAAGTCAGGCCCTGACACTGTGTGTAACTAAGGCCCTGCTGCCGTCAATATCTAAAGTCCTGACATTATCCTGAGCTAATATCCTCACCCATGTCTCACTAAGGTCTGAAAACTGTCCCAAAGGAAGCCCTTACGCTGTCCCTAAAAGAGGCCCTGAGCATGTCTTTAACGAAGACCCTAATGCTGCTCCTACAGAGGCCCATATGCTACTCCTAAGGCATGCCCTGACACTGTCCCTGACTCAGGCCCTAAAGATAGGCTTCACATAGGCCCTGTTGCCGTACTTCAGTTAGGCTCTGGCGCTGTCCCTACATCAAGCCCTGACACTGGTCTTGATTAAAGACCTGACACTGGTCCTGATTATAGCCGTGACACTAGTCCTAACTAGGATCCTGATGCGCTCAACAAGTAATGTCTTCACGCTATCCCTAGATCATTTCCTGACACTACAAATGGCCTGGAAACTGACTCTCTCCTGAGCTAATTTCCTGCTTCTTATCCTCACTAATGACCTAATGCTCTCCTAACTTAAGGCCCAGACTACAGCTAACTAAGGCCCTGACAATGTCACTAACTAAGGCCCGAAATCTTCACTAATATAGGTCCTGCTACCAGCAATATCTAAAATACGACACTATCCTGAGCTAATATCCTGATCCATTTCTAGACAAGGTCCTGACACTGTCCCTCAGAAATTCCTGTTGCTCTCCCTAAGCCAGGCACTGATGCTGTCCCTACCTGCAACCACGATACTGGTTCTAAATAAGGCCCTGATACTCTCAGTGACTAAGGTCTTGACACTATCCTTAGGTCATTTCCTGACATGATCCATAAACTTTACCCTAAACCTAGCCATAGCAAATGTTCTGCCCCTTATGCTAATTGAAGCCCTTACTCTCTGCCTAACACAGACCCTGAATATAGGCCCAAGGCCGTGACACTGTCACTATGCCCTAGAGTCTCGTCCTAAATCGGGCCCAGAACTGACACTCAATAGAGCCCTAACACTCTTCCTAACTCAGGCCCTGACATGGTACCTAAGAGAGGCCCAGATGGTAGTCTTAACACAGGCCCTGACACTGTCTCTAACTAAGGCCCTGCTGCCGTCAATATATAATGTCCTGACACTATCCTGAGCTCATTTCCTGACCCATCTCTTAACAAGGTCCTGAAACTCTCCCTAAGTAAGCCCTGAAGCTGTGCCTGAGTGAGACCCTGAGGCTGTCCCTAACAGAGGCCTAGATAATGACTTTAGCCGAGTCCCTGAGGCTGATCCTACCCAGGCCCTTATGCTGCTCCTAAGTCATGCCCTGATACTGTCCCTAGCTAAGGCCCTGAAACTAGGCCTTACGCAAGCTCTGTCACTCTTCCCAAGTCCAGCTCTGGCGCTGTCCCTACCTGAAGGCCTGACAATGGTCCTAAATTAGGCCCTGATGCACTAAGTAACTGAAGTCTTGGCACTACTCCTCGGTCATGTCCTAACACTATCCTTAGACCTTAACCTAAACTTGCCTTTAACTAATGTCGAGCCTCTTATGCTATCTAAATCTCTGATGCTGTCCCTAACTAAGGCCCTGAAATTAGTCCCGAGGCTATGAACCTCTCCCTAACAGAGGCCTGGAGGCTCGTCCTACCTCAGGCCCTGACACAACACCTAACTCAGTCCCTGACACTGTACCTAACAAAGGCTCTGATGCTGTCCCTACCTGAAGCCCTGACACTGGTCCTAATTAAGGCCCTGATACTCTCAGTGACTAAGGTCTTGACACTACCCCTAGGTCATTTCCTGACACGATCCCTAAAATTCACCCTAAGTCTGTCCCTTGCAACTGTCCTGCCTCTCATTCTAACTGAAGCCCTTATGCTGTGCCTAACTCAGTACATGAATTTAGTCCCAAGGCCGTGACACTGTCCCTAACTGAGGCCTACATGCTCTTCCTAAATCTGGCCCAGAACTGTCCTTCATTAAGCCCTAACACTATTCCTAACTCAGGCCCTGACACGGTACCTAACAGAGGCCCAGATGCTAGTCCTAATGCAGGCCCTGACACTGTGTCTAACTAAGGCCCTGCTGTCGTCAATATCTAAAGTCCTGACATTATCCTGAGCTAATATCCTGACCCATATCTTACCAAGTTCCTGAAACTGTCCCAAAGTAAGCCCTGAGGCTGTCCCTATCAGAGGCCCTGAGAATGTCTTTAACGAAGACCCTAATGCTGATCCTACAGAGGCCCTTATACTAATCCTAAATCATGCCCTGACACTGTCCCTCACTCAGGTCTAAAGATAGGCCTCACTTAGGCCCTGTTGCCGTACCTTAGTTAGGCTCTGACGCTGTCCCTACATCAAGCCCTGACACTGGTCCTGATTAAGGCCCTGACACTGGTCCTAACTAAGGCCCTGATGCTCTCAAAAACTAAGGTCTTCAAGCTATCCCTAGCTCATTTCCTGACACTATCCCTGACCTGGAAGCTGACTCTGTCCCGAGCTAATTTCCTGCCTCTTATCCTCACGGAAGCCCTAATATTCTCCCTAACTAAGGCCCAGACTAGTCCTAACTAGGGACCTGACACTGCCTCTACTAAGGCCCGGAATCTGTCCCTTATATAGGCCCTGCTGCTGGCAATAACTAAAATCCGGACACTATCCTGAGCTAATATCCTGACCCATTTCTAACCAAGGGCCTGACACTGTCCCTAAGAAAGCCCTGTCTCTGTCCCTAAGTGAAGGCCTGAGGCTGTGCCTAACTCAGGCCCTGAAGCTATGCCTACCTGAGGCCTTGAAGCTGAGACCACCTCAGGCCCTGATCGTGTCTTTAACTAAGACCCTATTGCTGACCCAACAAAGGCCCTGATGCAGCTCCTACATCATGCCCTGACAGTGTCCCCAGCTAAGGGCCTGACGCTAGGCCTCACTCAGGCCCTCTGGCTCTCCCTAAGTCAGGCACTGGCGCTGTCCCTACCTGCAGCCATGATACTGGTTCTAAATAAGGCCCTAATACTCTCAGTGACCAAGGTTTTGACACTATCCCTAGGTCATTTCCTGACACGATCCATAAACTTTACTCGAAACCTTGCCCTAGCAAATGTCCTGCCTCTTATGCTAATTGAAGCCCTTACTCTGTGCCTAACACAGACACTGAATTTAGGCCAAAGGCCATGACACTGTCACTAACTGAGGCCTAGATGCCCGTCCTAAATCCGGCCCAGAACTGTCCCTCACTAAAGCCCTAACATTATTCCTAACTCAGGCCCTGACGTGGTACCTAGCAGAGGCCCAGATGCTAGTAGTAACACAGGCCCTGACAGTGTGTCTAACTAAGGCCCTGCTGCCGTCAATATCTAAAGTCCTGACATTATCCTGAGCTAATATCCTGACCCATATCTTACCAAGGTCCTGAAACTCTCCAAAAGTAAGCCCTGACGCTGTCCCTAAGTGAGGCCCTGAGGCTGTCCCTATCTGAGGCCCTGAGAATGTCTTTAACGAAGACCCTAATGCTGATCCTACAGAGGCCCTTATACTAATCCTAAGTCATGCCCTGACACTGTCCCTCACTCAGGCCTAAAGATAGGCCTCAATTTAGCCCTGTTGCCGTACCTTACTTATGTTCTGATGCTGTCCCTACATCAAGCCCTGACACTGGTTTCTAACTGGTTTCTTATGACTGGTTTCTAAGTTTCTAACGACTGAAAGGACAGAGGATTGCAGGGCATGGTCTGCTGCATGGGTGTTGTGTCAGGGCCACACTCCAATGTCTACAGTATTATTACCTCTCTTGACAGCCTATGAGACCATGAGCGGGAGGCCTTTTTCTCAGCCACATGCATGTTGGTAGTTGAAACTTCTCAAAGGAATGTCTACACTGCCCAGGTAGCTCTTGAATTGCCCGGCATCATGGTCAGCTCCGTAACTGTACATGAGGGCCTGACAATGCCCAGGCTGGACTGAGCTAGAGGACCACAGATGCCTGCCTGGATAGTCAGAGGTCGAGGGCTGTCCTGCCTGAGACTTGATCATCTATTCATGCCCACTCAGATGGGACAAAGGATGCCTCCAGTGCCAGGAGGGCCCCACCAGCCCTCAAGAAGGCAGTATCTGGGGGCTGGCAGGTCACTGCACCCAGTCCTGTATAAATCCACGCATGTCCACTGAGTGCCCTCCTGTCTGGGCTGTGCTGGAACCTGGGGCTGCCCAGGCAGAGTAGGGCCAGCATCACCCTTCCTGGGTAGGAGGGCAGAAGGAAACCATGAATGACTTCTGACACCCTCCCCAATCCTTGACAGAGGTTGAGTTGGATAAGAAACAGTCCCAGACAAGAAGAGACATTTCATTCTTCTCTCAGAGCCCAGGACTGGGGGAAGGGAAGCCAGAAAAACAGTTCTTCACCTCAGCTCCTTGACTCCTGTTTGACCCTGGGCAAGTCCTATCCATTCTGGAGGCTTCACAGAGAAGGAGAGGGGAGGGCAATGAGGGCCAATTGTGCTTAAACCTAACTCTAACCTTTACCCTAAGAACCCTAACCTCTAACCGTAACCCACTAACAACCCTAGCCCCAGACCACTAGACCCTCGCCACGGACCCCTAAACTCTAATCCCTGACCCTTTAACCACAACCCTCTACCATGACTCTCCAACGATGACCCATAACCCTAAACCGTGACAGCTGAACCGTCACACTGACTCAGCCCCAGGCAGAAAACCTGGCCTAGTTGGCGCCGAGGGATGACTGAATGAACTCTCAAATAAACCGAGGAATTAAATCTTCCCGACCATGAATTTAGCAATGGTTTCTTAGATTTGACAGTAAAGCATAAGAAAGGAAAGAAAAAAATAAATAAATTGGATTTCCTCAAAATTACAAACCTTTGTGCATCAAAAGACGCTATCCAGAAAGTAAAAAGACAGCCCACAGGATGGAAGACAATATTGGCACATGATATATCTCATAAGACTCTTTACCTAGAATGTACCCAGGACTTTTCCAACTCATCAACAAAAAGACAAACAACACAATTTTTGAAACAGACAAATAACTTGCATGGACTGCTCACCAGGCAAGACATACAAATGGTCAACAAGGACATGAAAAGATGTCAAATGTCTAGAGTCATGATGAAAATGCCAATTAAGGCCACAGTGTGATGCCCCTTCACACACACTAGAATAAAAATAAATTTTTAAATAAATTTTAAAATATGTAAATAAAAATAACAAATGTTGGCAACAATGCAGAGAAATTGGAACCCTTAAAAGTTACTTATGGAGATGTACAATGGTGCAGTCTATGTGTACAAACCTTTAGCATTTACTCAAGAATATAAAATATAATTACCATGTGGTTCAACAACTCCACTCCTAGATATATACCAAAAAAATGGAAAACAGGCATTCAAACAAAAACTTGTACACCAATTATTCATAGCAGCACTGTTCACAATAGCCCAGGGTAGGAAAGACTTAAATGTCCATCAGCAGGTAAACGGATAAGCAAAATAAGGTAGATCCATAAGCTGCATTATTCTGTCATATAAAGGAATAAAGTAAAATTATACAGCCGTTGTGGAAAACTGTATGGTGGCTCCTCAAAAACATGGAAAATGTATGATCCCTTCATTCCACTCCAGGGTGTACACCCAGAATATTAGAAAGCAAAGACTGGAACAGATATCTGTACCCCATATTCATAGCAACATTATTCACAATAGCCAAAAGGTGGAAACAACACAACACATCCTTCAACAGATGAATGGATAAGTACAGTGTAGTATATAGGCAATGGAATATGATTCAACCTTTAAAACTAAGGTAATTCTCACACATGCTACAATGTGGATGAACCTTGAAGTCATTATGCTAAGTGAAACCAGCCAGACACAAAAAGGACAAAGGTTCTATGATTCCACTAGTATGAGGTACGCAGATAAGTCAAATCCAAAGACAATGTAGAATAAGGTTGCCAGGGGTTGAGGTGAGTTAGTGTTTAATGGCTACGGTTTCACAGGGGAAAAGAAAGTTCTGGAGATGGATGGTGAGGGTATTTTTACAACAATGTGAATGTACTTAAGGCCACAGAACTGGATACTTACAAATGGTTTAAATGGGGCTTTCCTCGTGGCACAGTGGTTAAGAATCTGCCTGCCAATTGCAGAACACACGGGTTCAAGCGCTGGTCCTGGAACATCCTGCATGCCGCAGAGCAACTAAGCTCGTGAGCCACAGCTACTGAGCCCTCGTGCCACAACTACTGAAACCCGTGCGCCTAGAGCCCGTGCTCCGTAACGAGAGAAGACACCGCAATGAGAAACCTGCACACGGCAATGAACAGTAGCCCCCGCTGGCCGCAACTAGAGAAAGCCTGCGTGCAGCAGCAAAGACCCAACACAGCCAAAAAATAGAAAATAAAATAAAAAGTTTTTTAAAAAGCTTTTAAAAAATGGCTTAAATGGCAAATGTTATGTGTTTTTAATCACAATGGAAAAAATGAATGAAATAATGATCAATGTTACAATGCGGATAAACAGTGAAGACATCCTAAGTGAAAGAAGCCATACAGAAAACCCACCCAGATCATGCTCATCTTGTACACTTTCAATCCAGCAAGGTTTATAAAGTGAGGAAGAGCCCCAGTGATGGTTTCAAGAAGAGAAAACTGGATTCGAATAGAAAAATACATTTCCACAAAGCTGGGGCAGATGGTGAAAGTTGAAGCAGGTCTGTGGATAGGATTATAATGTGGAAACCATAATTATTCCTCACTTTGGGGTTATGTGCTGGTTCCCTGGGAGAGTGGCCCTCCCACTCTCACAGGGTAAAACAAACTGGAGTATTTTGTGTAGGTGGAAAACTTTATACTGTTATTTAAAGTCTTTTATACACTGGAAATTTACTAGAAAATAAAGTACTTATCAAAACAACCATGTCATACGATGCCAGAAATAGAGACATCAAACCCTGTTATAGAGGCCAAGCCCTACCCAGATCCAGTTCACCCACAGTGGGGATGCCAATCACCCTTGTAGGAGTCCACATACTACAAGAGGCACCATGGGAAGATTATATTCAGAGCCACTGTGTCTTGGGTGCTGTGAATGACCTGGATGTAGATGAAACAGTGGGATTTCTGAATTCTAGCTTTCCACATTCAACCACCAAAAAACTGTTACAACTAAAAAATGAATTCAGTAAAGCTTCAGGATACAAAAAAAAAAGAAAATCAATGCACAAAAATCATTTGTGATTCTATACACTGATAATGAACCATCAGAAAAAGAATTTTTAAAAAATCCCACTTACAGTTGCATCCAAAAAGATAACTAGGAGTAAATTTAACCAAGGACATGAAGGACCGGCACACTGAAAACTGGAAGACACTGATAGAGGACACTGAACAGACGAAAATAAATGGAGGGGCTTCCCTGGTGGCGCAGTGGTTGAGAGTCCGCCTGCCGATGCAGGGGACGTGGGTTCGTGCCCCGGTCCGGGAAGAACCCACATGCCTTGGTGCGGCTGGGTCCGTGAGCCATGGCCGCTGAGCCTGCGCTCTGCAACGGCAGAGTCCACAGCAGTGAGAGGCCCACATAACACAAAAAAAACAAAACAAAACAAAACAAGGGCTTCCCTGGTGGCGCAGTGGTTGAGAGTTCGCCTGCCGAAGCAGAGGACACAGGTTCGTGTCCCGGTCCGGGAGGATCCCACATGCCGCGGAGCAGCTGGGCCCGTGAGCCATGGCCGCTGAGCCTGCGCTTCTGGAGCCTGTGCTCTGCAACTGGAGTGGCCACAACAATGAGAGGCCCGCGTACCGCAAAAAAAAAAAAAAAAGAATACTGTGCAAATATGCATTCTATGGTGGGAATTCCCTGGCCATCCAGGGGTTGGGACTCTGTGCTCCCACTGCAGGGGGCGCAGGTTCCATCCCGGGTTGGGGAACTAAGATCACGTATCCTGCATGCTACATGGTGTGACCCAAATTTTTGTTTAATGTAAAAAAAAATATGCAGTCTAGCCAAATTAATGTACACATTCAATGCAATCCTTACCAAAAGTCCAATGGCATTTTCCATAGAAACAGAACAAATAATCTTAAGTTGTGTGTGGAACCACAAAGGACCCAGAAGAGCCAAAGCGACCCTGAGGAAGGAGAACGGGCTGGAGGCGTCTCCCTGCCTGATTTCACACTACATTACGAAGCTACAGTCCCCAAAAAGTGTGGAATTGGCACAAAAACAGGCACACAGACCAGAGGAACAGAGCAGAGAACCTAGGAATCAACCTACAGGTATGTGGTCAGTTAATTCACAAGAAAGGAGCCAAGAACATACACCAGGGAAAGGACAGTCCCCTCAACAGTGCTGGGAAAACCAGATGCCACACGCCAAAGAACAACACTGCTCTCTGTCTACACCACACACAAAAGGGGCCAAAAACCCAGTTTTCCACATCAAACCCTTCCTCTCCTGGGTCCTCTGAAGACAGATACCCACAGCGGTCAGCCACACACAGGAAACTTCTGCCCACTTTTCCTCACCTTCTCCCTCAGCGGCATCACCTCCCGGCAGGTCCTGAGGAGACCAGGTTCCTGTCAGCATGAACTGGACCCCACAGTGTCCCAAAGCTGAAGGCCCAGTGGGTCCTGAGGAGACCCGGCTTCTGTTAGTGTGGACTCGACCCCGGCTTGTTCCGAAGCCCGGCCATCAGCGTGGACTCAGCCCCACGTGTTCCAGAAGCCAAAGCCCCAGCAGGTCCTGAGGAGACAGGGCTCCTCTCAGCATGACCATGAACAGCATGATCTGAACAGACATCCCGCCAAAAAAGATATACAGATAGTAAAAGTCATACAGAAACAAGCTCAAGGGCTTCTCTGGTGGTGCAGTGGTTGAGAGTCCACCTGCTGATGTGGGGGGCATGGGTTCGTGCCCCGGTCCGGGAAGATCCCACATGCTGCGGAGCTGCCGGTTCCGTGAGCCATGGTCGCTGAGCCTGCGTGTCCAGAGCCTGTGTTCCGCAACAGGAGATGCCACAACAGTGAGAGGACCGCGTACCGCAAAAAAAAAAAAAAAAAAAAAAAGAAAGAAACAAGCTCAACATCATATACCACTAGGGAATTACAAATTAAAATCATGAGCTATCACAGCACACCTATTAGGACTGCTAAGCTCCAAAAATATGACAATACCAATTGCTAGAGGGTGAGGAACAAAAGGAACTCTCCCTCATAGCTGGGGGGATGCATGTGCAGCCACGTTGTAAGACAATTTGGCAGTTTTTTCCAAAGCTAAACAAGTCTCACGTTGGGATCCAACTTCCAGTATTTAGGCAACTGCTTTGAAAATCTATGTCCAAATGCAAACAAGGATGCAATTATGCACAGCAGCACTTCCATAATGGCTAAAAACTTGAAGAAATCAGGATATCCTTCAAAAGATGAATGCATAAGCAAATTGGGGTACATCCATGTCAAGGCAAGTAAAATATGCCACCCCAAAATATTTCTCTCTGGCATAAGAACTATTGGTCTGCTTTAAAAAAAAAAAAAGGGGGCTTCCCTGGTGGTTCAGTGGTTAAGAGTCCACCTGCCGATTCAGGGGACACAGGTTCCAGCCCTGGTCTGGGAAGATCCCACATGCCGCAGATCAACTAAGCCTGTGAGCCACACCTACTGAGCCTGCGCTCTACAGCCCATGAGCCACAACTACTGAGCCCGTGTGCCACAACTACTGAAGCCCACACACCTAGAGCCTGTGATCCGTGACAAGAAAAGCCACCACAATGAGAAGCCCGCGCACCGCAATGAAGAGTAGCCCCTGCTCACCACAACCAGAGAAAAGCCTGCACGCAGCAACGAAGACCCAATGCAGCCAAAAATAATAAATTTTTAAAAAACTCTCAGAAAACTGAGATTGCCGTTTTATGAAGGACATTTACTACAGAGAAATCTCCATTTATAAGGGTATGTCCCTCTTTGTACCGAAAATAGAAGGACAATTAAATCTTAAGTAACTCTTTTCAATGGGGAAGTCCTGACTTAAATGTGCAGTCATACCCTTGTTTACTGTGCTTTGCATGATAACCTGCCATAACTGGCCTTCCCCCCTTCCCCAGCATCTTTCTTCTGTTTTTAGCTGAACACAGTATTTAAGGGGATGGTTTCGGTCATTTCAGAGAGTGACTCAGTTTTCCGTGGTATCCCCCCTGTATTCAGAAGGTATACATGTTATTAAACTTCGGCTTTTCTCCTGATAATCTGTCTTTTATTACAGGGGCAGGGGGGCCTCAACCAAGAACCTAGAAAAGTAGAGGGAGAATTGTTTTTCCTCCGATACACGTGCAGTGGAATACTACTCAGCAGAAAGGAATGCACCACCAACCTATGGAAAGACATGGATAAATCTTCAGTATATACTGCTAAGTGAAAGAATCCAGTCTGCAGAGGCTGCACACAGTATGACCCCATTGATGACATTCCAGGAAAGGCAAAGCTAAGTAGAGTAGATGATAAGCAGAGCATGGGGTGGGGGGTTTGAAGTAGTCCATGTGATACTCTAGGGTGGATACCTGTCGCTATGCATTTGTCTAAGCCCACAGATGTGCATAGCCCAAGGGGCCAATCATAATCTATTCCAACTTAGTTATTTAGGATGTAGGAATGTTGCAGGATGGAATACATAATGTCACAGAATCTAAGTGTATTAGAAATATATGGAAACAACTCACTGTAGGGGATGGGATAAAAGGTGCTGACCTAAGTCACCTTTGGAAATGAATGGAATCTGTAGACTAAAGGCAAAATGGACCGTATATAAACAGTGGGCTTTATTCTACGAAGTTCTTTCTAGGGTGTAGTAGCTAACAATTCTGAAACCTCTGCACATGTAACCTGGAAAGGAGCAATGCACAGATAAATGGCAGATGGTGGGAGCCAGGGAGCCAGCCACAGCCTTGCTGTGGGAGTGGGAAGTTACAGTTAAGCAACGGGAGAGCCTCTGCCCTCGTAATCCTGGATCTGCGCTTCCTGGGAGGATGTTGACTGGCGGGGGAAACACACAGATCTTCATGCTGGGAAGACCCTGCAGACATAGGAATTTCACACCCCATCTTTCCACCCATACCTGCAGGAAACATTCAGCCCTCCATAATCAGTCAATGTCTCACCCCCAGGCAGATAAAGGAGCATGAGGGTCTTGCTTACCCCTAAGCTGTCCCAGAATCCAGGCCCTGGGTGTGGAGCCAGGTTGGGGGTTCCTGGGCCTCTGAATCCAGGCCCTGGGTGTGGAGCCAGGTTGGGGGTTCCTGGGCCTCGGACCAGCAGGTGAGAGGAGGGAGGAAGACCGGTCCTGAGGACAGAGGTTCCCTCAAGTGTGTGAGCCCAGGAGCCCGGATGGCGCTCATTCCCAGTGCGGACATGGGCGGGGCCTGCAGTGGTTCTCTTCCCCCTAGGCCCTTTGATGAAGCCATGGCAGCACTGGGCCCTGACGTCTCCTGGTGGTGTCTCAAACTCTGACACAGCAGTTTTACAAAGGAACGGGAGAATGGAGCTGAGCCCCTGATGGCCACTCCTTTGTGGCTCTGAGTTGCTTCCACCAGGACCACAGTCACCTGCACATAGTCTGCTGTGACCTACCTGCCCCCATTGGCCTTTCCTCTCCCTCCCTGTGATGATTCCCGTGACATTTCCAGCCTGGACCCCTCTCCCAGGCCCGACGCCTCTGTCCAGCCACTGCACCCCCATCTCACCTTGGGGGCTAACAGGCCCCTCAGAGGACTGGGCCCACAGCTCCCCACACCCAGGAGCAGCCCCACCTTCCCAGGTTGCCGAGCCCAGGCACCAGGTGTAACCAAGCGGGACCCTACTGGGCCTTCCCAGGACAGACCCCTCCCCCACATGCTCTGCTGTAGCTCCTCTCTGAAGTACCTGGATAACAGTATCTGATGCACGCTTCCTGAGTTGTTTTACAGATGCTAAAACCACCACCAAGTGGAAGAACTTAACTACTTGATGATCATGAACAGGTAGCCCCGGAGCTTCTGGAGCCTAAGAATTTATAATGTTAACCGCCTGTTACCTCACCATCAACCAGAGAATTGTGCACCAGCTGATCACATACCCTGCGATGCCCCTCCTTCACCTGGCCTTTCATATTGCTTTACTGAAATCCTTCAGGGAGCTTGGGGTTTTAGAGCACAAGCCACCTGGCCTCCTGGTATTGGCACTTTTACAATTAAAGCTGCACGTTCCTTCACCACACCCGGTGTCAGTAGACTGGCTTTACTGCACTCGGGCAAGCCGACCCACGATTTGTTCGGTAACACTGGGGCCTCCCAGGCTCCCACCCTCCTTGTGCCCCAGTGACTGTCATCTGCTCCTCCAGTCTTGTTGCAGCAAAAGTAGAAATGAAGTTTTCCTTCCCCTGAGAACAAGGAAAACAAAGGGAACTGTGAACAGGCTAGAGAAGAAACATAACCTGGCCTGAAAGAGTTCATCACTCCTTGTTTTACTTTGTCACTAACCTGTAATAACTACATTTGTACTTTTCAAAGCTAACCTCACTCCCTGACACTATGTAATTTACATTTAGCACCCATCACCCCTGACTCTGTGTGAGTTACATCCCCTGCCTCTCACTCCCTAACCTTATTATGTCCAGCACTTACATTCTATACGCCCCTCATAACAAATCACCCCCTATAGTTTTTGCATTTCAGAAACGAGGTCACCGCCGATAAACCAGAGGCAAACGTATGCAATTAGCAGACTGCTGGACCCCAATTACCACATGGCCTGATGCCAGCTATGACTGTTTTGAAATAATGCAAAGGAAAGGAAGAATGCAAGACCTTCACTACTTTTATCCTCATCCTATACCCCGGACTGCGAGAGGCCCACACATAAAATTTTCCCTGATTCTCAAGGAAAGGGGGGTGCCTAGTTCTTGAGGCACTAGCCAGCTGTGTCTTCCCTTCTGCCTGGCAGAAACATAAAGCCATCTCTCTCTTCCTCCAAAATCCCTGTCTCCGTATTTCTGTTTGGCCTCAGTGCACAGGGAAGCCAAGATTTCGACAACAGTCTGTGGCCAGTTCCCACACTAATTCCGCTCTACGCCCACAGCCCTGGCCCAAGCCCGATCTGGTGCCTGGTTCCTCCATCAGCCCTGACAAATCTCCCTGCCTGCACGGTGCGTCTCACATCCCACCCTAACCTGATCTTTCTGAAGCATAAACGAGACTGACTCTCTCCCGCCTGTAATCCCCCAAATGTTTCCCCACTTTCGCTAGGGTATCTGCCGGAAGAGACATCTGCCAAGGCCCTGAGAGTCCCCGGCATCCCCACTAGGCTGCTGGCTCCTGAGTTCCCTGACAATGAGCACCTCAGCAGGCCAGGCGACACGGCAGGAAACCCCAGAACTGCTCACCTCAGGACTGGGCCGGCACTGCCACGGCCTGATCAGAGACAGCAGAGAAGGGTTCCCCAGCTGGGACACAAACTCTGCACGAGTGGCCTCTCCTTGAGCCATTACATCAACTCGTGTGACTTGAGGGAAGGAAGGACTGAAGCACACTTGGTTCCTAAGGAGGATGGTATAGGCTCAGTCATGTCCCCCCAAATTCACATGCTGAATCCCTAACCTCCAGGACCCCAGGATGTGGCTGTATTTGGAGATGGGATTTTTAAAGAGGGGATCAAGGTAAAAATGAGGTCACTAGGGTGGATCCTAATCCAATAAGATTGATGTCCTACAAGAAGAGATTAGGACACAGATAGGCACAGGGGGAGACCATGTGAGGACCTGGGGAGAAGATGACTGTCTAAGCACCAAGGAGAGAGGCCTCAGGAGAAGCCAGCGTGCACACACCTTGATCTCCGACAGCATCCAGGACTGGGAGATAGGTCTGTTACCCAAGCTGCCCTGTCTGTGCTATTTGTTACGGCGGTCCTGAGCAGACTCACACACAGGGTTAACTCAGGGCTCAGACTGGACAGAGCACACTCTCCATCCCCCTGTACATGGGTTACAGGAACCACCGGAACTGAGGAGGGGGTCCCTGAGGGGAAGCACAAGATAGAAGATGCTAGGCATTAACATGGCTGCATTCATGTTAAACGTGCCTGAAGTCCAATCACACGAGATGGTTTTGTCCTGTATGTACATCGGCACCTTCAGTCTGAACTGCAGATCTTTGGCTTCACCAGCTCCACTGAGAGCATTAGCTTCACCTGCTGTGGACTGTCTCCTATAGCATTTCCAGAACCACAAAGCACTGAAGCTTCACAGGACCCAATGCCTGTGCGCTACCGTCCAGGTGACCGTCACAACAGGGCTGCGCAGCTGGCCATCAGAACCCATTTCCCTTTTTCCTGTTCACAGCTACCCTGCACCTCCCAGCCTTCCCACCCCTTCCAGCTGGGGCATACTGTCTCCTGTTACCAAGGGAAACAGGTGAAGTTGGTGAGGGCCTTGGCCAGCCTGCATCCTACAACAGAGGGCATGAAGCCCAGCTGTTCACCGCACCCTGCTGGTTGGAGACCTCACCTGGAAGCAGGGAGGAGAAACAAGGGGGCCAGAGCCTGGTTCCTGCCACTCACCTACCCTGGACTCTCACAAGAAGGGGACAGACACATCTTGTGCTCCAGCCCAGATTTGGGAGACACTTTGTTTCAGCAACAAACTTTGCCTTAAAAGCCAAGGTGCTTTACAAACCCCTCCCCAGCTTTCACAGAAAGACAGGCTTCATTTCATTATAGTTTTCTCCAACCCTAGCTCACGCTGAGACCACCTCTCAGGGGATGGTGCTTCAGAGAAGCCCCTTTAATAGATCCCTGGAGTTCAGCTCTAGCAGCCCTGCCTTCAGTTTAAGGGAGAAGTTTCCTTGACAAACCTTCTCAGTTTCCTGGACAACCAAGTTTCACAATCTCCCAACCTCTTCTCCTTCAAACATTCCTATTTTAGGCTGGACGAGCCTAAAGAGACAGTGCTGTCATCAGGAGCCAGAAACCGATTCCCCCAAGCCTGTAGTTATTGGTTACATGATGCTATTGATGATGAAATCCCAGAAGAGCCAGCTTTGCAATATAACTATTTCTGGACTCTGCGCTGGGTCCCTTTCCATGGACAGAGCGGATTGCCTGTTTCCACAGACCCCGTGGTGGAAGAGCTCAACTAATGCAGCCAGGACAGGACCATATCTGGGAAAAGGGTCTTTGTATATGTACTTAAGGATCTCAAGGTGAGGTCATCTTGGGTTAGGGTGGCCCTCAATCCAATTGAGAAAGTCCTTATGAGACACAAAAGAGGAGAAACACAGACACAGAGGAGAAGCCACGTGAAGACAGAGGCAGAGACGGGAGGGATGCAGCCGCAAGCCTGGGAATGCCTGGAGCCCCCAAAAGCTGGAAAAGGCAGGAAGAACCCTATCCTGGAGCCTTTGGAGAGACTTCTGTCCTGCAACTCCTTGATCTCAGATGTCTGGTCTCCAGGACTGGGGGAGGATGAATTCCTGTTGTTTTCAACCACCCAGCTTGTGGTCATTTCTTACAGAAGCCACAGAATGGTCACACAGACCCTGCTCTGTAGGATCCTGGAGTGCGGGCCTCATTAAAGGCCCACAGAGGCTGGGTTACAGAACCCTTAGGTCAGCATTGGGCCTCAGAAATACTAAAGCAGTGGCTGGACACCAGAATGTTGAGGGGTCAGTCGGAAGCCCATCCCTAAGGGTGCCGGCTGCACACAGCCTCCCCAGGTTTTTACGCCTGTACTTGTTGGGGATAAGTATTTCCATCCTGATTCAGGACTTCTGATGTCACCCCTCATGTTGCTAATCAAGAACCCACTAGTTATACAGAGGAAAACCCTATCAGGGCACTTGCTCCAGTGGTAAACAATTCTGAAGTTGGTCAAAGGTGGGGAATCGTCTCCCATGCAGCCAGCAGCTCCCTCGCAAGGAGTGTCCTCATTGCAAGGCTGGGGGACGGTGCTGAGGCATCTGTGAGTAAACGTGAGCTGAGCCCCAGGCCAGCTGCTGCTGAACTGTTCCCACCCTTCCCAGGTAAAACACCTGAATGTGTGCAAGGACTTGAAAGCCTAGAGGAAAGGGCTTGGAGTCACACCAGACACAGCACGCAGGCCGAGTTGGTGCCTGGAGGTCAGCCAGGATGGTCCTGGCCCCGGATGCTCTTCTGGAAGCTTTCCATTTCCCTGCCTGAGGTACCCCTCCTGTCCCGACCCCCACTGCGTTTTTCCTTCCTCACCTCTGCCTGGGGAGAAATTCCAGCAGAAGGTATGGGTGACACATCCTCTCCTTTAGCAGGTGGCAGCCCGGCAACTCCTGCAGAAAGTCCAGCAGAGCCCCACTCACACAGGGCCACCCACAGAGCCGCGGCCCCTCACTCCCTCCCAGCAGCCCGGCCCCGAGACTACTGACAGGGCAGAGAATATGGCGTCAGGCCCAGCTGCAGGGGCTCTTGCTGCCTGGAGCGGTGTTTATATTGACCTCAACGTAGGCACACCTGGGGAGGGGTGGCCGGCAGTGTCAGGCTGCCCAGGTCAGCCAATCCTCACCCCTCAGGGTCTCACAGTTGCATTCTAGCCAAATTCTAGCTCTCACATTCCTGCCCCAGTGCACCTGGGGTCGGGGGCAGCAGACCCAGGCTCTGTTCCGGCAGAAGCTCCCTTTCTATGAACAGGTCTTCCCCCACTCCCATTATCCTCACTGGAGACTCAGGAGGCCACAGCATCGGGGCACCTCCAGCACCAGGACCCCACCCTAGGGAATCTCTCAAGAGCAGGGACCAGGCCTGCAGGTGGAGGGGAGGAGGGAGCCGGCCTCTTCAGGATCCCCGGGGCTAGGAAGCCTCCTACGCAGGAGGGCCTTGGACTCAGCTTAACTGCCACCCAGGGTCTCCTATCCCACCCCTGGTAGGGGGGTCCTTCAGATTCCGGGGCCCCAAGATCCTCCCCACCGACTTCTGACCCCCAACTGCAGAGTCGGGGACCCCCTCTGCGGCTTCTTTTTTCTAGCTCCCAGAATTCCCTGAATCTGTTATACCCAGGGTTTATTATGGCGAAGGATGCAAGTTAAAATCAGCGAGGACAGGGGGATGAGGAGGGTCCAGCTTCCTCGGCTGTGGCAGCCCAGGGAAGCCCACCTGAGTCCTGTAGTGCAGGGTTTATTGAGGTCTGTCACGTCAATGTGGGGACCACCATGTGCCTGACCTTGGCCTCCAGCCCCCGGGGGACTCAGGATTCCCATCATGTATCACACCATCAGCACAGACCAGCCTGGAGCGAGGCCCATGGAACAGCTCTGAAAGGAGGAAGATGGGGCAAGGACAGCTCGCCGGCTGCAGGGAAGGTGCTTATGACTGTCTGTGGCCCCCAGCCAGGCTGAAAGCAGGCCTGAGAGCCTCAACGAAGGGAAAGAAAAGAGAGAGAGGATGGAGGAGAACAGTGGGGGAGGGGTCAATTCACCTCCAGGTGGCAAGACACAAGTGTCACAGCAGAGACTGGGGAGGAGAGGGGGTCCGGTGGGAGGAGCCGGAGAAGAAATACCTGGAGGAGGCTTCCTCCCCTCTCCACTCCAGACAGGGTGCACGGGGTGGGCGACAGTGTTTGCATCCACTCCCCTCACTAAGAATGTGCGCTTCAAGCTGGTCTTGAGAACACACCTCATTCTTCACTGTGACTGCAGGTTGGGTCTTCTCTGCCCACCTCCCCCTCACATTTCACTTGGCCCTGAAGTCGTCATTTTTTCAGGCAAACAGTCTGGCTCAGCGGGCAGAGCTGAGCACCTTGGAGGCAAATCCTGACTCACAGGTGTAATATATATTCATATTAATAGCTTATTTATATTTATTTATTTATTTTATTATAATAAAATAATACTATATAAATATATGTACATATAATGTAAATAAAATGTTAAATATGATATACTAATATTATTTTAATATAATAATATTTATTAATATATCAATAATATATGTTCATATTAATCATACATAGGCTGATTTATTTAGTGACATCCTTGGCAAGAAGAAAAGTGAAGCTTATAGAAAGCAGAAGAACTGAGAACTTTGAAGATCTTTGAGAGAACTCCATGTCCACGATGTAAATGGAGAGAAGTATGTGAAGGGCTCCTGGCCAGGGCTGCTCACAGAGCTTTTCTAGGCACCCTGTTTACTGGGTCAAGAGTGAATAAGGGAGCCCCAGATGTCTGGATAAAAGCAGGAGCCTAGGGTCCAGGGACCAGCCCCCCTGGACAATGCCTGTCCTTCTTTCACCATATTGCAGTGGCCCAGCCCGACCGCGCATCACCTCCTCACTTACACTCCTGTGAACAAACATTACCACTTCTCCTACACAATGAAGTGTGCGTGTTGCAGAAGAATTGGCACCTTCAAAATAGTGACAAACATCTTAAAACTATGGAGAGAGGGAGAAGGAGAGATAGATGGACAAATAGGTAAGCATGCCACAGTTGTAGACTATAATTTAAAATTTATGAAAGAAGAAAGTAATGTTAAAACTCTGTGGCTCTCAGGCTTCCCTGGTGGCGCAGTGGTTGAGAGTCTGTCTACCGATGCAGGGGATATGGTTTCGTGCCCCGGTTCGGGAAGATCCCATATGCCGTGGAGCGGCTAGGCCCCTGAGCCATGGTCGCTGAGACTGTGCGTCCGGAGCCTGTGCTCCACAACTGGAGAGGCCACAACAGTGAGAGGCCCGCGTACCGCAAAAAAAAAAAAAAAAAAAGAAAAAGAACTCTTTAGCTCTCAGCTTTTATTTTTACCAATGCCTTCATTAAACAATTTATCAGTCATCTAAGTACAGTAGATTCTAAATCATAAAATAGGATTTTAATTTTGAAGTACTTTTGTTTTCTACATTACCAGAATGTACCTTCAAATCATCCAATGTCTTCTTAACCAAAGCAGACATTTGTTGCATATTGAAAGACCCTGTCAGAATGTTCCCAGGAGGGTAGGAAGGAGTTTCCTGGAACATCGTCTGCCCTTCCCCTGTTGCCAGAAGTAAGAGTGTTTATTAGTTTTGAAAGAGTTTGGTGAACTGGTTCAGTTCCTACACATGCAGAAATTGTTTGTTGACCAACATTCTCCACTAGGTTCAGCCTCCACTTGAATGTGCCCTAAATCCCGAGCCACTAAGCAGGCCAAGAGCCTCGCTGTCCCATTAACCCCTCTGCTTCCACCCACCAGAGTCATGGGCCCACAGGATGCAGAATAGACTGGACTCTAGGCCGCTCGTCTCCTCCTACCCTTCCCCACTCACAGGCCCAGAGAAACCAGGCTTCTTGCCCTGATTTAAGGAGGAAGGAGATCCAGCAACAGTGCCAGAAGAGGCACATGGGAGGGGTCCTTGCACTCCCAGAGAACCGTGGACTCGTCATGTAGGTTTGGGTGGAACATGGTAGCTGGAAGAGACTCAGGACCTGACACCTATGAGACTTCACCTGCTGTACAGACTCAGAAACCGTCTGTGGGCTGTGCGAGCTGAGGAACGGTGGGGGCACTTGATGGAATGGAAGTAGAGGGGAGGGTTTTCCCTGTTGCAAAACACAGGCTGTGGTCTTTCTGGGCTGGAAATATTGACAGCTCAGCACCTAATGGAGGGTGTTGGTTGGAGGTGTCCTGGTAGTAGAGTTTCTTAGGGAGGTGAGAGGAGATTCTGGGAGGATGCAAAACACCTCCGAGAGCCTTGGGCCACACACCCAGCCTTCTGACACCAGAGGTGGAAGGTAGCAATTTCTTATATTTAAAGCTGTCCCAGGTCAGGACAGCCGATTTCCCAGGGCCTGAACAGTGGGGAATACAGTTGGGTGTTGCTAACGATGAGCAGTGTCCCTGAGAAGAGGACAGACAAGGGTTCCCGAGCAGCCAGAACAAAGGCTATTGAGTCAGCAAGACAGTCACGAAGCGGGTGAGGCAGACACTATGCTGGAACTCACAGCAATCTTTGCCCTTGAATAAACCCCCACAGTGGGGTGAAGTGTTGGAAGAGGGAAGGGAAGATGGAGGACTGTGCGGGGCAGGCACACAGGTGAGCGTGCATGGAACACATAGAACATCTTAGTTCCTTGGAGGGTTTTTATTGAGAAAATAAGGACAGGTCCATGAGGCAGCCCTGAAATATGGATGGTCTAGAAAGTCATTTATTTTTTTCTTGTCAAGCTTTACCTCTTCCGGGTGGAAAGAGAAAAAGAGAAAGAAAGGAAGGAAGGAAGAAAAGAATGACAAGAGATGTCTCTAAGTGTTCACTGGTTCTCCTCCATAGGGGCCTGGCAGGGACCTCAGCAGAATATGCCCTCAGGGGACCAGCACTGTACCTCATGTGACCCCAGGGTGACTGCAGGTCCCAGGGCACTGCTTCCTTGTCCCCAGCACAAGAACTTGCCTGGTGGCAGCTGCCCTCTTCACTAGAGTCTCTCAGTGTTCGGAGTTCTTTTTGCTACAATGAGGGACACTAATAGTGGGGTCATGGTCATGTTGGATGATGTTGGGGATTCCAAGGAAGGGCAGCATGGCTGGGCTTGTGTCCTCTGGGCCTACTGGCAGCTCCAGGTGAGTGGGGTAAGTTGGGGCCAGGCAGGGAAGCAGTACTCAATGTTAGTCAACTGTAGACTTTAAATGGTTAAAATGGAAAATATATGTTTTACAATTAAAAAACCCCTCCAAAAACCCTGGTGGCATGTGAATGTACATAAAACCTTATGGCTTAAAAAGAAAAATTCTTAGGCCAAACGAAGGAGTACATTACTGATACATTCTAAAACATGAGCCTCAAAAGCGTGATATTCAGTTTAAGAAGCCAAACATAAAGGGCACATATTGTATGATTCCAGTCACATGAAATATTGAGAATAGGCATATCCGTGGAGACAGAAAGCACATTTGTGGTGGCCACGGCCTGGTCATAGGTGGAACAGAAGAGACTAATGGGGATGGGGTTTCTTTTTGAGGTGATTAAATGTTCTGGTATTAGTGCCGATGGTTGCACAACTTTGTGAATAGATTATCAATCACTAAATTCTACACTTTTCAAAGGGTGAATTTTATGGTATGTGAATTATGTCTCAACTTAAAAAATGGTGATTAATAAATGTGATTTTTAAAATAACATGGGGAACATTATCATGAGTTTTATTTGCTTCCTGCCATCCTAAGCTCTGTAGATATGAAAAAAGACACACACACACCCCAAATGAGAACAAGCACTATGTACTGAGAACTTGTCTATAGAGCACGGGAGTCAGCCACCACCACTCACATCAGGCTGAGACTCAGGGCACACATAAGAGTGGGGACACTTTCTGATGGCAAAAAAAAGGAAGGCATGTGCTCCCCAGAGCTTGTGATGTGAGGAGGCTGGAGACAAGTTGATAGGAAGAGGGTCGTCCTAAGTGATTACTTAAGGGAATATATTTGGCTTTCCCCGCATTTGGTTCTACATGGAAAGGACTGAAAATGACGAAGCTGTGAGTCATTGACCAAATCCTGACCCTTCGGGTCTATTGCTGCAGAGGTTGGAGTCTGGTTTTCCAGATTGGTTTCTGCAGGGTGTGGGGCAGGGCCTTGTGGCTGGAGGGAGAGGTTCCCAGGCTTCCAGGTGGATTTAGAAAATTCTGCATCCCAAAACCCTTCTTCATCATCTTCAATCAATCAGATACTCTGTGGGTAGAGAAACTTGAATCAATGTCTTTAAAATTAACTGCAAACAGAATTGAAAATGACTAATGTACAATATAACGACATTCTAAAAGGCAAATATCAATACAAGAATCAAACAGAATTTTATAAATTCCTTCCAAGCAATGAATATGCTCAATTAAAATCACACGCTCATGAACTTCAGTATTTGGTAGTACATATCTGTGTGAAAAGAATTTTCAAATATGAAATGTATAAACCATGCAAAATCTCCTTATAAGTCAGCATTAACAACTGAAATTTTGATGATAGGAACCTGTAATAAGCTAAATGGCATCCCCCTTGCAAAACAATTCCATTTTTCTCATTAGCAGAATTGTATCACAAAAAAATGTACTAAATATATTTTAAATTTCATTAATAAACATTTTGTGGAAAGAACTGAAAACCATAGTAATTATTACAGTAATGTCGACTTACTGTAAATCTTAGGATTTCTTATTTCACTAATGTTCACATTGTAGTGAATCTCATGGCAAAAAGAGTTCATTAAATTTTCTTCTTGCCCCAATACCGAAATCTGGCCTTCTGGTCGACCTTGCCGCTGCAGACGCCAAGTGACTTGCAACTGGTGTGAACCTCAACAGGAAGTATCCAGATAGCACACGGGCGAAGGCGCAACGCCACGCTCCTGACAACCGGCCTCGACTCAGGCCACCATCGGTCCCCTTTCTCGCCCTGGGGTGTCCTCCCCTGCGCCCGCACGTCTGTAGGCCTTTCACTGTCTGCAGAGCTTCTTCAGAGAAGCTACCGACAACCGCGCCCACCCAGGGCCTCGGCCAGGCTCGTGTCTCCTCCCGACCACCACGGATGCCCCGGGCGGTCCCTGTTTCCCAAAGAGAAACGGCAACGACTTACGACCACCGTAGCCTAGGAGGAACTGCCGCCCCTCCAGGAGCGCCCTACACGCTTGCCCTCGAAAGTCCGAGGTGACGGGACCTGAACAGTTTCGAAACGCAAGCGCCACGCTGACGAGGCCACCAAGGTGGGGACGAGAGCTCCCCGCATAGACGTGGGTTCAATCTGCCGGGTGGCTCCTGTCTGTTGACCCGCATCCTGTGCCCCTGCCTCAGGGCAAGATCCGCCCCCGTGACCGCCTCGAGTGGAAGCCGGAGAAACTGAAGTGGACCCCGTTGAGCAGCCCCACCGCCAGGACTGCACCAGGATGGACCCGGGCCCCCAAGCCGGCGAGGAGGCACCGACGGATCGTGACACACGGTGTACGATGCTGGTCACGGACATCCTCTCGTGGTCGTGCGTAACAGGACGTGAGGTCTCCGCGGGCCAAGGGGCACAAGAGACTGCTGGTCGACCGGCGCAGACCTCCCCACAAACCTGCGAGGGAGCTCAGCGCCGGCCCCACAACACACTTCTCTCCACATTCAGTCTCTGGTGAGAACAGGAGGCGCCCATCACTCCGCACCACCGGGATGGTCGCCGCCAGCGTCGCCGGCCTCAAGGATATCTGGCCCGCCCCTGGGGGGCGAGCCACATCCCTCGCGAAGGTCGAGAAAGCTCAGAAGGGAAGGGACAATATAAAAGCGGCCGCCAGGTGGCTCCCGACAACGGGCTCGAACGTCAGCCGAATGGATTCTGATCGCTGGCCGGCGAGGGATCAGCTCCGACCGCCCAAACGCTCGAGTTCGTCTCGGGCCGTCCGCCTAGGAGCTACCGGCCCCCAGCAGCGGACGGGGCTGGGAAGATTTGTGCAGGAGGCTGCCGCGAAGGAGATGCGCTCCTCACGCTAATGTGGAGAATTCTGCAGTCAGAACCCTGACTCTGAAGACTTGCGTTCCCTTAGTGCCCAGCCTCTTACCTCCTTATCAGGAGACCTTAGCAATTCACTTGGTTGCTCCAATTATCTCTGCCCACCCTACACCTGTGCAGCTCTTCTCTCCATGAGCCTAGAGCTGCTTTCCCAAGGAAGACAGCCCCATGCCATTGCAGGTAGGAGCCAAGGAGACAACTGAACATTTGCATCTGGACCTATGAGAGAAATTTTATGTATCCAACACAGGAAGATACAAGACTGAGAGGGTCTTATACCTTTAGCACCACATGAGCATAGCTTTCATGAAACAGTGACGCACACTCGGCAAGTCCAGGGGTGTCAGGAAGAAGAAACACACACACACACGCACACACACACACACACATCTCCAGGTCTAATAAGAACACTTACCAGGGCTGGCAATGGTGGGATCAGAAAGCCCATTGTTCCCACTTCTGGCGTTCCCTGGGCTAGAATCCCAGCTCATTCAAGCAGATACTGGTTGTTTTACTGATGTATCTGTGTGGGAGTGAGGCCTTGGAGCTCCCTAGACTGTCATTTGCTGTCCAGTGCTCTACACTTTGTTCTATGTACTATGCCCCTTCTCCTCCATACACAGTCACAATTAAGAAAATAAGAATCTGCAGACATTGCATTCAACTTTCTAATTTGAATGAAGGTTAAGAACACAAAGGAACAGAGTTATGTGAATAATTTTGCTAAGGAACTTACCTTTATTTTTTTGAAGCTATCAAAATGCTTATGAGTAGTCTGTAAAAGGTTAATCTTTTTTAAAATTAGGAAAAATAAATGATTCTTTATTGCTATCTCTCACCAAACTCCAAATCACCCCAGCACTTATAACACAGGACTCAACTGATGAAACGTCTGCTCCCCCCTGGCCTGGAGATTTCTGTTCTGAGTCATTCTCTATCCCCTGTGTTCACCGCATTCCTAAGTCCACTGCAGCCAGTAACATGATGAAGGAGGCCACTGAGCCCAAGGGATGACCTTTCAAAAAAGAGAAGGAAAAAACCTCTCCCTTCTTCTGTGAGGTCACAGCCTTAATGGAGGCTGGAACAAGTGAAAGTAAATGTTGGGAAAGAGAGTGTTTCTACATTGGTCCCTGACCTGCCATATCCCTAAAAGGGTGGTGAACATAACTGGCGTTAATATTTCCTGGGTGCACTTAGAAGATCCAGACCCAAAGTACAAACCTAACCATTTGGCAAAAGATGGATCAATACAGGAACCAAAGTAAGCTTTTTTTCTCACCTGTTGTTTCATTATCAGGAACTCTGGCACTACCTGACCTCCTCTGCATCCTTATGCAGGGACAATCCGAAAGTCAAGCAGATAAATCTGAGGAAAGAGAAAGCAGCCATGAGAAGCCAGCCTTTCAGAGTATTGTTAGATACATCAGGCATCAATCCCCAACCACTCAGCTGGGAGTGACTCCTGCCACCTTACCCACAGACATGCGCAGACAGAAGGAACGCTTTTCCTTCCCATGGTCAAGAACAAGGCTGCATTGGCTACTCGGCATGTGGAGAGGATGTAATATCCCCATTTTGCAGAAAACAATGCAAATTATGGGGTGTTATACTTTGATTCGACTTACTGTTCAGTTATTATTTTATTAATATTCAGTTCCTAGGATTAACACTAATTCCCAGATAACCCTTACCATGGTCTTCTGGAGAGTCCTGTCTCCACATCAAGGACACCTCTTGCAAAGTTCTCATTTAATAATTCTTGGTGAAAGGCACCGTCATTTGTTCTCCAACACCCATTCCAGGACTTTAGCACCCCACCTTCCCTGTTGCGCCCCCCGCCACCTTGGATACCCTTGCCTCAGTCACCTTGGTTCCTCCCCATGTGGAAATCAGCAACATCAGAGCCTCAACCTTAGCTCTGCCCTCCATGTCCTTGCACATGTGGCCAGGAGATTTTCTATCAATTTAATGGAGGATGGAACAATCTGAGGACCCATGTCTTTTGACATTACATGTCAAACATTAACCTGGGCTTCAATGAAAAGATAATTGATTAAACATAGCTCATGGATATAGTGTTTGAAACATAAAGAAGACCTAAATCTTAATCAGAAAGCTATGACAAGTGAGGGTTTACCAGATAGAAAATCTGTGTGAATTCAGCAAAGTAACATTACCTGTGAATGTAACTAACAGGGGGAGATTTTCAATGAAGACCATCACTGAGGAAGCCGCCTAGAAGTCACATGTAGAGAAATGACTGAATGATTATTATGTGAGCAATTTTTAACGCCTCTCTTTCCTTGTCAATAGCAGGGATTTCATGCTGGAGAAGAGCCCACTGAATGCAATGAATATGAGGACATGTCACATACAACAACCTTAACTCCACGTGTGTTACACTTTCAGCCCGAATGGGAGAGACTTCAGCCGTTATTCATCACTGAATTAACATAAGCAAATTATACTAGAGGGAAACCATGCAGATATCAGAATGTGGAAGGTTTTTAGTCACCCTCCAACCTTAGACAACATGAGAGAGTGCACTCTGGAGTGACTCTTGCAAATGTGCTGAACATGGGAAATAATTCAGCTGAAGCCTCGCATTTATACACCAACAGCTCACACTGGAGAATACGAACCTTATAAAGGTAATGCAGCGAGAGAGCTGACTTTTATTCACACCAATAAACTCACACGGGAGAGAAGCCCTATGTTTGGAATGACTGTGGAAGAGCTTTCAGTGACCATCCAATGCTTCAATAACATGAGCACATTCACACAGGAGAGAAACCACAAGGAATATCATTTATGTGAGAAAACACTTAGTCAAAGCCATAACCTTAGTCATGGGGGAGAATTCACACTAATGAGAAAGCCTACAAATGCAATGAATGTGGAAAAGCCTTTAAACGCAGCTCTCACGCTTATACGCACTAGAAAACTCACAGGAGAGCCACCCTATGTCTGGAATCCATGTGGTACAGCCTTTACCCAGAGCTCCCACTTTGATAAACACCAGAGAATTCATACCGAGTAGAAACCCTGTGTTTGTAATCAGTGATATTGAGCCTTCAGCCAGAAATTATCCCTTTTAAACCACAGGAAAGTCATGTGGAGAGAAACCCTGACCCTGTAATCATGGTGAAAGAGCCTTCAGTTGGAGCTCCAGCCTCAGAATACACAGAGAACTCAGAGTGGACTGCATCCCTGACACAGTAGAGAAGACATCGCAAGGTTTACTATGAGGAGAGCCCTCTTGGGGTAAACCATCTAATCATTGCTGTAGAAGAAATCCGATGAAATGAATGCTAGAGTTCCATTAGTCATGGAGTCTTTAGACATCAGAGGGTTCACACTGAAAAAATAGTCTCAGTGTAATGAAGGAAGGACATTCTTCAGTGATTCTTTATTCCTGACTGAACAAGAAAGTGCTCACACTGAGAAGATGCCAATTCTAAAGACAATGTGGAAAATCTTTCACTTGCTATTCATCAGAAAACTCATACTAGGAAAATAGTCTATAAAGAATGTGTTAGCATGCAATTGAGTCAATAATTCAGTCCTTCAGCAATTGTCTTATTATTAAATATACAGTATAAAGATGTAGATGGTGAAGGGTTTTGAGAAGTGCTGCAAGCAATATTCAGTGTCAAGTAAGAAGAAACGAAGCAAACCTGTTTCAGTAGATCAGGATTTGCAAATACATAAGCACTACTGAGTGGGTATGTGTCATTCAAAATCATGAAATATTGTGATAAGTAAGAATGAGTCCATTTTCTGTTAATACTCTGTCACTGTTGATCAGTTACACACTTTCTGACTTTATAAAATTATAATCATAATTACAAAGACTGGGATCAATCAGGAAACAACGATGAATGTTAACTGAAAATGTAAAACATAGCACGATGTGTGTTAACTCATACATTAGGGTCCAAATATGTGTATACACATTCCGGAAGAATGGCTTCAAGAATAAATACACACATACTTTGTGATTAACCTCTGCTGCTTCAATTAATTCTATTACTTAACGTTCACTTACTATTTCTCGTATGACTTAAAAAAATGTATACATTAATTATATTTAAAGAAAGGTGAATAACTGTGGGTACATGGACAGGAAGAACTCAAGAATTCAGAGTCAGATGGTGGTTTAATCCCTACATAGCATTTTGTAGCCAAGGGTTTCTTTGTTTGTTTTGTCCAAGAAGAACAGATAGATATCTTCAGGACTGAGAAGGTGAGAGATCTTTGCAGACATAAAAAGAGTTCTACTTTGAGAATGTATTAGAACATTGAGGGGTGCATATACTAAATCATGTAAACACAAAGGAGATCCCTCACAGAGCCATTGGTAAGTCTACCTTTAAAGCTTTACTCTTTGATGTAGAAAAATGGTACTAAAAAAAGTTCCGGGAGAAAGATCACCATAGAGACAACGTCTATTTTGTCAATTAAACCTTCAAGAAGGCTAGCTAGGGAGAGCGTACAGGCTGCATGATGAGTTCTGGCCCTTTTTCAGTTCAATTTCTTTTTCTTTGTTGGCCAAAACATTCGTTATAACCCTGAGGTCCATTGAAGCCTAATGGGTTGAGAAATGGTATTCTAGGGCCTATAAAGCCCATCATGGGGACTTTCCTAGCATTCCAGAGGTTAAGACTTCAACTTCCGATGCAGGGAGTGTGGGTTCGATCCCTGGCTGGGGAGCTAAGATCTCACAAGGCTCGCAGCCAAAAAACCAAAACATAAAACAATAACAATATTGTAACAAATTGAATAAAAATCTTTTAAAATGGTCTTTAAATAAAAATCTTTTAAAATGCAAAAAAATCTTAAAAAATTCCTTTAAAAAACCCATGATGTTACCTGCAACATTACTGTGTGTACGTGCATCTGAGTGCACACACACACACCCATGCAAGGGAGTGACACTGTAACAGCCATCTGATCAAAAGGGAAAATGCCATTTAGGAATTATTAGCATAAAGGATTCATACAGGAGAAAAATAAGCTAAATCACCCTGTTTGTTCATTTATAAACTTTTCAATTATTAAATATTTAAAGAGAATTTCCAACATTTCAGAACCTGGATTGTTATGATGATTAAACTGTAAATAGCAGAAGGCCTTTCTCTTCATAGAACTCTATATTCTAATGCAGGTAATAAGAATCATTTGCCAAATGAAATTTCTGATGTTAAAAAAAACATATTCATACATTGTATAGTCACAAAATATCACTACTAGTCTACAATAAAAAGTTCACACTTCATAAAATAAAATTGACATTTAAAATAGTCTCAATTCTGGAACTTTGAAAACTTATATATTTTTAGAAAGACTGGTCAGTAAAAATATTTTACAAAATTCTCAATTTTGGAAAAGCTTCTCTACATGAATTGGGGAGAGCAAAGCTAGGTTTCCTGTTTTAAGAACCAGGTTTGCTCTTCTCTATATTCCAAAATAAGTATTTTTTAAATTCTTAGAATTCAAAACTATATGTTTGAAAATCAGTAACGATTTTTATAAGGATAAAAATTCCCTGTATGTGCCTGTTAAAATTCCTTTCATTATCCATTTTATTCAAAATTCAACCGGATACCATTTTAAAGGATAACAGACAGGAGGATTGCTATCTTGCTCTGTATATTGGGCTTTTAATTTCTTTCTAATTTTTTTGAAAACCCAAAGTAATCCAAAATAACACATTATATCATAAAATCTAGAATTTCCCAGAGTGTTCTGTAGTGTATATAGTCCCAATGCGATTATATACATTATTGGTAAATTTGAACTTAAGTGTATTCCTAAATACAAAATAAAAATCTAAAAATGCATTTACCTATATGTTTCATTATGCAATACTGCCCTTTTAAGAAAGAAATGGCTTACCAGATGCAAGAATACCTGGAAGTTGCATAATATGTTTTTATATTTAATAACAGAAAATAAGTTAATAAGTGATATCTTTGTCGTTATACATTTTTATATTCTTATGTAAATTACATATTCATTGTTTCATCAATGTGATTGTTTTCTGGTTTATTTTACTCTAGTGTGAATTATAGTGCATTAACTCTTGATAGTTTTCTATAAGAAAATGATTCTTGATGAAATTCTCTGTGATCAATTAACTTTGGTAAACACTGCCACAGTCAAGAGCTGTCACCAAACCAAAATTTAAAGTAAATACTTTTATGGCTTACAATGTTCTATTTTGAGGCTCAGAAATATCTAGCAGTTTATGCAGTTGACGCTAATTTGTGTGGGTGCTAGGTTTTAGTTACACAAATTTGTGATTATTTCTGAGATGAAAATAAAAATATCTGCAGGTGGATTCGCTTCCTCAGTGCAGGAATAATTGTGAATTAGTGTTTATTCTAACTGAGATTACTGAGAGTAATGTAACATATTTACATCTACCTAAAGTTTGTTTCCAGGGAGAAAATCCGCTAAAAGTTTAACTGTTTTAAAAGTATAAATCCCAGCAAATGAGTTTCAAAAAAAATTTTTTTCCCGCTTTTCTAGAGCAGGGGTTGGCAAACTTGTGTAAAGGACCAGAGAGTAAATATTTTAGATTCGTCATAGGATGTCTGTTATTTCTACTCAGCTCAGTCATTGTAGCCAAAAAGCAGCTACAGTAAAATGTAAATAAAGGAGTATAACTGTGTTTCAATAAAACATTATTTATTGACAAGGAAATTTGAATGCTATATAATTTTCGTGGGTTGCAAATAATCTTTTTATGAATTATTTTCAGCCATTTAAATATATAAAAACCACTCTTAGCTTGCAGTTCCTACCAGCACAAGTTGGGTGTGGAATTTGGCCGATGGGTTGTAGGATGCAATGGCCTGTTCTCTCGAATTACAGTGCAAACATCCCTCCTTGGAGACCAGCATTCCAAAACGAATTGATTGTACTAGCCCTCCGCCAGAAAATATGAAAACTACAATCAAAACAAAAAACAAGTTACCAAAACCTGCCCATGATGTGAGGGGATTTATTCCTCCCCCACGGTGCCGCCCCTGCTCATGTATGGTCCCCTCCTCGTGGCGTCCCCAGCCACCAGCAGTGAGTGAGACTGTCCTGATCCTGTGCTCCCTGTCCGGCCGCATGCATGGGACCAAAGAGTTCCGAGCAATAGTTATTTGCTGGGCACAGATCCTCATCCATCAATTCACCACTAACTTCTGTGGCTCCCAGAGGGACAGAAAGCCGCCTATCCAGCCCCACCCCCGGCTTGGAGTCCAGCCACTAAGGGTCCACCTTCTCTGAGGGCTAATGGCCAGAGTCTGACAGCTGTTGTGGGTTCTGTGCACCCAAATGTGGTTGCGGCAGTGACCTGTTTTTCAACCTCACGGCCAACACCAGCGGATGACTCTGACAGTTCAAGTCACCAAACGTTTTATTTTAGTAGGGGACAGAACATCTTCTACAAAACATTTATAAAGAACATTTCTGTTGCCCAGGATGGGAAATCTGGGCCCTTACACACCAGAGACAAAGATCAAAGAAGTAGCACGTGGGGTGCACTGTGTAGTTGACCCCCGCGCTGCTGTTCCAGTGCCGACCCTGCGCGCAACGTGCAGCCAGCGAAGCGGCCCGGCGCTGCGTCCTTCGGCTCTTAAGCTACAGACCGGGAAGCACGTGGAGCCAGAAGTGGAAGCGGCCCGGTGTCCCAGGACCGGCCAGGAAAACCCGACGGCGCCTCTGGCGTCAGTGTCTCCACGGCTCCGCCTGCAGCTCGGCCGGCACGTCCGGGAAGGAGCGACCGCGGGTCGGGCAGAGCACACGACAGGGCTCCGGACTGGGGCGGCGATTGCGGCTGGGTCCATCCCCGCACGAGCTCCCGCCCCCCTCGCTGACGTCACAGGTGCTGGATGCGTGGCGGGAGACCTGGAGGCGGCGAGGAGAGGAACGTAACGGCCTGCAGGCCCAGGAGACTGTCCCGCTCCTCCGCGCTCAGGGGAAGCGGCAGTCGTGGGAGAACCACGGGCGGTAGAGCGGGTTCTCGGCCCGGCAGAGGGCTTCCCACCAGCCGGGCTCAGCCCCGCGGGGCCGGAACAGCATCCGCTTCCCTCCCTAGGCGCACATCCCAGCCCGCTGTCTCTCCCGTCGCCGAGGGAACTTGGGGTCGGAGGACGGAGAGAAGGGGCGCGATCCCAGCATATCCTCTGGCACCCCGAGGCTGCCTCGTCCTCCGCAGACAGGGGTCTGTCCCTGAGCTTGGCGGCGGGGCCCAGGGCCTCAGACGTGCCGGTGCCCTGGCCCTTCCCCAAGCAGAGGACCTGGTGCTCATTTTGAAATGTATAGTAATTCCAAATTAATCTGTTGTGTAACAAGAAGTAATATAGTGTTGTAGATCAGTTATATTTCAACAGGCAACCAACAAGCAAACAAACTCATCCAATAACAGTCCGATTTGTGGTCCACAGAGGCAGGGCGTGGGAAGGGGTGGGACTGGATGAAGGTGGCCCAAACTGCAAGCGTCCAGCCGAAAGAGAGATGAAGTACCAGGGATGCTATGCAGCACATGATAAAGAAAATAAATACTTCTGTCTTCTACACATAAAACTGGTTAAGAGAATAAATTATAAGGGTTCTCATCACAAGAAAAACACATTTTTCTATTTCGCTAATTTTGTACCTATATAAGATGATGAATGTTCACTATATTTAGTATGATAATCATTTCATAACATATGTAAGTCAAATCATTATACACTGTAAAGTTACTCTGTGCTCTATGTCCGTTATACCTCAGTAAAACTGGAAGAAGATAAATGAATAAATAAAATGATGCCTCATTGAATCTCCATTAAAATGGATGGTAAATGGAATTTTAGTGGGCATGTGCAGCAGTTTTTGTATTCTAATAAAAAACATTATTGATTTTCAAAAGTGTATTTTGTAATTGAACAGTTAATTTAAAAATACTTATTTCATACTATTTTGAACAATTATCTTGGCTGTTAGAAATGGAAATCTATCTTTATTCTTCTCAAATCTTGCAGAATAGCTTTTCAACGGTTCAGAATTTTGTAAAATATTTTTTAAAAGCCCAGTCTTTTTGACAATTTTTGGCCTTCCAAAGCTCTATAATGACACTGTTATAAATCTCAATTTCATTTTTTAAAATGGCAACTTTTCTTTGTAATAGGAGCAAACATTTTGTAGTTACACAATTTGTAAACCCTTATGTATGTTTGATTTTCAATATCAGAAATTTTATATTGCAGTGTATTTGAATTGACTGTGTTAGAATGTAGAGTTCTATGAAGATAGGAACATTGTATTCTTTACAATTTAGTCCTCATAAAAAGCCAAGTTCTGAAATCCTGGAAGTTTTCAGTAAATATTTGTTAATAATTGAAAATTTGATAAATTAATGACTAAGGTTACTTATATGTTCTCTCTCCTGATGACCCATTTATACCATTGATTCCAGACTCACATTTTCTCTTTAGGATCAGATGGATGCTATATGCTCTCTCCCTTGCTTGCATCTTTGTGTGTGTGTGTGTGCATGTACACAGACAGGAGCACAGACACACAAATGTTGCAGGCAACATCCCATGCTTTATAGACCCCTACAATACCATGCTTTCACCCATTAGACATCCGTGGACTTTAGGGTGATAATGAATGCTTTCAGGCCAACAAAGTAAAAGCAATTTATCTGAAGAGGAGCCCGACATTATCAGGCAGGCCCTACCCTCTCCAAATCTGAAAATGGAACTCTCCATGTCTGCAATGATTTTTTTTATCTTACCTTATTTTATTTATTGGGGCTATAGTTGTTTTACAATGTTGTGTTTCTGGAATGATCTTCCACATTCTTGGTCCTGACATATCTATCTGTTCTTTGTGGGGGAAAAAACATTTTGGCTAAGAAATTCTGTTGCAGGAATAAACCCCTGCCTGACTGATTTCTTGGAATTTTCATGGCCGGGTCCAAAAATTCTCCAGGACTAGGAATCTTGTGAAAAAATTAAGTTTATTTGTAATTCAATTTTAAGTCATGAGAGGCACATTGAGTGAAAATATAAAAGGAATAGAATAATTGAAGCACCAGATTTTACAGTGTTTTGAGACAGAGGCATTCTCACCTTGTGAGTTCATCAGTGTGAATAAAAGTTAAGGCTCTGCTGAAGTGTGTCCCACATTTATTACATTAAGGGTTCTCTCCAGTGTGAGTTTCTGGTGTATTTAAATGTGAGGCTTCAGCTAAACTATCTTCCACGTTTATAACATATATAGGGGTTCACTTCAGGGTGAGTTTTCTCATGACATCTAAGGTTACAGCATTGTCTACAAGCCTTCCCACATTGATGAGACCTGCATGGTTTCACTCCAGTCTAAATTATCTTATGTTAGTTCAATGATGAATAAAGGCTGAAGGCTCTTCCAAATTGATTGCAAGCATAGAGTTTCTGTCCTGTGAGAGGTCACTCATGTGGCGTGATAGTTGAGTTCTATGTGAAATCTCCTCATATTTGTTACATTCAGTGGGCTCTTCTCAAGTGTGAAGTCCCTACTATTGATAAGGAAAGGAAAGACTATTAAAAGTTTGCTCACATAAAATTCATTTCTATACTTCTCTACACATGAATTCTAGGCTGCTCCCTCAGTGATGGTCTCCACTAACTACCCACCCCACCATGTTACTTATATTCACATAGAGTCTCACTTTGCTGAATTCATATAGATTTTTCTAACTTATAGCCTCTCACTGCCATCGTTTTCTGATTAAGTTTTCGGTCTTCTTTATTTTTCAAACACTATATACATGAACTACATTTAAGCAACTGCCCTTTTGAAACTCAAGATACAGTTAGTTTTTGGGGAAAAATGGTTCCAAATGAAAACTATTCAAAGGCCTCTGCCGGACCAGCGTTTAAGTCCCCTTTCAGTCCGATGGTTGGGCTGAATTCCTCTTACCCTAAGATCATATCTCTTATGTGGACAGCGGGGTTTATTCCCGTAAACTTACTTTTGACCTTCAGATAAATGGCTTCTTCCTGAAGCTACTGTCTGTGAACATGTTTAAAATATTGATCTTTAACACAGAGAAAAGGTATGAAATGGAGCAATATATAAGAAATTGGAAACATATTATAGGATATTGACAATTAGAATATATCTTGAAGGGTAAAACAAACGAAAAATAAAATGGCTGGGATGTTGGTGAGATAAGGATGAGGAAAAGCACCGGAAGGGAGGGACTGAAACAATGGGTGCTGCGTTGACGTTTAGCACTAGTCGCCACAGAGCCATCCTTTCCTCTAAGGCCAAGGAATATGCAGAAGGTTAGATTAATAAGATTGATACGTTCACAGAATTGTGACACCATCGGAGGGATTTTTCTACATTGACTTCAACAAGATTTCAGAGACATTTCACTCAAAGAAACCTGCAATTGACATTACCCCAGGTCTGGATGAAGTTCACAATCACATGTCTTGAAAGTCACTGATTCCTAAAAACATGCAGGACATTCTGGTTCAGGCTGCCCACTTCCCCCAAATGTCCAGAGGTGATGGTCGAGGGTGACAGTAATGAGATAAGGCAGTTGTGTGTATCAAAAGCTCAAACCTGTTTGACGTCAAGTCCAATGTTCCTCTGGGCTGACTTGGCGTATGCCTTTCAGGTGCATCACAGAGATAGGCACACCCTGAATACAGAGTGACTTTCATGGTAAAGGAGCATCACATGAGGGGTGGTGTGAAATAACCTGCACAGTCCACAAAAGAATGTTAATTGTGAGCTGACTGGCAATTAAAAAATGTGTACTTGGGAATTCATAAATATCCCTGCTCCCCACTACTTTCAGTTAAATCTACAGACTTAGCACAAGACAGGCAATATACATGTTCTGCCACTTATCAGCAGTGACTACAGGCCAAGTATTCCCCAATACAAACCTCACTGTTCTCATGTGGGAAATACGTTAATAACCTCTCAAGAGAGTTGAGTGATTAAATGAGCTGACATGACATGTTTGAACATAACAAAACTCAATAAATCAAAGCTACAGGTGAATTAGTCATTAAAAAGTCAGAGAACCTTGATGCCATGTCCACCATTTTGTGTGAGTGAACAGACTGTGTATACAACTTGGGGTCCGCAGTTGCTGCCTACCTAACCTCGACACAGACCATACACAGACCTCCTATCACCAGATAGGAGGACAGACGGGCTCAGCTTCACAAGCCAGCGGTACCGGGGCTGCCAAACTGTAAGATGATCCCCAACTGACCTTTCCTGTGGGTTGAGGTCCCTCTTTCCCTCCTCGTTTCCTGGGACCTCATCGCTTTGACTATCATTGTCTCTCCTGTAGATTCCTCCTGTCTTCCCTGCTCAGAGACTAATCGGAGACTCTCGATGGTCCAGGGCTCTCCAGGGCTTCACATATCGTCACGATTTCCTAAGTGTTCCTCTACCTACTATATCCTACTCAATGCACCAATTAAGGAAAAAATGCTTTCTGTAAAGTGATTCCAGTTTCTGAACAAAGGTTACCTAAACAGGGGGAAAATGTCTGGTTTGGAACAAGAATGAATGGAAGTATTTTGTTTTGACTTTCTAGAGTTTTCAAAATAGTCAATTGTATTCTGAGAAAACAGATTAAAAATTGGAGAAACAAAGAAAAAAAAAGCAAATTGGCCCCACCCTCCCCTCTGGGCCAGTCCTGCTGAAGGGCTTCTTCTCTTTCTCCTGACCCCTCACCCTGCACAGCCCTCTAGTCAGCACCTCTGACCCTGGACGTATTGAACTCACCCGTCCACACACCTCCTCCCCTGCCAGACGTTGAAATTCTGTTATTGCTCATCCCTCCACTTGTGCCCATCACATGACAGAGCTCACTGCATTGCAGACTCGCTTATGGAGTGAGTCACACCCCCGTCAAGCCCATGGTTGAGGGGAGAGAAATACAACCTCTCATGTGCCCACTTTACCATCACAGCCTTCATGGAGTCTGGAGCACCTCGGTGTAAATGTTGGAAAAGAGACAGATGCTGTATTAGCTCTTGCCCTACTCCACGATCCTCACAGAGATGCCATATGACAGGACTAGTGCTCAGAGCCTTCACTTCCACCAGGATACACTTAGAGCACTCAGTCCAAGTGGTGACACCTTTCTATCCACCGGAAACAAAGTTACCATACCAGGAGAGAGAGCAAGTCCCCACTCACCTGGGGACACATTGCCAAGAACTCAGCTGCTAGTATTCTCTCTCAGAGACACTGTTTACTCTAAGCGGGAAAATCCAAGGAAAGAGAAGAAAGCCATGAGACTTGAATCCTATCTAGAGTTTTCACACCTAAGAGTCATGAACCCATAAATCTTTACCTGGGAGTGAACAACCACCCCACCTGCAAATGTGAACTGGTCTATGAGAAAAGAGGAGTAATCTTGTTTCCCACGGTCAAACTAAGAAGGCTTTGGCTACTGCTTCTCATAAGGGAAATATTAGTTTCCCAAATTTATTTATTAGGAAATAAAAATCAAAGAGTTTTTAAAGGTAATTAACCCATGATATTCCAAGTTATTAGTCAGTTTCCTCCCTCGCCCCAAATGCTAGGAGAACCTCCAGTGCACTGACCCCACTCTCCTAACATGTGTGCCAACCGTCTTCATTTTTATTCCAAATTAATCAAATCAAGGAATTTCAACATATAGTTATGAAGACCAACAATTTCCATATTCCTCTTTCCATATTCCTTCCAAATTCATCACATTTGCTGGTCAAGATTCCAATCTTGGAGGGCTCCAAGTACCTGCTTCTTCCATGACTGAATCTAACTAGGATATTAAATCTGGTGGGGTTTGCAAATCTCCCAACATCTTTCAAATATCGCTGGCCATTGTACTATATCTAGATGATTCAGTCTTATTCTATGCCTCACAAATATTTCAGACCTTCTCCATATCTTTTGATTTTTAATCATTCTCAGTATTTTCGCCACTTTCCACAAAAGGGACCACCTTCTACTAGACAGATTAATCAGATAATTTGAGGAAATTCTTCAGCTCACTGTCACAAAATCTACAAATATTGCTCATGGTTTATTCCCAAGCCCATAGTAAGAATTGAAGAATCATCTCTTCCTTGGCCAAGCCCAATTTCTCCAATTGTATTCTTTTCTCTCCTGCCTCCCTGGAAACTTCATGTAATTGATTATAATTTAATTATTATTTACCTTGGTATTAAAATACAGATACTATAAAACCCTAAAAATATCTTCCTTGAATGTTTCATAAAATCAAACAACACCAGTCCTTATATAAAGCCACACAAAACCCACAGCCTGATGGGCTGTTTGTAGGTTAAATATATTTATATAAAGACTAATCCTCCAGCTGCAATTCTCTTCCCAGAACTGGCCACAATTCACAAAACAGTGAGACCTCCGGCCAAGGCATCAAGACTGGTTTTGGAGGTTTTTAGAATATTAGCAAATTAAAGGAATCTCTTATACTTTCCTTACATATATCTAAGTGGTTAATGTGTTGAGAAGGAAAAGTTTGTGTTAGGGAAGTTGTTCCTTGATTAGATTTATCCTGATTGGCATCCAGATTAAAGGAGTTCTTTATGATTATACCGTATCAGATCTATTAACAGGAGCCCACAGACAATTCTATGCCTGATTCTATAGAAAAAGACTAAAACTTTGAACTCAGGAGTGTGGTAGCTGCATACTTAAGTAAAGACACAAACACAGTTTTCCCACACATTTTGTTTCTGGTGATTACTAAATAAAATTTTCCCCAGGAGGACTCAAAGTCATTTATTATTCAAAGAATTATTAATTTAAAGATAGTTATTTAATTTGATTAAAGAACATTGGTCACAGGCCAACTGAGAGTAGATTAGGTTACTGTGTACATGGAATTTCTGTGCATTTACAATCCTTATGTAATAGTCAAGAGAAACTTGCTTTATGACTCTACGGTTTACTTTTCTGCAATTTGTCCAGAGAGGAAAACAGGAAAAAAAGAAAAGAAAAAAAAATGATGAGTAGAGATATCATGAAATATTACGTGTGTTGCCTGTAGGTTCTATTCAAGACAACAGAGAGAGGAGAGTTACTCAGCTAGTAATTTAAAGAAGAAATCTCTGAGGCACTGCCATTTAACCTGAAAGTGAAGCAGTATAAGTGTAGCTGGAACTATGTATGTGTATATCAGGGAGGAGATGAACAGAGACGAGAGTGCTCATTGTAGAGATAAAATCGATGCTTGGTTCTGTTTGTGTGGTTCTGGGACGTTATGTCAATGACTGAGCCCCAAATAATTAGTGGAGCTGCTATCTGAAACTGCAGACGAGAGGAGTAGTAGTTTTTATTTGGGGAGGAAGTTCCTGGATTCTGTCAGATATACATTTCATTGTAGGTGTCTGCTTCCCATGCAGTTACGGATGAGACCTCAGAAATGAAATCTAGCATTCGTTTTTATGCATTATTATCATAGTGGTAACAGGAGAAGACTGAATAATTATAACAGTTTTCGAAGATGGTGTATATAGTAAAAAGAGAGAAGAGGGCTACAATGGAGTCTTGAGATGTTGAAATAGTATTGTTTGAGGAGAACTGCGCACAGTACAATGGCAGGAACTGACTAGTTTAAAGGCAGTGGGGAGTTTGTGATGTCAGAGGACCTTGGAAATGTAAATTTCCTGACGGAGGTCATAGTCCAATTCTGCTTGGGTCCAAGTAAAATACGAGAAACATTCATTGGATTTAATCATGGAGAGATAACTATAATGTTATAAAGGTTTATGTATACGCAAGTCAACAGTAACAGGGAGATCACCCCTAGTAAATCAAACTGTGGAAGGGGCGCCCAGAGACTGTCACTAATACTGCACTGCTCTTTCAGTTTACTTTGGAAAGAGGAAATTCATTGGGCAGGAACTAGAGATAAATTGGTTCAGAGATTTTGTTTCAAGAATGAAGAAACTGAAAAAGATGAAAGAGAATGGACTGGGAAGAGATGGGTGTTCGCTGGTAGAAGAGCTTCAGTTTACAATTAATAATAAAACATCCTCCAGAGAGCAGGAGAGAAGGGGATACATTTGAGAAAAATGGGCTTATCCAGGCGTAGAATTGACTTTCAGTTTAAACAGGAGCGGCATCGCCAATGGGTGAAGATGCAGGAATAAGAGTGGACTTCATGACAGTGAGCTGACACATTTCTTCGAATATTCTACTTCATCTGCATGGTAGGAGGTGAGCACACTGTTGAAAGTGAGGGAAGGTGAGAATTTCAGGGATTCAAAGAAACAAGGGGAACATTCGAAGTGTGTGCAAAGCATGGGAGAATGGTTTATGATCACGTCCTGGTAGGATGCAGATATTTATAAAACTCATTGGGAGATACGTATGATAGATGCAGCCATAGGAAGCGGAGTCTTTTTGTCATCTCTCATTGGGGTCTTGATCATCAGCTGTGTTCAGAGGTCAGAGGGACCTGAGAATTGTTCCATAAAACTCAGGAGACATGGGACTGATCGGGAGGCTGGGTCAGTGCAGTGGAGGATTCCTGTGTTGGGAGAACCTAAGCACGGTAGTCATTGTGTGAACAGACTGGAGGGGAAGTGTTATGATAACAGGGAGGATTCCTACCACTGATTTGATAGGTGACATATCCAGGTGAAATTTGAATCTGGGATCCACACCTCAACACCAGCATATTTAGGAATTTGAGATTCAGAAACAGCCTGAGCTACGTTTGAATTCTAGCTCTGTCATTTTCTAGCTGCATGATCTTCTCACATAAGCAAAATTTCAGAACCTAGCTTATGTTAGTTGTTAAAAGGTAACTAATCTATAAGTAACAGAGTTGTACTAAAGATAGATGAGCAAACGTAGGTAAATCTCAATCACAGGGTCTCAAAAGGAATGTTTTCTCTTTTCAGGATCTCAGGATCAAAGGGTTGTGATCCACCCCTCTTCCTGACGCATTATCAGTATTTGTCTATGCAGTAGTTAATGATTAACATTGACTTAGGTAGCACTTGCCAGTTGACACATACTTTGCTATAGAAAAATTATGAAGTGAAGAATGTTTCTCCCCATGACATTTAGTAGGACAGAAGTCCACCTACTATTTCACTAATGTATCTGAAGGTGTCGACTAAATTTCACCCCAAATTAAACTTCACTCTATATTTGATGAGCGTGTCTGCCCTGTGTGGATTGTGGTACCCAACAGTGGGCTTATTATGTACGTACTCCTGCTGCTTTCCTGTGCAAGGGGTTTTTAGTCCTGATTTGTGTGACAAGACCTTCCAACAAGACATGAGTCCCTGGATTGTTTTCCCCACCATGAAGTAGATCCAAAGTGGCCTGGCCATATGGTCCAAGGCCATGGAGGGCAGCAATAGGGTTGAGGCTCTCATGTTGCCTGATTCCCACATGGGGAGGAACCAAGGTGACTGAGGGCAAGGGCATCCGGAGTGTGGGGAGAGGGCACAGCAGGGAGGGTGGGGCCTCTGAAGCACTGGGGCGGGTGTTGGAGAAAAAATCCTGGTGCGTTTGATCAAGAATTATTTCATGAAACATTTGAGAGTGGTGTTCGTTCTGTGGAGTCAACATTCCCCAACTGATCATTGTGCGGGTTTCCTGCAGTTTGGTGTAACTCCTAGGAACTGAACATTAATGAAATAACTCTGAAAAAGTAGCTCTAATAAAAGTACAACACCCAAGGATTTTCATGTTTTATGTGTAAATGAAAATATTACTGTCTTGATTATGTGCAGTAGCCTAAACTGCCTTATTGTTGACCCTGGAGAGAGGGGGGTTCACCATATCTACACATGCCCAGGGGTTAGGTGGTACAGCTCATTCCCAGGTGAGTGGCTGGGGATTCATGCCTGGAATGCCTAACAATGCTTTAAATGCCTGGATTCTCTTGGTTGCTTTCCCTTTCCTCATCTTTACCTGCTCAGTTTTTCATCTGACCCTGCATAAGTATGCAGAGGCGGACAAGTGTTGGCTGAGTTCCTTACAATGAAACAACATGTGAGAAGAGACTTATTTTTATTCTTGAATTGGTACATCTTTTGCCAAATGGTCAGGTTTCTCCTTTTGGCCTGGATCTTCTAAGTACACCCATGAAATACTAATGCCAGTTATGTTCACCACCCCATTAGGGAGACTGATGTGGAAATAATCTCCTTCCGTCATTCACACCCACTTGTTCCAGACTCCATTAATGCTGTGACTTCACAGAACACATGGGAGAGATTTTCACTAAAAACAATAAATACAGCCCTTAGCCTCAGTAAAGAAAAATTCCCTAATTACCATGTGAATGACTACAACAGCCTTAGGTGTATGGTGAACACAGGTGATAGTAATGAGAGAAACAAGTTTGCAGACCCGGGGTGGGGTGGGGGGGTGGGGTGGTGGAGCAGATGTGAAAAGTGCTGGGGTGGAGGTGGATGCTGGACAATAAAGAGTAATGAGGAATTATTTACTATTTCTAATTTTTAAAATATTAAGATTTTTATAGACTATATTTGAACATTTTTAAGTCTACAAAAGAAGATATATAAAATTTCCTTCCTTCACAATAACTCAATTATCCTATGTGTACTTTTCTTTTTAAAGAGTTTCCTATTTATTTATTTATTTATTATTTATTTTTGGCTGTGTTGGGTCTTTTTTGCTGAGCACGAGCTTTCTCTACTTGCTGCGAGTGGGGGCTACTCTTCGTTGAGGGGCACAGATTCCTCATTGCCATGTCTTCTCTTATTGCTGAGCACGGGCTCCAGGCGCGCATGCTCAGTAGTTGTGGCTCACGGGCTTGGCCGTTCCGCGGCACGTGGGATCCTCCCAGAACAGAGATCAAACCCATGTTTCCTGCATTGGCATGTGGACTCTCAACCACTGAGCCACCAGGGAAGTCCCTCCCTATGTGTTCTTCACCTTTGTTCAAACTTGAAAATTGAATGTAACATATGCAGATTATTATTTTCTTAATTGTAACTGTGTATTGAGAAGAAAGTGTATGATAGAATGAAATGTAGGGCACTGGACAGGAAATGACACATTAGGGAGCTCGAAGCCCTCACTCCCCGCCAGTAACATAAATTCAGCCACCAGGGTTTGTCAGCACAGGGGACCCAAGAAGTGGCAACAATGATCTCTTTTCTGCTCCCACCACTCTCTGACCTGGCAGGAGTATGGATTACCTGCCGATATGTGTGTGTGCGTGTGCGTTTCTTTTTTCTTGGTGCCACAGCTGGACTTGCTGATTCAGCCTGTGTGTTTTAAGAAAGCAATGGCCATGTTGCGCTAACAATACAGTGGACCCTCCGTCGCTCTTGTGTCTTTGGGAGTTGAGTGCACACAAAATTTTTATGGTAGATCCAGGCGCGAACTTCCAGTTGTCCTCTTGGCTCATACCTGCTATGTCAGGGGAATGTTCTTCCCTTGGGAAATCAGCTCAAAGCTTTTGGAGAGAAAGGCTGCACAGGTGTAGGTTGGGGCCAGCAACCCTCGGCATGGACGACTGGGCAAACCAAGTGAATTGCTAAGGGTTCCTGATATGAGGAAACAGGCTGAGGACATAGGGAGGCCAGGCCTGCAGAGTGAAAGTTCTTCTTGCCTGTAGGTAGCTCTGGGTGTGGGTGGAGGAGAGACATTGAGGGGTTGAGATGCCAGCTGCCTGTCCCTGGACTGCAGAAGGAGGGGGCAGAAAAGCAGGAAGTGTGGCTCATGTTTGTTTCTGACACACTCATCGTTCTGGTTCTTGACTCCAGGCTGTAAGGAGGAATTTACTCTTGTTTTGCAAAGTTGCTTTACCTATTCCAATCCTCTACTTTTCCATTTACTCTTTTCAAAAGATATATATAAACTCGCTATTTTCATTAAACAGCTTGTCATCAACATTTTTTCCAAGTCAATACCTATACATCTAGCTCATTTAAAAAAAAATCAATAAACCAAAGCACAAAGTGATAGTACTGTATTGTCTGAATGTACTTGAAATTTAACTAACTGGTCCCTCTCAATGGCTGTTTTCTAAATGTTCTGTTCTTAAGTAATACTGATATCAATATTCTTAGTACATATGTATTTGCACAAATGTTCCCACCTACCCACTTCTTGTCATTTGACTGTGCTTGTGGAATATGTAAAGATCAATTAAGTGGTCAAGTTATCAATCGTTTCCTTTATGGCTTCTGGGCCCTGGTTTTGATGTTTTAGTAACACATCCACTCTGCAATTACAGAATAAAATGTCGTCCGTGTTTTCTATTGGTACGTTCATGGTTTCAGCTTACAGTTCACGCAGTCCATTCCCCTGCAGAATTTTCCTTGTTTACAGCGGCCGGCGGCCTAGGAATAGCGTGAAGAGCGCGTCTCCTTCGCGGCAGCCTCCCGGCACCATCCTCCCAGCTCCTCGTCTCCCGTCTGCTGCCGGGGTCGCGCCGTGTCGTGCCGAGCCGGGCGCTAGCTCCGAGGCGGACTCCCCGAGACGAGCTCGGGCGTTTGGGCGGCCGGCACTGCACCCTCGCCGTTCGGCGATCGGCATCCGGCCCGGGGACGTTCGAGCCGGTGGTCGGGCGCCACCTGGCGGTCGCTTTTATATCGTCCCTTGTCTCCGGAGCTTCGGCGATCTTCGCGAGGGCTGACATTCGGACGCCGGGCGCGAGGCAGCGTTCCGGGAGCCCGGCTATGCGTGTGGCGACTGTCCCGGTGGTTCCGGGGCATGGGCTCCTCCTGCGTTCGCTGGAGATTGGGTGTGGAGGTTTATGAGCATGTGATCGTTGCCTCGCTCCCTAATGCGATGTGGGGGTTACCTGGCTTGGTCGACCAGCAACCGTCCGTGCCCCTCCAGCCACGGGAACTGAGCGGACTCGACCCTACCTGGGCCGCCCGCCGCGTTGTGTAGTGAGAGGTTCTTGCGAGCCCTCCGGAGCGCCTGAGGCTTGATGGTCCGTCCTTCTGAGTCACTTTAGGAGCGTTCATTTTCTACCACTTCGGTCCACCAGCGTCCCACTCCGGACGTGGGGAACGCACTGGGCACGGGCGTTGAGGCCGTTGGAGGGCCCGATGTGCTTGTTGACTGGCGCGCTTGGGTCCCGCTCTCCGTGGCGTGGGCGCATGCTGCTCTCGCGGGATTTGGACGGGCAGACATGCATAATGTGAGGCCGTCGCTGCGCTCCCTAGAAGTCGTTGAATGGTGGGTCTGCACGGTTTGACCAGCACTCCCTTGTGTCTCTTGCGCATGAAACGCCCACATTGAAGCATGTGGTCAAGAAAGGGTATCCATCCCCGGAGTCGTCCGTGTGGCCCGGTGGTCGTACTTCTGCTTTCCAAGTGTCGCCTGAGAGTGGTTCAAAGTCTCCTACGGACGTGGACGCCGACAAGTTTCCGCCGGCCTTGTTTCCTGATCCCGTTCGCCCTTATTCCCAAATATGTTTTTCTCCGCAGTGGGTAGGGCCCGAATGGCGTAACGGGGAGGCACTGGAAGTGCGACCACGGCCTTCACGTCCTCCTTCCCACGAGACCGCCACGCCCCGTCCAATAGGACGCCCGGTGCTGCTTCTTGGCTGCCTTGGGAAAACTGTGCGTCCCGGTCCCGTCGCCGTGGTGGAGCTCCTCCCCTGTGGTTACTTTCTCCGAAATCCGCGAAAAGCGGTCATGGGGCTCCACAGATGGTATTCCCTTGCAGGGCGAGGTGCGTCTACGGGGGAGCGCCCGGCGTCCCCACTTCTGTTGGCTTCGTCGGCGAAGCGCTTGTGTGGACCAAGTCCTCTCACCACAGGGGAAAACAAGGACAGTCGCAGGCGAGAGGGTAGGGCGCTCCAGGCGCAGCCACGGTTCCGCCTGTGGCTTGGTGGTTGGAGAAGCCTAACAAATGGGGAAATGGGGAGGAGCTTGGGGCGTCTGGTGATGGTCGTGAGGAGGCACGAGGCGATGCGCGGTCCTGTGTGGGCGCGGTTGTCAGAGGCTCCTCGTGAGAATCTCGGACCGGAATGGCCTCTGAACGCGCGTGTGGACGAGGAGACAACCCGGGGAGAGAAATGGGACCTGTGGTGGGCCAGAGGGGATGAGTTCGGAGGGGTGGAGGCGCACCTTCTCTTCCGTGCCATCCAGATCTATCCCGGTGGTTTTTCCTCCATTTGGTTGTTACCTGGCGTCCGCTGTTGCAAGGACGACTAGATAACCATACAGCGTTGTCCTGGCAAGAAACAATTTCAGTGACTTGAGAATTTGTTTTGAGATGCAATAGTGTAGACACTGGTGAAGTGAGAAATTCTGACATCTACAGAACCGAAAATTACTATTGTCGTTACTCAACTGTATTGTAATTACCATTGTTTGTATTTAGTGATAAAACTAAGTTGAGTCACACAGTAGCTGATTAATTGGGAGATCAAAGAGGGGTTTTCAGTATTTCTAAATCCTGCTCAATGGGCAGAGGGCAAGGTGGAGACAGCAGGTATGTGCCAGGTAAGGCTGTGACGTGTGTGAGAATAAAGAGAGGTGCTGAGCAGATTATGGATGGTTTCTGAATGGTACAAGAGGCTGGAAAGCATTCTTAAAGATACGTGGGGGGACAGATCTGGTAAGTTGCATTTTACAGAAAGAGAAAGGCTCATTGCTAGTCTCCACAGAAGGATTCAGTAACAGAGTGTCTTATCAAATGCTCTCAGTTAAAAACACTCCAGGTAATAAATCCTTTAGAAACATACGCTACACATTTGCTCGCAGTAGAATTATGCATTGCTGCATTGTTTGTAATATAAACGGATTATTGAATATCAGCGTTCATCCCAACGTGGATTGGCAAAGTGCACTGTAGTACATCATTCAGTGCACTGTCGTGCAGGAAACGATGTCTTGATAGAGGATAATTTGCAAGATACTGTCAAATGAATAAAAGCAAGCTGTAACAACACGGTGCCTAGTGTTCTACTATTAGTGTTTTTAATTAGGGTGCCAAGGAGAAATGTATATTCATATTTGCTTGTATGCACATAAAGACACTCTGGAAGTTTGCTGTGGGAAACCAGATACATGGCTACCTGTGGAGGGCAGGGGCTCCTGGGCAAAGAGGGGAGGCGGTGCGGGGTACAATGTAATGCAATTTTCAGGACCTTCAACCACGTACATGTATTACAACCTCTCTAGAAATCCAAGAAATTGAATTTTTTAAACCTCCCAGGATTAAAATGCATTTACTATTTCTACCAACTGAGTACATGTCGTTTGTTTTACCATGGAGAGCTATGCCTTCTCTAAAATGTCTACTCAAGCCTTCCATGGTGATTTTGACTATTTTCCCTTACTTTGGTAGCAAAGAAAACCAGGGTAATCAATGGCTGTGTAGTTCATCAGCCCCTGCAGTGGCTCCCCTGCGTTTTTCTTTCAAATACTTTATACATTGTGTTTTTTGGTGCTATTTTCATAAGTTTTATTTGCAAGAAAGAGGATACAGGAGAAATAAAGCTGTATTAGGGTTTTGCTAGGGTTGCCAGAACAAGATAGTGCAGGCTGGGAGGCTTAATTTTCTCACAGCTCTGGAGGGTTTGAGTCCAAGATCAAGGTGTCTACAGGTTCAGTTTCTTCTGAGGCCTCTCTCCCTTGCTTGCAGGTGGCTGCATTCTTGCTGCATCCGCAGATGGACTTAACTCTATGAGCTAAGTGTGCATGACTGTGTCCTAATCTTCTCATAGGGGCACAGCTCTGGGTTAGGGCTCACCCTTGTGACCCATTTAAACTTCATCATCTCTCCTAAGGCCCTATCCCAAATACAGTCACATTCTGAGGTACAAGGGTCTGGACTTCAATATATGAACTTATAGGGTTTCAGTTCAGACCTGAAGGGAAGCTGCTCCCCGTTGGTTGAAGCAGAAATCTCAGAGGAGAGAGGAGTCTTCCCACATGGCCTAGAACTTCTTGACACAGCCAAGTCATGATCTATAAGCCTGATTCCGAGGTTTTGCATGTCTCTGTGACAGAGAGTGGAGGTCAGGGAATGACTAAGGAATTATGTCCTCAGTACATTGTCACTATTTCTGCCTTTTGGAGGCCAGGTGTTCACAAAAGTAAAGAAGTTATGTTTTGCTCAGCAAGTTCTCGGCCGTGGAAGTACACAACGCACTGAGGAATCAGCCTAAGTGTCTCCCATATCCTGAGCAGGCCACGGACACAGGAGCAGGAGACAGCCATTAGAGGCCATAGCCTTGCTGGGAAGCAGGTGCATCACCAGTTTAGCTCAATCAGATCTGTGTTCTAGGTGCTGAGCTTGAGGAGGGCGTCAGTCCTGGGACACTGTGGACACAATGCAGAAAAATTACCTTAAACCCTGAGTCATACTTAAATAGAAAAAATGTGAGATATTCTTATTGCCTCCACTGAGCTATAAACTTGGTGAAGGTGGCTATTTATACGTTTCACGTCTTAGTCTCCAGAAAATTCCACATGCTGGAATCCTGGAGACTCTCAATAAATATTTGTTACTTTAATGAGTGGTGTGTGAGAGAGCTACCTGATTTTTCTTGAAGACTCTTGTCCTGTGATAATTTACAAAATCCAGAACACTTGGGAGATATGTTCTCCCTTAAGTATCTGATGGATACTGTGGACCCTCCAGCTAGTAATGCACATGCACAGACACAAACACATTGCTGCAGTCGGCCTCAAGTGTTCTATTTCCCTCTTTCCAAGTTCATAGACCAACCCTTTAGCATTCTATATGTACGGGCTTTATACTGGCTTTGTGTGTGTGGGTGTGTGTGTGTGCATCATCAAAGAAAAAGTTAATGGATTTGAAGGGAGAGAACACATCATGTAACTCCTGCCCTCTCTCAAGCCAACCCGACAGCAGATAAACTTAGGACATAGGCATTCTCCATGGGGACCATCTCTTTTCCCCAGGTCTTTATTTTTCTTTATTTTTAACATCTTTATAGAGTATAATTGCTTTACACTGGTGTGTTAATTTCTGCTTTATAACAAAGTGAATCAGCTCTATAGCCCGGTCCTTATTGATTAGCACCATTCTCATTGGAGGAAGAATGGAACTCGGGAGGGGGACCAGGTCCCTCTGACTTCCCTGGCTCAAGGTGCAGAGGGTGGGAGGGGTGCCCCAGCCCCTGCCCCTGCCTCTGTTTACTCCCTGAAAAGTAGGGGCCACAGCCTCAGCTGCTGAAGCGGAAGAGCCACTCCTCTTCTCTTTGCTTAGTGTTCTCATGCAATATCTCTTCCAATATTTTCACTTTCAGCATATGAATGTCCATACTTCGAAGTGAGTCTCTTGTAGGCAACATATAGTTGGACCCTTTTTATGTCTATCTTGTCCATCTTTTTTTTTAATGTTATTAGTCACCTATATTTTAGTATGAAACATTTTATTTCTTTATATTTAAATCTTTAAGACCTACATAATTTATCTTAGTGTCCAAATTGGTTTAAAAACAGCCACCCCTGACTCTGTATATTAAATAATTCAACCATTTTACACTTAACTTAAAACGACATCCCTATCACATATTAAATTTTTGTTTTTCCTTTTCCTCCTATGTCCTAAGAATGTACAGAGGAACTGAATTTAGTTGACATCCTTAACTGTATAGAATACCTAGTCGTATTATATGAGAAGGCCATGGCAGGAGAGAAATATAATTCTACACACTAGTATATATTCTAGACTGACTAGTCTCTTTCACTGACCATCAGACTATTTCTACTTGGCTTTGTATTTCCAGTGAAGTTACACTTTCATATCCGCATGGATACCATGGCTTAAAATGCCCTGTACATCCTCAATATACCTGTAAATTAATTTATCGACATCATTCGGTGCCTACTGTGTACCATGCACCAAGCTAAGGAGTGAACCAGACAAATACAACTCTTCCCACAATGTGGCATGAATATTATCTGGTAGAAGACAATCCTTAAATATTCACACCAAAATCCATCACAGCTGTGTTTGGTGCTACAAAGTATACCCTTTGCAGCTGAGAAGTCTCGTTTCCAGATCTGTTCACTGCTGCATACTTTGAGTGCACAGCCGATTTCCAATTCCCAATGAAAAATACCAGAAAGAACTTGGAGAATTATCTTCAGAGTATTTACAAGATGTTATAAGCTAATGAGAGGAGTAGGAAAAAATAGTTAAAACAAACCCCTAAAATATTAGGCAACAAAGTCTCATCAGCTCAATGCACTTGGAGACAGTCCTTTAAACTCTCAGGTCTATATCCTGAGCAAAGCCAGTCCCATGGCAGATGAGGTCCCAAACAAGTTAAATAAGATCAAGAATGTGGCAGAAAGGCAACTCCAATGCAGGATAATTTTGCCGTTTGAAAGGGAAAACCTGTTACTACCATTTTATGTACTGTGACTTGTTTTCCTGGGGTGTCCCTATTCTCTACAATGAATAGGTTTCAAAACTGTGGGCAACTGGAAAGAATAATGTTAATAGCCGAAACAAACAAAAAATTCCTTTATGAGAAAAAGAAAAAAGAAAACCAAAAGAACCACAAAATTTTCCAACCAGCAAATTTTACATGCATTAAGAGGCTACAGAGTCACTGACAGTGATTAAACCACAGAGCACCAGTTTTCCAGCTGAAACTGGAAAGGATTTTTTTTTAAATTAAAGTAGATATGTCTGAGGGCATCTAAATATAAGTAATTCTTTTCTTTGTAAAAAATTTCTCCCTCGGGGTGGGATAGGGAGGGTGGAAGGGAGACGCAAGAGGGAGGGAACATGGGCACACATGTATACATATAGCTGATTCACTTTGTTACAGAGCAGAAACCCAACACATTATGTAGAAACTATACTCCAATAAAGATATTTAAAAAAAAAATTCTCCCTCACTGAACCCATTTTGATGGTAACAAATAAATGTGACTTTAAAATAGCCTAAGAAAAACCCCAACATAAGTTTTTGTTTGTTTTTTGTTTTGTTTTTTTTCAGTACGCGGGCCTCTCACTGCTGTGGCCTCTCCCGTTGTGGATCACAGGCTCCGGATGCGCAGGCTCAGCGGCCATGGCTCACGGGCCCAGCTGCTCCGTGCATATGGGATCCTCCTGGACCGGGACATGAACACGTGTCCCCTGCATTGGAAGGCGGACTCTCAACCACTGCACCACCAGGGAAGCCCCAAGAGGCCAATTTAAAACAAAAACAAATGGGTAACTTGTATTTTTACTTTAAGTTTGAGATTTCTGAAGTCTATGTTGATGAAAGAGGATGTCAACAAATTCACTCATCACCATACATAAAGTTAAGCTTTCTAAACTAAATCTCTTTAGCATGAGATCAAAAACAGTCTGCTCTTAGAAGATCCCCAAATGCTATCTCTTCCAACTCTTTAAAAGCTAGCTTGTTTCTCCAAGAAGCAAAATACATTCATTTTTGCAAACAAGCACCATAGGTATCTGAAATGCAAAATAACCAGCAAGCCACATTCTTTTTCACAGAATTAACGGGAACTATCACCTGTTTCTCAGATTGTTTATGTCCCTGTTTTCTTTTTTTTCACTGGCAGGACGGTCCAGAACCTCTATTTTGCCTTTTCCATCTTCTGAATTAGGAAGCTTAATGGTATCGATGGTGACTTCACCTTCAGAAGAGGTGCTATCATCTTCATCCTCAAATTCTGAACTGTCCTCTGAACTGTCTTGTGAATTCTCTTCTGAACTGTCCTCTTCTTTTGAATCAGACTGATTCATCTCAAACAAGGCCATAACCATTTGCATAACTTTTCCGAGAGTGTCAATATTTTCAATATTGAAATGACCAGGTGGTGCAGCTGACATTTCTTTCCTTAGCTTTTCATTTGCCTGAGCCATCTGTGGGAGAAAGCTCTGTACTTGGTCCAATAGGGGACTCCTCTCTATCCGAACTTTTTGAAGAGTGGAATTCTTTCTGGAATTACGCTTGGAGTTGATGACCAACTTGTCCCGAATACCTCCGTGGCCGACACTGCCCGCCGTCAGCACCTCCCTGGACACCGAGACCCTGGAGCCGTCCCAGGAAAACGACGAACAACTCGTGTCGGGCTGGGATTCGCCGCGGGCCTCCATGCTGCTCGCCCGTCTTCAGAGCAGCCCCTCCAGGCCCGGATGCCGCATAAAGGCTGGGGACATCTTTGTTTTTTAACTGATGAGTTTAAGATATATATATATATATATATATATATATATATATATATATATAAATTACTGATATGAAATGACATTTAATTGCCAATTTGTTTTCTGTAATGTCATATAACTTTTCTGTCCCACATTTTCTCACATACTGACGTCCTTTGTTCTTACTCTTTGTACTGACTCATTTTTAAAATTAAATTCTTTGGCTGTGCCAGGTCTTAGTTGTGGCATGGGGGAACTTTGATCTTCTTTGCAGCATGCGAACTCTTAGATGTGGCAAGTGGGATCTTGTTCCCTGACCAGGGATTGAGTCCAGGCCCCCTGCATTGGGAGCGTTGAGTCTTCACCACTGGACCACCAGGAAAGTCCCCTGACTTGACTTACATTTAATTTCCTTCTGTGTATATTCTATAGATATTAAATTTGTGGACACCATGGAGATTACATATAAAATCCTATCAAACTAGCTTAAACTGATATCAACATAATTTTAATCACATGCAAAATCTCTATTGCATCTCCAATTACATTACACATTAATTACATATTATTAATGTCACAAGTCACATATGTATACATTGTTTTCTGTTAATGTAAATGTACGAATTAGTTATTTGGGGATGCTATAACAAAATGCCACAGCTTGGGTAGCTTATAAACAGAAGTTTATTTCTCATGGTTCTGGAGGCTGAAGTGTGAGATCAAGGTGGTTAGGTAAAGGTCTTTTCTGAGTCATAGACTTTTCATTATATCATCACCTGGAGGAAGGGGCTAGAGAGCTCTCTGAGGTCTCTTTTAAAAGCACACAAGAGACTTCCCTGGTAGGCCAGTGGTTAAGAATACGCCTTCCAATGCAGGGGACATGGGTTCGATCCCTGTTCAGAGAACTAATATCCCACATGCCAAAGGGCAACTAAGCCCATATGCCGCAACTATTGAGCCTGTATGCTGGCTCTAGAGCCTGTCTGCCACAACTACAGAGCCTGTGTGCTGCAACTACCGAGCCCCCATGCCATAGCTAGATATGAAGCCTATGCATCACAACAAAGATCCCACGTGCTGCAACTAAGAGCGAATGCAGCCAAATAAGTAAATAAATACATATTTTAAAATAAATAAAAGCACACAAATCCTATTCATGGAGGCTCTGCCCTCATAACCTGAGCACCCCCCAAAGGCCCTACATCCTAATACCACTACATTTGGAGGTTTTATTTTTAACATATGAATTTTAGGGGAAAAAATCATGCAATAGCAATACATTTATATTTTAATATTTTGGTTTTAAAAAATATCCTAGAAATAAAAAGTGTAGTTACAAGTCAAAATTAAAGATTTTTTCTTCTATTTGTCCATTTATTTTCCTTTATCAGAGACATATATATTTTCATATGGCCTCAAGTTTCTGGTGTCCTTCCATTTGAACTTGAAGTACTCCCTTTAGCATTTCTTGAAGGATAGATATTATGGTACTGAACTCCTTCAGCTTTTGTCTGAGACTGTCTCTCATGTTCCTCATGTTTGAAGAATAATATTGTAAGATATAGAATTGTTGGTAGGTAGTTCCCGCCATGCTTTAAGCATATCATTTCACTCTCTTCTGGCCTGCAAAATTTCTGATGAGAAAGCAACTGATAATCTTACTGACAATCACAATTAAGTGGATCATAATAATTGTCACATATAACTTTGTTTATATATATTTCTTAATGCTAACCTATTTACAAAAGTACTTACTGTTACAAACTTTTGTATGTATCATTTCAAGACAACTTAACAAATCAATAATTTTATTCTACTTATTTATAAAATAAGAGGTTATTAGCCAAAATTATGAATTCATAGCTGAAATGTGTGGTAAAACATTCTTGATAAGAGTTTTTCATGTCTGAGAATTTTGATATGAACTCCGGCTTTTCAGTTTGATTTTAGCATTGATAGATCCAGTGTGAGGATTCAATGTTGACTAAGGAATTAAAAATCCCTCAGGGCTCTCCTTCATTCATTACAGTAAAAGTGTTTTCTATGCTGTGAAAAATCATGTGTATGTAAGTCTATTCAATGATATTCTCCAGTTAAAATGATCTCCATGTCAGTTACATACACATAGTATGTAAATCTTCTGCATGGACATCCCCTCTTTGTAACATTTCTACTAGATATCATCAAAATTTAGTCTAATTTAGTCTATAAAGTGAACACTTTATGTTGGGCTAGTGTTTACACTGCACCATAACTGTGTTCTATGAATCTGCTGAATTCCTCACTTACCTCATTCCCAGGTTTCACATGTGGATGACCAGAGTTCTCACCTGAATAAATTTACTATTTTCTTACAGCTACATTGGTCCACAGGGAAATAACTTGCCTGAATATCATTTCTTGCTTTTAATGGTCACAATTTTTGCTTGAAATAAGACAAAAATAATAATTAAATTAAATAAATAAGAAACGACACATGTGACATTAGGGGGATTAAATTGTTGAAAAGTACATTACATGGGGAAACAACATGAATTTGAGAAATACACCAGTGAATAGAAACATGGTTTAGAAAAATGTTAATAAGATGTTCAGTGTTTAGGTAAAAGAAAAATAAAATATATTCAGACGCTACAGGGAATATGAGACGAAAAATTATTAAAGGGACCATGGCAGAGACAAAAACATGAAATTTTAACTTCTACGAGGACAGGAATTTTGCTTCTCTGAGGTGAAAAGTACAGGGGGAAACGTGAAGAGAAATTGATGTGTGATGCATAATGACAGAATCTGGATAATCTGACTCAATGGCTTCACATACATTTCTAAAAATATCCTTTAGTCGAGCCAACCTCCAGTTGACATTCCAAGTGTCCTGCTCCCTCCCCACACAGAGCACATGTGTCTGGAGCTGACTTGGACCCCAGCCTGGGGAAACCCTCCTTTTCCCTCCACACCTACTCTTCTTGCTCCAACTGGGAAATTACATCTGGTTTGCAGAGCTGATGCCCTGATACATGTGGGAAATGCTAGATGGATTTAAAGTTCTGTGTTGAGAACCGTGCATGCAATGCAAGTGCAGGACAACATGCCAAGGCTCAAGTGTAAGGGCATCAATGGCAGCGCAGGTTCGAGCACGCTGAAGAAGGGAAACACTGAAGGTTGTCACCCGACACTTCACTCAAAGACAGTAAAAGTCTCTGGCTGCTGCTGTTCTTGCCCAAGAGGAAAAACAGTCTGCACGCTGCCTAGACGTCTCAGCCAAGAAGGAAGCAACGTTTTCATAATATCGTTAACACTGCTTTCTAACAGAATCCAATAAACATAAGACCCATGAGATTATTACTTGGAGTTCATGTAGAAAGGGTGATACAAGCTGTTATGTGTTTTTTGCTGTGTTCAAACCTCATAATAGTCCCCCGAGCAGAAGAATTACTTAGCAACATAAAGTCACTTGTCTGTTAGATAAAATAGCCCTTATCTGTGTCCAGCATTATTATGTGTGTTGGTGGCAGACTAGTAAGGAGTACGTGCGATTGTGGTAATGGAGACTGTATCTCCATGAAGGGGCACATGTGCTGTGATTAGTAAAGGAACACATTCGTTCCAGCTTGCTCTAAGTGCTACAGAAGCATGAGTTAGGGCCAAGAGTACAGCAGCATATGTGGAAGCTGCAGAGCCTATCTCAGTAAGACATGCATAAGGAAGTAAATAAGTATTGAGAGATGCACCCAGAAGATGAAACAACGGGCGTCCTCCAGCATCACGTCTGTGTACATCTTTGTCTGCAATGTGTCCAGCAGGTCCTACTCTTTATGAGTGAGTTCTACAAACACGTGCTCAAAGGTCACTGATCTCTAAAGCCCCATCAATGGCTCCTCTGGGCTGATACGGCATGTGCCTTTCATACATATTCAGAAATATATATACTGTGAACAAATATTACTAAAGGAAACATATGAGGTGTTGTGTAAAATAACCTATCAATTTCCCAAGAAAGTGGTAATTCAACTTCCAGATAGGTTATTATAAAAATTTTACATGCAAATTCATAAGTAATCTTCTCTTCCCAATTCCAAGTAAGTCTGTAGGTGCATCAAAAGGCAATCAATAGCCCTGATCTGCCACTTTGTCAATTGTCAGGCAGTGAGGGTAGAGATAGAGCTGAAGCTCCATGTACATTTTACGTGTTTTTTTCACGTATTGAAGGTGTATCTGGAGTCCTGCTTTTCTTTCCCGGGTTAGAGCCGCAGACACCAGTCATCAGAACTCATGAGATTTGCTGGCTCCATGTGTCAGGAAAGCCCAGGATCAACTTTTCTCTTCTACATAGTTTCTCCTCTGGGCTTGGAATATGAGACTTAAGTCAGCCCAAGTCCTCCCATGGATTTCTTTTACCTGCTGCTGTTTATTTTTGCTCTAATTATACCTTCACTATGCAAACCTACAACTGTGGCTCCAAAGCATGTGCTAAACTCGGACTCTGATTTCAAAATACTCCAAGAAACTTGTCATTCAATAAGGGAAGTCTGTAATCCCTCAGTCCTTAATTTTATTAGTATTATGATTGGTAGTAGTACAATTAATTTCTTTATGATAGTAATCACTATCGATATTATTATTTATCACTATTGTTGTTATTGCATTTCTTATTAAGTTTCTCTGCTCATGAATGTATCCAATTTACTGAAGAGTATTGTGGAGGGTTTTCAACAGACTTACATACACATGGTGCTTCCTGGTTCCTGCTGTAGTTATGGGTACTTGTGGGTCAGAGAGCCTACTGAGATACTCAGACTTACCCAGTGGAGGAGGGGACAGTTGTTACTGTGAGCCCCAGGTAGGACATTCTTGACTTTCTTGATCCTCTAGAACAATGTTTAAGTCCTCTTAAGTGACCAAAAAGAGGGACCAGTGCAAGAGCCCTGGAAGATACCCTTGTCCTGCCGGACTCAGCACAGGATTTTCCACCTCAACTCTGTGCCAGGAACCACTCTCACGTCTCCTGGGAAAGCTGGAGAGGGTGCCCCTCCTGGAGTTCAGTCCTCCGAATTAGAAAAGTCAGCCCAGGCACTGACATTGTGACAAGTGAGGAGTAAGGAGCGTATCCTTGGCATGCCTGAACCTGGGGACATGTTCCAAATTCACTCAGGGGTCCAGGAAAAGCTGGTGCAGCACTGGCAGACATAGAGATGGTGACTTGCCTGCTCAAGTAATCATTTCTTTTTCTAACTCCCCCAGGGAGCCCCTGCACTGTTTGTGCCAACATATCATCCTCCCTGCTGACCCAGGATCACCTGCTTGTTTTCTCCTCTCAGAACAAATTTCTTTGTGCAAACCTAGGATTCTGAATCTAAAATACCCCAGAGGATGTCAGATATAGGTACCCTGAAATTTACTTAGATGAGTCTGTATGCAAATCTGCCATCTTTCTAAGTTTATTTTTCTCTTTAACAGTAGTACTGGTAATATCATCATAATTGTCACTATTATTGTTTTTAGTGCATTTTGTTACCTTTATTAATATGCATTGTCTTTGTGGTTGTTTTTACATAACATTGAGTAGACCTGCTCTATGCTAAAGATAGTCTGATTTACTGCAGATCATTATGGAGGGTTTCCCAACATACAAAATACATACACCTAGCTACTCCTGAGCTCCCACAGCACTTAGCTCGGTGCCCTCGACTCAAGGTCTCTATGAAGCTGGGGCTGAGGTCTCAGCTGTCACTCCACAGGGGAGGATTTTCTCCAAGACTCACTGAGATGGGTACTGGCAGGATGCAGTCTGAGCTGAGAGCCTAGTGCCTCTGCCTGGAGGCCTGGGACTTCCCTGTGTTCTCTCCTATGTGGGACTCTCCGTATGGCACCTAGTAACACCCATGCAGGCTTCCCCAGGTCCAGGGATAGGAGAGAGAGACAGACAGAAATAGAGAGAGAACACAGGATGCAGCAAGTGAAATAGAAGTGACAGAGGTTCTGTCAATGAATCTTAACACTGACCTCCCCTGATTTGCTACATTCTGTTGGACAGAAGCCAGTCACTAGCTACTTAGTACTTGCACAAAGAGTTTCCTCGCTGCATGTGGATCACAGTCTGTGGCTGGGAACACCCAGGAAGGCATGTTCAGTGGTCTCCCCCAGAACTGGGAAAAGTGGCTGCATTCTGGAAATAACTGAAAGTGATGAAAGTCCAGCCTCAATCATCAGAAGAGAAGTGAAAAGAAGACAAAGGGTTACGTGTCATTTCTCATCCACTAAAGCAGCAAAACAAAAGCTCCCCAAACTCCTGAAACTGAAACCCTTGGTGTGAGTGAGGCACAGGACCACTCATTCCTCAGTGGTAGGAGGGGCACCGACTCTTCCTGGAGGATGATGGCTGCCTCATCCCCAGATGCCACCCACTTGATTAAGGAGGTTACTTCTAGAAAGCAAAGGCACAGTGGTCAGAGGTGTGAATGAAGAGTCCACGTGGGTAGTGTTGTCTGTCTTATTTCTAAGAGCCTTGCATGGACACCTGCTTCCAGAGGGGAGCTGGTTCCACTGACATTGAGAACAGGCTGCAGCTGTTTAAAATGACAGTGTCCATACTACCCAAAGCAGTCTACAGGTTTAATGTGATCACTATCAAATTACACACGACATGTTTTCACAAAACTAGAACAAATAAACCTAAAATGTATATGGAACCATAAAAGACCCAGAATTGCCAAAGCAATCCTGAGGAAAAAGAACAAAGCAGGAGGCATAACCCTCCCAGACTTCAGACAATGCTACAATGATAATCTAAACAGCCTGGTATTGGAACAAAAACAGACATATGGATCAATGGAACAGAACAGAGAGCCCAGAAACGAATCCACAGAAACATGGTCAATTCATCTCTGATGAAGAATAGACAATTGGGGGAAAAGAGAGTCTTTTCAACAAGAGGTGTTGGAAAAGTTGGTTCATGTAAATCAATTAAATTAGAACACTCTCCCACCATACACAAAAATAAACTCAAAATGGCTTAAAGGCTTAAATATAACACATAACACCATAAAACTCCTAAAAGGGAACATAGCCAAACATTCTCTGTCATAAATTGTACCAATGTTTTCTTAGGTCAGTCTCCCAAGGCAATAGAAATAAAAGCAAAAATAAACAAATGGGACCCACTCAAACTTATAAGTTTTCTTACAGCAAAAGAAACAATAAACAAAATGAAAAGACAACATACAGACTAGGAGAAAATATTTCCAAATGATGTGACCAACAAGGGCTAAATTTCCAAAATATACAAAAAGCTCATACAAATCAATAACAAAAAACCGAAAAAACAAATCAAAAAATGGGCAGAAGACTTAAACAGACATTTCTCCCAAGAAGACATACAGATGGCCAATAGGCACACGAAAGGTTGCCCATCATCACTAATTATTAGAGAAATGCAAATTAAAACTACAATGAGGTACAACCTCACACCAGGCAGAATGGCCATCATCAAAATGTTTGCAAATAACAAACGCAGGAGGGGGTGTGGAGAAAAGGGAACCCTCCTACACTGTTGGTGGGAATATAAATTGACACAGCCACTATGGAGATCAGTATGGAGGTTCCTATAAATAGAGTTGCCTTATGATCCTGCAATCCCACTCTTGGGCATATATCTGGAGAAAACCATAACTCGAAAAGATACATGCACCCCAATGTTCATAGAAGCACTGTTTCTAATAGCTAAGACATGCAAGCAACTTAAATATCCATTAACAGATGAATGGATATAGAAGATGTGGTACATATATACAATGAAATATTACTCTGCCATAAAAAGAATGAAATAATGCCTTTTGCAGCAACATGGATGCAACTAGAGATTAACATACTAAGTGAAGTAAGCTTTAAAGATAAAGACAAATGCTATATGGTATTACTTATATGTGAAATCTAAAATATGACACAAATGAACCTATCTACGAAACAAAACAGACTCACAGACATAGAGAACAGACTTGTGGTTACCAAGGGGGAGGGAGTTGGGGAAGGATGGACTGAGAGTTTGGGGTTAGTAGCTGCAAACTCTTACATATAGAATGGATAAAAAACAATGTCCTACTGTAGAGCACAGGGAACAGGATATTCAATATCCTGAGATAAACCATAATGGAAAAGAATATAAAACAGATGTATATAAGTGTATAACTGAGACACATTGCTATACGGCAAAAATTAATACGACATTGTAACTCAACTATATTTCAATTTAAAAAAAAGAATCAGTTTATCTGAAGAACATTAAAGGCCAAATGATCCTAAGAGTCATATACAGAGCATTCTATCCAACATACGCTGAATACACAGTCTTCTCAAGTGCAGAAAAAATAATTTCTAGCAAAGACCATATGACAGACCACATATCAAATCTTAATAAATTCAGGAAGACTTAATTTATACCAAGTATATTATCTGAAAATATTATTAAGCTAGAAATCAATAACAGGAGGAAAACTGGAACTCTAACTAATACAAAAAAATTGATCAACACTCTTCTGACCAACTAATTTATCAAAGAATAAATTTAAGAAGAAAGAACACAGTATTTGGAGACAAACTGAGATGGAAACACAGTATACTAAAAGCTATGGGATGCAGCCAAAGGAGTGTTAAGAGGGAGGTTTATTGCAACAAATGCTTACCTTCCGAATTAAGAAATATCTCAAATAAAAAACCTAACTCTTCTGTTCAAGGACGTGGAGAAAGACAAAACTGAGCCCAAAATTAGCAGAAGCAAGAAAATTATAAAGATTACAGAAGAAATCAGTGTGATAGAGAAGAGGTAAACAATAGAAAAGAAGAGTGATACTAAGAGTTGGTTCATTAAAAGATAAAATTTCGAACCTTTAGCTAGACTAACCAAGGAAAAGGAGAGAAGACCCAAATCAACAAAATTATAAATAAAAGAGAAGACACTACACCACCACTACAGAGATAAGAAGGATAACATGTTACTTTGAACTACTACATGATAACAAACTGGGCAACCTAGATAAATGGAAAAAATTCTTAGAAAGATACAACCCATCAAAAGTGAATTAGGAAGAAAGAGAAAATCTAAATGAAGCAATTAGTAGTATGGAAATTAAATCAGTAATCAAAACTCTTCAAATGAAGAAAAACCCAAGATCAAATGGTTTCACTGGTAAATTTTACCAAATATTTAATGCATTAATGCCAAACCTAAAAGTCTTCAAAAAAGAAAGAGAAAAAACAGATAAGGAGAGAAAACTCCCAAGCTCAATTTACGAGGCCAGCATTACTTTGATATAATGATCTGAAATGGACACTGCCAATTACAGGCCAATAACACTGAGGAATATAGGTTTAAAAATTCTGAATAAATACTAGTAAATCAAATAAATGGGATGCATCATATTAATAGAACAAAGGAAAAATATAATATCAAGAGGCACAGAAAAAGCATTTGTTAAGTTAGGTATAAAATGAATGTAACTCAACATAATAAAGGCTAAATATCGGGACTTCCCTGGTGGCGCAGCGGTTAAGAATCTGCCAGCCAATGCAGGGGACATGGGTTCAAGCCCTGGTCCGGGAAGATCTCACATGCTAAGGAGCAACAAAGCCCATGCGCCACAACTACTAAGCATGCGCTCTAGAGCCCGTGAGCCACAAATACTGAGCCTGTGTGCCACAACTACTGAAGCCCACATGCCTAGAGCCCATGCTCTGCAACAAGGGAAGCCACTGCAATGAGAAGCTCATGCACCACAATGAAGAGTAGCTGCCACTCACTGCAACTAGAGAAAGCCCGCATGCAGAAACAAGGACCCAATGCAGCCAAAAGTAAATATATTTTTTTTAAAAAAAGGCCAAATATGACAAGGTCACAGTTCAAAGCACACTCAAAAATGAAAGTGTGAAACTTTTTGTCTAATATCAGAAACAAGACAAGGGAGTCCACTCTCAGCACTCATTCAGCATAGTAATGGAAGTCCTAGCCAAGGCAATCAGTCAAGGAACAGAAATAAAAGGCATCAAAATTGGAAATTAAGAAGTAAAAATGTGTCTATTTTAAGAGAACATGATTTTATATATAGAAACTGAAAAACTTCACCAAAAGTCTATTAAAACTAATCAACATAATCAGTAAAGTTGCAGAATAAAAACTTAAAATGCAAAAATCAGTCATATTTCTATATATTTACAATGATCTGAAAAAAGAAAACCATTCTATTTATAAGAGCATCCAAACTAATAAAATAATAAGGAATAAATTTATCTAAGGAGTTGAAAGATATCTACAATACAAGCTACAATACACTGATGAAAAAAATTGCAAAAGACAGACATAAACGTAAAGTTATCCCTTGTTCATGATTGGAAGAATTAATATTTTTAAAATGTCCACACCACCTAAAGCCATCTATGGATTTAATGCAATTCCTATCAAAATCCAATGGCAGTTTTTAAAGTAGAAGAAAACAACAGAGAAATGTGTGAGGAATCAAAAAAGAACTTGTATATGCAATGCGATCATGAGAAAGAACAACAAACCTGGAGGTATCACATTCCATGTTATCAAACTGTATTATAAACTATAGTAATGTAAATAGTATGGTATTGTCATGTAAAAAGGCATACACAACAATGGAATAGAACTGAGAATCCAGATATAAACCCATACATATAAGGTGAATTAATATTTGATAAGACAGTCAGGAACACTCGGTGGAGAGACAATCTCTTCATTAAACAGTGCTTGGAAAACTGCATAGTTACATACAAAGGAATAAAGCTAGACTCCTGTCTAACACCACTCATGACAATTAAATAGAAATAAGATAAGGAAAAGACGGGAGGCCATAAAACTCCTAGAAGAAAACAATAAAAATTTTTTTAACACAGGTCTTAAATATTATTTTTGATGATACCTTAAGCACAAGCAACAATTTAAAAAATTAACAAGTGGAACTATATCAAACTAAAAGTCTGCTACACAGAAAAATAAATAATCAACAAGATGAAAAGAGCCTATGTAATCAAAAATAATATTTGCAAACCTTACAACAAATAAGGAGTTGATATCCAAAATACATCTTAGAACTCAGTAGCACAAAATAATTAAGCCAATTAAAACCTGTTGCAAAGACCCCAACAGACATTTTTCCAAAGAAGATATGTGAATGTACAACAAATACATGAAAATGTGTTCAACGTCATTACACATCAGGGAAATTAAATCAAAACCACAATGAGATATCACCTCAGGACTGTTACAATGGAATTCATCAAAGAGACAAGAGATCTGCTAGCAAATGCTAGCAAAGATGTGGAGAAAATGGATGATTTGTGTGCTTTTGGTTGTCTTATAAATTGGTTCAGCTTCTATGGAAAACACTAGAGAAGGCCCTCAAAATTTAATAGGGCTACCATATGGTCCAGCATTTTAAACTATGGGAATATATTAAAAGAATTACAAACACTATGTTGAAGAGATATCTGCACCTCCATGTTCATAGGAGCAGTGTTTACAATAGCCAAGACATGGAAAAAACGTGTGTCTATCAACAGATGAGTGGATATAAACCTTGTGATATATTTAGAAAAAGGAGTAATATTCAGCCATAAGAAAGAAGGAAATCCCGCCATTGGTGACAATATGGATGGACCTTGAGGGCGTTATACTAAGTGAGAGAAGTCAGACCAAGCTTACATGTGGGAAAAAAATAATAAAACACTCATAGAAAAAGATCAGATTTTTGGTTACCAGAGGAGGGAAGTGGGAAGAGGCAGAATTTGATGAAGTCCAAAAGTACCAACTTGCAGTTATAGGGTAAGTAAGTATTGAGAACGTTGTGTACAACATGATGAATATAGCTAACACTGCCATATGGTATACTTGAAAGATGTTCAGCAAGTAGATCTTAAGAGTTCTCATCACAGGAGAATATATTTTCCTTTTTTTTCTTTTCTAGCATTTATATAAGATGATGTATGTTAACTAATCTTACTGCAAAAATAATTTCACAATATATGGAAGTGAAATCATTATAATGTGCATTTTCAACTTAAATAGTACTGTGTTCAATTATATCTCAATAAAACTGGGGGGGAAATTTCAACAGCTTTACAATAATGTCTTTTAAATTTAAAAAAAATTTTAAAAACAAATGGAAACACAACTTGCTAAAACTTATGGGCTGCAAGAAAAACAGTAATAAGAGAGTTTATTGAAACAAATGCCTACAATATGAAAAAAGAAAGATCACAAATAAACAACCTTACTTCTCAGGGGACTAGCAAACAAAGGAACAAACCGCTAAGCTCACAAGTAGCAGAGCAATGAAATAAGAAATATGAGAATAGAAATAAAACAGAGACCATGCAAACAATAGAAAACATCAATGCAAGAGGTGGTTTTTGAAATGAAAACAAAATTAACCTTTTAGCTATACTAATGAAGAATAAAAGAGAATATGCAAATAAAATCAGAAATGAAAAAGGAGACATTACAACTGATGCAACAAAAATACCACAGCTCATGAGAGGTGACCATCAACACATATATACCATCAAGTTTGATACCCTAGAAGAAAAGAATTCCTAGCAAAATAAAAAATGCCAAAACTGAATCATGAGGAAATAGACAAGCCTAACAGACCAACGATGAGTGAAAAGATTGTATCAGTAATAAAAAATTTCCCAAAAAAAAGGCTAGGACCAGATGGTTTCATTGGGAAATTCAACCAAACATTTAAATCGAATTGAAACAAATCCATGTCAAACTTTTCTAAAAAACTTTGAGGTACATTCCCAAACTCATTTGATGAGTCCAGCATTATCCTGATACCAAAGCTAGATAAGAACACTACAAGAAAAAATAAAACTGTCAAGTATTACTGATATAGATGCAAAAATTCTCAGTGAAATACTAGCAAAAAGAATTCAACAGTGTATTAGTGGTCGTACTTTCTCAGTTTTTCCAAGTCATCGGGAGGTGGGGAACGACACGGATGTATTCGGACGGCACTTGGCCTTCCCTGGCCTCCGCGCTGTATCCCGAACTTATTCACCAATTTTTTACGTCTCTCGCTGGAGTGGAGCCCGGGCCGGATGGCGAAACAAGGAGGCGCTGGGAGGGCAACCGCGGGCCTTCCCTTCCTCCTGCCCACGGGACGATGACGCCCCGACCCACAGGCCATCCAGCGGTGCGTCCTCGCTGCTTTGGGAGCCTGGGTCCGTACAGGTGCTGTCGTGGCACTGGGGCTGCTCCCCGGGGGCCACTTTCTTTTCTGCATGTTCCACAGGAAACAGTCACAGATCTCCGTAGATGGGATTCCCCTGCATTCTGGCTGCGTCTACACTGGCAGCAACCGGCGTCCTGTCTCCTTTTTGCCTCGGCGCAGCTCTTGTGTGTTGACAGCACACACAAGTCCCCTCACCGCGGGGGACGACACAGAGTGTCGCGGGCGAGCAGGGAGGACTCTCCAGGAGCCGCGACCGTCCCACCTGGGTCTCGGTGGTCAGAGCCCCTAACAAACATGTGGGAAACGGGGTGCGGCCTGGGCCATCCGCTGGTGGTCGGGAGGAGCCCTGAGTCCGGGCACAATCTTGGTTGGAAGAGGTTGTCTGAGGCTCCCCCACGGAATAAGCTCTCTCTCTAGATCCTGGGAACGGTGCTTTATGTTTCCATGAATTAGTACATTCAACCCTGCTGTTCTAAAACAATCTGGAAATGGATTGCTCCATGTCTGCAATGATCTGTCAGTTTCTCAGTACCGAGATAGGTATCTGCCCTTCTTGTGAGAAAAATCCTTTGGCTCCAAAATTCTAATATAGGGGATAAACCACTGCCTGACTCTGAGTTCTTGGAATTTTTCTGTCCAGGTACACACAGTTCTCCAGGAGTAGCAGCCTTGTAAAAGAGTAAATTAATTTATAATTTTCTTTTAATTTATGAGAGAAATGATACATTAAAAATTGAAGTAACAGGATTAGTTGAATTAATGCTGACTCTGAGTTCTCTGTGCTGAGACTGGAGCTCCAACTGAAGGCTCTTCCACCATGAGTACAGGTGTAGGGTTTCTCTTCACTTGAGTGTCCCGGTGGTTTAAGAAAGAGAAATTCTAGCTGAAGGCTCTACCTCATTGATTGCAGATATAGAGTGTCTCTTCTTGAGTTTTCTGGTACATATAAATGTGAGAGCAGCATCTAAGAGTTCTTCCACGTTTATTATATTTATAGGGCTTCTTCCCAATGTGACTTCTCACATGATGTCTAAGGTCATGGCTTTGTCTTATGTTTTCCCACATGATGACACTCACAAGGTTTCCTCTCCAGTGTGAATGAGTCCACGACTTTGAAGTAACCAAGTTTCAACTGAAAGCTCTTCCATATTTATTCCAGACATAGAACTTCTCTGCTATTTGAGCTCATATATGTGAATGAAAGTTGGCCTCTGATGAACGGTCTTCCACATTCACTTTGTTTTTAGGGTTTCTCTCCAGTGTGATTTTTCATGTGTGTAAAGGCAAAACTCCAGCTGAGCTATCTCTCACTGTCATAACATTTGTAGTGGTCCCTCCAGGGTGAGTTCTCTCATGCCATCTAAGTTTAGAGCATTGACTAAATCTTTCCCACATTGATAGGATCTATATGGTTTCTCTGCAGTATAATTCACCTTATGTTATTGATACTTAAAAAAGGAATATTGGCCAAAGACTCTTCCAGATTAGTGACAAGTTTAGGATTTTTCTCCTGTGTGAATTTTTGGTGTATATAAAGGTGAAGGCTCTAGTTGAATTATTCCCCACATTCATAGCATTTATAGGGATTCTCTCCTGTTTGAGTTAATACCTGTGAAATTCACATTGTTGCATGTGAAATCTCCTCACATGCATTACATTCCATGGACTCTCCTCCAGAGTGAAGACTCTGCTATGTGCAAGGAAAGGAGAAGTTGTTACAGATGTTCACGCACGTCCATGTACTCATTTCTCTATGTACTGGCTCTAGTCTGCTCTCTCACTGGTAGTCTTCTTTTAAAATAAACTGCCCATGTTCGTTCTATTCACATGAAGTGTTACTTGGTGAATTCACACTGATTTTCTATTTTGTAGCCTCTCGCCTGCATAACTTTCTGATTAAATTTTAAGTCTTCTTTATTTTTCACACGTTATATACATGAGCTATGTTGAGGCAATTCCCCTTTTATTGAAACTGAAGTTCCAGTTTGTCTTCAGGGAAATGTTATTCCAAAATTTAAAGTATTCCAAATATTCTACTGGGACAGAATTTATGCTCAGGCGTTTTATCCATCAGCAGATTGTCATGAACTCCTATTTTATCCCATTACCAGGTCTCTTATGTGACGACTGTGTTCATCCCCAAGAAACATACCGTTGACCTGCAGATAAATGGGTCCTTCCTGAACGCATGCTGTATTGGTATCATTTCATGTTTTTTAAGGTCACCTTCCATGTCTGAGAAAAAGAGAAAAGTAATAGCTACAGTGACTTAGGGGAAGGAGAATTTTGCAAATGCTCACAAGGCTAATGTAAGTATGTGTCAAGTATTGGCTTCAACACAGACAAAAGATGTGAAATGGAGGAATATAGCAACAATTAGATACATGATATAGAACATTGATGATGTATACTATTTTTAAGAATAAAATGACTGAAAAATAAAATGAAGGTGGGATGTCAGAGAGATTAAGACACAGTAAATCAACAAAAGGGAGAGACTGAAACAAAAGTTCCTACATGAATAATAGTAACAGAAAGAGCACTTTCTCAGAAGCCAAGGAATGTACATAAAGTTAGATGAATAGATATTAATGTGCTCAAAGAATTAGGACACCATTGGAGTGGTATTTCTGCATTGGCCTTACAAGATGTGAGAAGACTTCTTCTTCAAGGAAATCTGCAGTTGACATTACAGGTCCAGTTCTCTCACTGACCAGGCCCCTCTCCACATAGAATCTCAAGAGCCTGGAGCCCACCTAGAGCTGGGACTCTGGGAATCCTCTTTCTTCCTCTACACCTCTTCTCCTGATTACGGCTGGGAAATCACATCTACTTGTAGAGGCAAAAACCATTTGTGGAAAAATGTATATGGATTTGGAGGTGTTATTTGGCATCTGCGTGTGGTCTTCAGGTTCACATCAGGAGGAGAAGCAAGGCCAACAGGAAAGAGCAGCACAGGGAAGGGCGTCCTGAGCTCTGGCAGCACCACCAGCCCTTCCCCAGAACAGAAGGACGCTGACCATTGCTTCAGATGTTAAGGAACTGTCTGTTGATGTGTAGGTCCCAGGACTTTGACAGACTGCAGGATCATTTTTTCCCACTTTCCTCTGACCAGTGTGAATCAATTGTTCTATAGTGGATTAAACTTTATTTTCAAAAAAAATCCAATATTATAACTCAATGCCAACTCTATGACTTGAATTTTAAAGGGACAATATCTGTTCTGTGTAACTTTGTAGGGTTAAACTCCACCGGAGTTTGCACAGCAGAATGGTTTTTGGAAAATATTTAATGCATTTATTTATCCATTTAAGGCCTCCATGCAGTGAGCGCCCAGCACTGGTCTGAGTGTTAGATATGGAGCCGCAAGAAAGATATACTACAGTTATCGGAAAGTCTACTATCTTTTGAAATGGCAAAGATGAAGTAAACAAATGAACAAGATCATGTCGTCCAGGTTTTAGTAAGTGATTTATGAGTGTATATGTGTCAGGGTGGGGAGGGGAGTGAACTCTGGGGAAGCTACTCTGGATGATTTTTTATTAAATAAATAAATGCTGACAGTGTCATCCACAGAGAACAGATGACTGTTGTTCTCCAGCATCACATCCCTGTGCAGGTTCCTCTGAGATGGCTCTAACAGGCCTCCCTTTTTTTTTTTTTTTTTTTTTGCGGTATGTGGTCCTCTCACTGTTGTGGCCTCTCCCGTTGTGGAGCACAGGCTCTGGACGCACAGGCTCAGCGACCATGTCTCACGGGCCCAGGCGCTCCGCGGCATCTGGGATCTTCCTGGACCGGGGCGCAAACCCGTGTCCCCTGCATCGACAGGGGCACTGTCAACAACTGAGCCACCAGGGAAGCCCAGGTCTCCCTTTTTTGATGAAGATTATAGCCACAATTTGAAGGTGGCTAATTCCTAAAAACATGCTGGACATTCTGGTTCAGGCTTCTCCATGCCCAAGAGTATCCAGAGGTGATGGTTGAGGGTGACTGTACTGGGATAAGGCAGCTGTGTGTATCAAAAGCTCAAACCCTTCTTGAGGCCAAGTCCAATATTTCTCTGGGCTGACTTGTCCTATGTCTTTCAAATGCATCACAGAGATGTGCACACTCTGAATACACAATAGTTTTCATGATTAAGGAATATCACATAAGTGGTGTGAAATAACCAGCACATTCTATGACAGAATGTAAGTTCTGAGTTCCGGGCTAGCAATTATAATATTTGTACTTGGGAATTAATAAATAAACCCTGTGTTCCACCAATTTTTATTAAATCTACAGACAACACAAGGCAAGAAATATCCATCTTCTGCCACTAATCAGCTTTGATTGTGGGCAAATTATTTCCCATTTTGAACTTCACAATTTTCAGGTGTGAATAAGTTTCATAACCTCTTGAGAGAGTTGAGTGATTACATGATCTAATAGGTAAGTGCTTCTCACATAACAAAAGCCAATAAATAAAAGCTATATATTATTATATGTTATTTATTATTTGTTCAGGAATATTGTCATTGAAAAGTCAGAGAGCCTTGAGGCAATGTGCACCCCTCTGCATGACTGGACAAGTTTTATAGTAAACTTGGGGTCAGGAGGTGCTGCCTGTATCATCTCCACTCTCATCAGTGTTCATCACCAGATGTGAGGACAAAGTGTGTATGATGAGTCCAGGTGCAAAGTTCAGTTGTCCCCTTGGTTCACATCTGCTGTGTAAGGGGAATTCTTTCCCTTGGGAAAGCAACTCATGGCTCATGAAGTGAAGAGCTAAAACCATGGAGAATCAAGCCAGCAGCCACTGGTGGGGATGACTGGGGCGCCTGAGTGAATGCCTAGGGGCTCCCAGGATGAGGGAACAGGCTGAGGAGGCCAGGTCTGAAGAGTCGAGTTTACACAAGGTCCCCACTTGCATCTGGGCCTGGGTGGAGCAGAGACATTTACAGGCTGGGATGCCAGCCCCTGCCTGGGAACTGTAGTAGTATGGGGCAGAAAAGCAGGAAGTGCGGCCCATCTTTGTTTCTGAAGACACTCATCTTTCTGGCTCCAGACACCAGGCAATAAGGAAGACTTGATTCTTGTTTTTCAGAATTGTTTTAGTTATTCTAATTCCTTTGCCTTTCCAACTCAGATTCTTTAAAAGATAAATGCATATCCTGTTGTTGGTGCTGGCTTTTCTTTTCTTTATTATTATTATTTTTTAACTACCCTGGAAGTTCTACAAATGGCTATTTTCATTGAATAGTTCATTATCAACATCTTTCTAAGTCAGTACCTATAGATCTACCTCATTTAAAAAATATCAGTAACCCAAACACCAATTGATAATAATGCATTGTGGGGATGCACTAACCGGAATTTATTTACCTAAATTCTCTTAATGTCTATGTTTTTGAAATACTCTGTTTTTATATTAAGTAAAGCTGATATCAATATTCTTATTACCCATGTAATTTGCAGAGATGTTCCCCACACAGCCGTTTGTTATTTGACTTTTCTTGTGGAATATGTAAAGATCAATTTGTGGTCAAGTTTACCATTCATTTCTTTGATGGCTTCTGGACTTTTTAAAGAAATGCTTCACAAGGACTCCACTATGAAATCACAAATAAAAATTTTTCATACATGTTTTCACCGAGTACATTCATCGTTTCAGTTTTTCACTCCACACAGCCCGAGTCGCCGCAATACCTCTAAGTCCGCCCCGGGAGCAGGGACCCGCCCGTGTGCTCGGGGATCCTTCGCTGCAGCCACCCGGCGACATGTTCCCAGCTCCCTCCCCCTTTCTGTCTGCTGCCGGGGTCGGGCCGCGTCGTACCGAGCCGGGGGCTAGCTCCGAGGCGGACGCCCCGGGACGAGCTCGGACGTTTGGGCGGGCCGCGCTGCACCCTCGCCGGCCGGCGATCGGGATCCTTCCCGGGTCCGTTCTAGTCGTTTGCCGGGCGCTACATAGCGGCCGCTTTGAGACCGTCCCTTCCCTCCGTAGCTTCGGCGACTTTCGCGAGGGCTGTGACTCGGCCGCCAGGCGCGAGGCAGACTTCCGGGAGGCGCTAATGCTGGCGGCGACTGTCCCGGTGGCTCCGAGGCGTGGGCGCTTCCTGCTGTAGCCGGAGATTGGCCGAGCAGATTCATGTGGTGTGAGGCCGGTCTTGCGCTTCGGGGCTGTGGTTGGTGTGGTCCTGGTGGGTCTACCAGCACGCCCTGGTACCCCTCCGCTCGCAAGACTGAGCGTGGTTATAGGACACGGTGTCCGTGCCCGACGTCGTCCTCCACGTCCTGGTGGTCGTACTTTCTCAATTTTTCCGAGTTATCCGAAGGTGCGGAACGACACGGATGTACTCGGACGGCGCTTGGCTTTCCTCGGCCTCTCCGCTGGATCCCGAACTTATTCACCAACTTTTTACGTCTCTCGCCGGAGTGGAGCCGGCCCGGATGGAGAAACGAGGAGGCACTGGGAGGGCGACAGCGGGCCTCCCCTTCCTCCTTCTCACGGGACCATGACGCCCGACCCACAGGCCGTCTGGCGGTGCGTCCTCGCCGCCTTGGGGACCCGGGTCCGTCCAGGTGCCGTCGCGGCAGTGGAGCTGCTCCCCGGCGACCACCTTCGTTTCTCCAGGTTCCACGCGAAGCGGTCACGGGGCTCCGTAGATGGGATTCCCTTCAGGTCACGCTGCATATACAATGTTCCCGTCACCTGTTCTCGGCGCAGCGCTTGTGTGTCGACAGCACACGAAGGTCCCCTCACCGCGGGGTACGACACGGAGTGTCGCGGGCGAGCGGGGAGGACGCTCCAGGCGGCGGCCGTCCCACTTCTGTCTCGGTGGTCGGAGCCCCTAACAAACGTTTGGGAAACGGGGTGCGGCCTGGGCCGTCGGCAGATGGTCCGGAGGAGCCCCGAGCCTGTGCGCAATCCTGGTTGGAAGAGGTTGTCTGAGGCTCTCCCACGGAATAAGCCCTCTCTCTGGATCCTAGGAACGGTCTCTGGACCCGCGGTGGCCCACACCGGACCGAGCAACGCGACGGATGGCGGCCTGGGTCGACCCCAGGAGTTAGGGCGGCGGCTGTACGCCTGCGCCCTTGCACGACCCGGGTTCGTCCCGCTGAGATTCGCACCAGTGGAGCTTCACCTGGGGGCTCCTGCAGCAAGGTCGACCAGATGGCTTGGCAGCAATATTGGGGACGAGAAAAATATGCATTGGATTAATGTGGTTTTTTTTTCTTTCAGTGTAAGACTCACAGCAGACTCACCACAATGTGGGCATTCATGAAATAAGAAATCCTGAGATTTTGGTAATGAAAATTACCATTGTTTTTGTTACTCAACACTAGTGTAATTATTACCACTGTTTGCAGTTAATTTTGAAAACACTGACTAAAGATTCTTTATCCCAAGAGTATTTGAAGATGTTGAAAGAGGGTTTCCAGAATACGGAATTTTCTATCTACGCCTGGGAGTCAGGGAACTCATCCCTCTAATCATGAAGTCCTGCCCCACCCCCTGCAGGACGCAGTCTGGAAAGCCAGACACAGATCTGTGCAGCAACAGACCCCCAGTGTCAGTGCGTGCTCAGCGACTGAAAACTTCCTCATTATTCATCCTTTGCATTCAGAGCCGAATGTAGGAAAGCCAAATATGTCGCCCTAGGCAGTCATGCGGGCTTCCCCCCTTCCTGTCCCCGCCTCCAGCTTCCTCACATCACAACTTTCTTTTCTGCCACCAGAAAGCACTTCTGCGTGTGCTTGGGTCAGTGTAACGTGAGAGGCGGTGTCTGTGCCTCTCAGTCTGTAGCGCCGGCTCTGAACAAATAGTGCTTGTCTCGCTTGGGAGGTCTTTCGTCATGTCTACAGAGCTTAGTAGAGTGAGAATGAGAACCAACCAATAAACAACTCAGGATTATATGTTTTTTTGACGTTCTCTTATAAAAATCACGTTTACTCATGATGATTTTTAAAGGGAGATAGATACACATATAATAAAATTCACACTTTTATAAGTGTACAATTCAGTGATTTAGAGTTGACATAGAAAGTTGTACAACCATCATCAGTACTAATTGAGAACATTCCATCACCTCAGAAAGAAATCCAGACCTCATTATACAGCCTCTTCCCCTCCCCACTCTTCCCCATTAGCCTTCAACAACCCCCTGTGTGCATTTTGTCTATGGATTTGCCTGTTCTGTATATTTCAAGTAATTGGAATTGCACAATTCTGGACATCTCTGTCTGGCTTCTCAAACTTTGTGTCATGTTGTGGCGTCTCATCCGTGTTTTAGCCTGTGGTTCATTCGTCTGTTTCACTTAAGAATTTGCCATTCTAGGGCTTTGCTGGTGGAGCAGTTGTTAAGAATCCGCCTGCCAATGCAGAGGACCCATGTTCGAGCCCTGGTTCGGGAAGATCCCACATGGTGCTGAGGGCCCATGCACCACAATTACTGAGCCTGTACTCTAGAACCTGCGAACCACAACTACTGAAGCCTGCAAGCCTAGAGCCCATGCTCTGGAACAACAGAAGCCAACGCAATGAGAAGCCCACGCATCACAATGAAGAGTAGCCCCCGCTCACCACAACTAGAGAAAGCTCGCACACAGCCACGAAGAGCCAATGCAGCCAAAAATAAATAAATAAATAAGAAATAAGAATTTGCCATTCTGGATCATTAAGATGTACACACGTACACAGACACTTTCTATCATTTTTTTAAATGTGAAACATACAGAATATATAAATTCCATCATAACCATTTTATGCACACAGCTCCACGATATTATGTCATATTTTCCTGCAGATTCTCAACTTGCTCCACTATCCTACAGCTTCCCCCAAGCCCCACGGACATGAGCGCAGTCCTGTTGTATTTTCTCACAACCCCACAAATCACCCACCCCGACCAGGACTCCACCAATGGGTGCCTCGTGCTGGCGGTCAAAGAAGAGAACACCTGTGCAGGGAGTGGGGTAGTGGTGGAAAATGGACAGAGAGACGAAAGGAGACAGAGGTGGCAAAAGCGTGATCCCCCGGAACCCACAGTCTCCCAATCAAGTACAGCCCACTTATCCTCAGAGTGGTGTGGCGTACGATGATGTCATCCAGGGGGGCACACTGCCAGTGAGGCTCCACTCCCCAGTGTGCTCTGAGCCCTGGGCTCCCCAGGCTCCTGTGACTGGGCTGCTTCTCTCACATCCTTCAGCCCTCTGTGGACCACACGCTCAGGCTGGGACTTTTGATTTCCCAGGAGACTGTGCACACTCAGGGTGTGTGGCCAGTTGCAAAAGGTCAGGACCAGCCAATAGCAAAGTCCTGTCCCCTGTATTTCAGTGCCGCCCTGACACCACCAGCCCTTCTCCTACTCACTCTTTCATTCCTCTGTGAAAACATTCCACCACCATATTGCAAGCTGGGGTTATGTGGACAGCAGTGACAGGGGACAGCAAGAGTTGAGCATCTTACAGTGAGATGCCAGAAACTCATCCAGGCTCCACCTCAGCCAGCATAACTGTCAGATTTACTTAGAGTTAGAAACAGAGGCTCCAAATGCACTATTGACTTGAAGTAGGCCATGCAGAAAGCTTAGAACTGAGGTGTGGTGGCCGGTAAATCTACCAAGGAGAAACACTGAACCCCAGGTAATCATAATCAGGTTGGTTAAAGGCAAAGAGGGAGGAATGTATCCTGGTGGGGGAGGGGTGAAAACTTCCTCTGTTTCTGCTTCCCCACTTCCCACTGCCCAGGGGTCCAGACACCGGGCCACGTCCTCCTCACCCCATGTGCTCCCATAATGTCTTCTCCTGGCTCAGGCACCACAGAAGGACCCCTGCCTTTAAGGTTCTCAATACTGAGAGGTACAGCCATGAAATGTCTTCAAAGTGTAAACAAATTGAAATGAAAGATAACAGACCTCCAGACTACTGAAGTGGCAGAGGAGGTGAGGGTGAGTAACGCCCCTCGGCCTCCTGGTCCTTGAATGAGGGAGGAGGAGGAGGAGGAAACTGACCTTCGGTGAACTTGACTTACACATGGCCTGTGTTTAATCCTTTCACTGTTCAGTCATTTAGCCATCACCACACATTTACGAGCTCCTCTCTGAGTCTCGCCCAGTGTCCTCACAGAGTTCACAGGCTGGAGAGGTAATCAAAGCATGATCACAGCCCTGGGGTGTTGCACATGGGGCCAAAGTCAGCAAGATTGGGTGGCCATCAGCATGTCTTCATGGATGAGGCAACATCTGAGCTGGGTCTCCAAGGATGAGTTCTCCTCTCGCCAAAGTGGCACTGAGAAGGAAACATACAAGATGAATGAATAAAGGAATGAAGGAATAAATGGGCATGTCCCTAACACCACACAAGGACGGCAGTCCACCAAGATGGTGGCTTGGGAACACAGGATGCACTGGGGGAAGAGTGGGGAGATGTTGCAGCATGATACCTGCTTCACTCCTTTCATGGTCTTTGCTGCTGCAGTGGCCTGTGCTCTACCGGCTCAGGGAGATATGTCTGTCCTCTGCTCTGGGATCCTGTAGCTTTTTACCAGCAGTGACCACATGTGGTGACCCATGTGTATTTGTCTGCCACATGAGGGGCCTTTGCGATGAGGGAAAGTTTGGTGTGCATCCCAGGACTGAAAAGAAAGAGAGGATGGTGCGTAGTCCTGCAGCAGTGGGATCATGGTGCGGGCTGTTGGGGTGGGGTGAGGCAACAGCCATTCCTGGAGCTTGGGGGGCGCATTAGTGGCTTTCTTAGCAAAGGGACTTCCAAGAAAAAAATGCAACTCAGTTTGGGCTGCACTGACTTTGAGAAACTTGGCGGACCTTTGGGCAGAGACCTCTGGAAGGAGCTGGACATAGAAGATGAAAGTGTGAGAGAGTGTCATGATCAGAACTCATGACCCAGACAAGATGGGAGGAGGTGGGGTGGAAGGAGACTGAGGACACAGAGGAAGTTCATGAACTGGGGTCATCAAGGTGGAGACCCCTCAAGTTAATTCCACCGCCTGCTAGCTCCTCACAGAGTGTTGGGTCCAGGGAGGCCACTCAATAGACATGCACTGAGTTGACCCAAAGTCACCAAAGTTTTCACGTTGAGTCACTGGAATAGAATATGCTGAATTCAACAGATTGTTGGTGAGGCTTTTATGTTAATGAGCTAAGAAAGTGAAAAGAAGAATACAAATAAAAGCAAAATGCAGACTCAAGAGAAATCTAAGAATCCACACTAGTAACTAAGACTCTCAACATGCAGCCCACTGTGGCCTCAGGGCCTTTGCACTTGCTGATCTCTCAGCCTGGAACACTCTGCCCTTTCCATTTTTGTTCACTGAACACACTCAGAAATTTGCTCAACCTTCCTTCCTGACTATTTCTCTCCAAGATACATATCACCATCGGACGTTGTGTCCATTTAATTTTTTTCTATCTCCCCCACAAGTCTGTCACCTGCATGAGAATGGGGACTCCCTCCTTTTACATCACCCACTGCTGCACCTCAGTGTCTGGAACAGGCCTGGAACTCAGTGGGAGACAGCTCGGTATCAGCGAGCTTATGCCAGATGGAGAATGAAGGGTTTAGGGGACACTCGGCTGCAGGTCTTGGTCTCTTGTTCTGCATGTATCTCACTATTATAATAAAGAGTCAACATCAGGCCCAGGGAAAGCAGCTGCTCTGACTTGGGGAAAATCCTATTTATAACACGCACCTCCCACGCTGAAGTCATACGTGTGGACGTCAGGTCCCAGGCTCTCACCGGCATCTCCCCTCTTCCCACCATCTCTTTGCATTTCCCTGAGAAACCCCGGCTCAGGATATCCACCAATCCCTCCACTTGGTGGGGCCGGTGCTGACCCATCAATATTTCCAGCTGAGAAAGCGTTTTGTCTGTGCTGTGGAACATAGAAAACCCTCTCCTCCACCTTTGTCCCATCTGAGTATCACCTTCCCCTCGGCTACACCCGCACCCAGAGGGATTCTGAGTTTTTGTTCAGCAGGTGAGAACCCGCACATGGCAGGCGCTGAGGCTCCTCCAGCCATCACAATGCACCCGAACCTCCATGATGAGTCCACAGGTTGTGTGAGCAGATGGGGTACCCCCTGCGGACTTCCCCCGGGCTGGGCCTGTACCTTCTTCCTCCCCAAACCAGAACCAGAACCAGGAAACTGGCCGTGGCTCTGAGTGGGGAAGGGTAGGAGGGGACAAGAGGGCCCAGTGCACTCTGATCCCGGTGAGGGTTACCAGCGGTGTAAGTGGGACAGTGGGGCGGCTTGGCCTGCATGGTGGCCGGGATCTAAGGCTGCTTACAAGCTGCAGCTGCACCTGCCAAAGATGTTGATGGTGACAAATTGCTCCTGCGTGTGTAGGTGCCAGAGCCACTCACACAGCTCTCTCGCAACCAGTTACAATAAACACCCGCACTGATTGGCAACAGGGGAAAGGCTGACTGTGATCCAGGAAACTCCCCCTAGCCTCCGAGGCACATTCTGACAGGGTCTCTGAAGATGCTAAAACGGTCTGCTTTGGCTAAGAAGACACTGGAGGATTTGAATACTGGCTTCTAAGGTACATTTTTGGTAACGTAGAAAACTGTATTATTTCAAAATTTAAAGCCTATGTTATGATTTTAGAACTAGATTATTTAGATGACTACTAAAATGTATAGTGCAGGCATAGATGAAAATAAAGGCTAAGTTGTTATAAACGGTTCTAACATCAATTTGTATTTTCCTATATTTTATATTATAGTATAAAACTGGTGTTTCTCTCTCTCTCTCTCTTTCTCTCTTTCTCCCTCTCCCTCTCTCCAGCTTTAAGATGTGTGTCACCATGTGGTAGGTGCCATTTCTCCTGCACCATGTACACTTCATTGTGTAGGAGAAGTGACAACATTTGTTCACAAGAGTGTAAATGAGGAGCTGAGGCGTGCACGGACAGGGGCATTGCAATGTGGTGAAAGAAGGAAGGCACTTGGCCAGGGTGGATTTGCCCTGGCCTCTGGGCTCCTGCTTTGCCCACACACCTGAGGTGCCCTGGTTCACTCTTGACCCAGTAACAGGGGTCAAAAGGAGCAGTGCAGGCAGCCCCAGCCAACACCTTCCATATACTTCTCTCCATTTACATCATGGGCATGGCGTTCCCTCAAAGATCTTCAAAGTTCTGGGCTGTTCTGATTTACTTCATCTTCATTAGTCTTCTTGCCAGTGATGTCACTAACTAAATTAGCTTATACATTATCTATATTAACATATATTACTGGAACATAAGTATTATTATAGTATTGCTATATTATATGTTATTTATATATTATGTTTATACAGTTGTAATAAAGTAAATTAATAAATATAAATGAGTTAATATAATAATATGAATATATATTACATCTGAGAGTAAAGCCTTTGCCTACTGCGTGCTCAGCTCTGCCCACTGAGACACACTGTTTGCCTGTAAAAATGAAGACTTGAGAGCAAAGTGAAATGTGTGGGGGAGGCGGGCAGAGAAGACCCAACCTGCAATCACAGTGAAGCCTCCACAACCGAATCCCTCAAGTGAAGCACGAAGTGAGTTCTCAACACCAGCATGAACCGCACAGTCTTAGTGAGGGGAGTGCATGCCAAACTGCTCTCCCACAACGTGCGCCCCGTCTGGAGTGGGGGTGAGGAAGATTCTGCCAGGGATTTCTTCTCCTTCCCTGCTCTCTGTTTCCTCCCCTCCAGATGGTCGGATGTGCAGGACAGCTAAGGGCACTTCTGACTTTCCCCGAGTGTGGGTGCTGGCACTGACTGGAGGTTGTTAATCGTTTCTCACTTAAGTACAGGCAGTGAGTTGGTTTAAGTCATAACCTGCAAAAAAAGTCAATTAACAGGACTAAATATGTACATAATTTGGGTGTGCATATTCCCATACACTCAATCTTCTATATGTTTACAGTGAGAGGTTTCCAATTTTTACTCAGATTTTCAAACATTGGAGATTGGGAAATTTAGTAGTTGCCATTTGGTTTCAAGATGGCAGACTGAACAGGGACTAAATGTAGACAAACATAACATAATTTAGTCAAAGCTGTCCAAGTGCTTTATAAATGTTAGTGTATAATCTTCCAGACCAATGAGAAACGCCAGAAGAAATTCAAATAGAGACCTCATTTTGTTAAGCAAAATGGTGATGGTAAGAGGTGGGGTGAGGAAGCTGGCTCAGCGTGAGTGGTGGTACCAGGCAGTTCAGATGTTATGGAAGCAGCTGTGGTGGCAGCTCTGCCACGTCCACTCCAGGCTGGTCTTTCAGCGCCCAGATGGGCAACTGATGTAGGTAAACTCAGGGTAGGGTGATCAGCTGATCACTGGCCACTTCTTTAGCATCACATATGAGCAGAACCCTGAGAGCTGGAAGGTGTACAAATTAGAGCCTGTGTCACTCAGACTGGTGGATCGTGGTGGCTGGAGGAGCCCCAGCACCTACCGCATGTGGGTTCTCACCTGCTGGTCCTCCACTGCAGTCAGGCTGGCCAAGTGCAGTGCGGGTCCTGGAACAACTGTGAGGGTCACATATGCTTCAGAGGCCCACCTCCCACCCCGGGCAAGCCTTCACCATGACTGCATCACAGCTCAAATTTGCCGTCTGCCTGATCCTGCTTCCTCCCTGCCTGCCACAAAGGCTGACATTTAATACACAGTCCTGCTTGTCCAGATCCATACCAACCTCTGCCTTCAGAGAAACTAAATTGTGATAGGTGGGAGTGGGAGAGACAATGTGAGAGGGATTTCGGATGCAACCAGAATGCCCTCGTGGGCCAGGAGGAGAACACATAGTGCCCAGCCTGGGTGGCAGTCCAGGTGCTGGAAGGTGACAGTGATGGGACAGCTCCAGCTACTGTTCTCAATAATGCCCCCAACACAGGACCCCCGCAAGGCTCAAGGTTTTCACGATGAAAATTAACTCATATATATGAGTGAGTTGCACTAAGAATTTTCAGTGAGGGAGCCAGAGGATTGATAGAAAGACCACACTGGGGTTTACTGATACAGAGTCAGACACCTTCTAAACAGGGTCTTGAAATAAGAGGAGATGACCTTCATGAAGCTACTTCAGTTCTGCCACGTTTCAAGTATCAGGGGTCAGTAACACATGATGAAAATATACTTTCTATGCTCAGTTACTGAACTCTTGAAAATATAACTTCTGAGTTTTCTCCATGCTACAGAGGAGGTGTTTTCAAAAGACATGTCCTCAGCGTGCCCCCCAAAGTTCAATGCAGCACTATTGACAATAGCCAGGTCATGGAAGCAAACTAAATGCCCATCGACAGATGAATGGATAAAGAAGGTGTGGTACATATATACAATGGAGTATTACTCAGCCATAAAAAGCAACGAAACTGGGTCATTTGTAGAGATGTGGATGGATCTAGAAACTGTCATACAGACTCAAGTAAGTCAGAAAGAGAAAAACAAATATTGTATATTAATGCATATATGTGGAATCTAGAAAAATGGTACAGATTAACCAGTTTGCAAGGCAGAAATAGAGACACAGATGTAAGAACAAATGTTGGACACCAAGGGGGGAAAACGGGATTGGGGAGATGGTGGTGGGATGAACTGGGAGATTGGGATTGACATATATATACACTAATATGTATAAAATAGGTAACTAAGAAGAACCTGCTGTATATATAAAAAAAAGTGTCTCCTCATATATGGGCTTCATGTGAACAAGTGCAAAGCAGAGATTGTTCCTGTGCCAACAAATTCTTGAGAGCACAGGGAGAGTGGCCAAAATCAGTGACATAATAAAACAGTTCTATAAAGTAAGAGTAAAAGAAATCAACTCCATGTAGCAATGTCCCACTCTCTCAACTTATGTGTTTGTATTCAAGAAAAAAATAAAATCTGCTTCTAGAATATTTATTGAAAATAAAACCTTGGATTTTAAGAGGCTGAAAAAAAATTTTTGGAACCGGATTTTGTTTTCTAAAATGTTATTTTGCTTTCATTTTTGCCTGGAACAACTTCACGGGTGGCTATGTCTGGGAGGGTATGAATTAACCAGCAGGTTCTGGAATGAGGATCCTCTTCCCTCTCAGAGCACTTAAACTGGCCATTGTAATGTGTGAACCCAGAGGGGCCAAAACAAGCCTCAGAGAAACGTTTTGTTTAAAATAACAGCAACAGCAAGCCTTCCTAGAAATACTGTTCTGTGTAGTAGAATTTTCCCCAGGCCACAGAGGCTGAGCCACATGGGGCGCATCTCAAAGTATGATGCATCCAGGGCTGGGGTCTGGGAGCTGCCTTCAGGCCTGGGCCCAACCTCTCAGGAGCCCAGTGACCAAAGCCAATGTATTGTAAAACCTACAATGAAAACGCACAAGCCCCCAAATGTGCACAATGTAACTTTTTCAATGGCAACCTCAGTTTCCTGTGAATTATTTGTGAACAGATTTAAAAGCTGTGTTGGGGTTGGCAGCAAAGGAAAAAGAGGATATTGGCCATAAAATTAATTCTAAAAGACTTGTAATCAAACTAAATAAAAAATCTCTCCAATCTTTGGGGAAACATTTACAGGCATTGTTCTAAAGTTAGAAAATCCCTTATGGTTTGGGGATTGTTTGGGAAGATGAAGCAACAAGGGTCTGAAGCTTTAAGAGCCAGTTCAGGGCCCATCTCAGCTGAGGTCACCCTGCCCGTGAGCGTCTGGAACAGGACTGAGCGGGCAAGGGGTCAGTTTCAGGGGCACATTTACTGGCTGACTTGGTTCTCTCCCCTCATCCCTGCTGAGCCACAGCCCCTGTCACCCCTTCGTGGTGTCAGTTAGAAGATGCCTCTTTCTTGTGGAAGGGGAGGCTCCCTATTCTCAGACACAGAGCAGCAGCCACTGGTCCTATGTCTGCAAATGCCCCATGTTATGAACTCATTTGTAATACTGTGTTTTATCATTAATGTGCTGGATATTTTTATTTAATTCATCTGAAAACTGGTTATCACCACAAAAATTTTATTTTTGGCTGTGCTGCATGGCTTTTGGGATCCCAACCAGGGATTGAACCCAGTCACCACAGTGAAAGCCCGGAATCCTAACCCCTAGGCCACCAGAGAACTCCCATCACCACCAAGTTTAATAACAGAATTAGGTGCACCAGATACAGCCTAAAGTTTAACCTAAATTTTACAGTGAAGTTTTTGCCTGAAAGTTGTAAGGAATTTGAAACAAGACTAGACTGTGTAAAGGCACCACAAAATATGCTTGGTGACTGGGCTTTATTAACTTTAAATAAAATTTATACACAAAAAATTAGACATAATTATTTACATAGTGATCAGCATAATAAGTGAGGGATAGAAATAAAATATGAACCTGGATATGTTTATAGCAGTATTACCTGATTCTGGAAAGCTTTTTTGCACTGTTATTATACAGCAATGGAAAAAACAAAAGAAAAAAAAAAGGAAATGGTGGTAATTCAAAGTCTTACTGTTATGTGAACAGCAAGTTGCAAAGCAACAGGAATTATTTATTTAACAAAACTGAAAATGAATCTACGTTATTTGTGTGTAAATGTAGATTTGAAAAAAAATATTTAAAGGTTGGGGAAATTATACAAATAAACATCACACATCTTGACAGGGATGAAAGGGAAATGTATTTGGTTTTTTTTTTCGGAGGGGTGGTTTGGGCCCTGCAACATGGCTATACGCTGGGGTCTTACTCCCCTAGCGCCCTTGGCAGTGAAAACACGAGTCCTAACCACGGGATCACAAGGGAATTATTTCCCTGAAGTAGGGTAAATTTGAACTAAAATGTCCACTGCTTGTATTAAAACACAACAACAGTAACTGTGCATGTGGTGTTATAAAACTAGCTTGTTGTAAAGCCTAGCCAATGCATTTCGGAGTCAAGCAACAGGTAGGTTTATTCTGTGGGAGAGAATGCATCTTAATGTAAGGATTAAAAACAGAACACACACGAAGCACAGTTAATGAAACCCTGGCTGCACACTGTTTTCTACTCTAGTCACTAGAACATTTCTTGAGCACTCGCTGGACTGAAGTCAGCCGGAAATCAGTTAGTTGCCCAAGGCAAGTCAGAATTTATGTCAGGCTCATAGAAAAGACAGATAAATTTATTAGTCTGGCTACTAGGGTCTCTCAGTGGAAGAAAAGGTACGTTTTAGTCTCAAAACTTGTTTGGGGGCTTCCCTGGTTGGGCAGTGGTTGAGAGTCCGCCTGCCGATGCAGGGGACACGGGTTCATGCCCCGGTCCGGGAAGATCCCACATGCCGCGCAGCGGCTGGACCCGTGAGCCACGGACGCTGAGCCTGAGCGTCCAGAGCCTGTGCTCCGCAACGAGAGAGGCCACAACAGTGAGAGACAAGCGTACCGCAAAAAAAAAAAAAAAAAATAGAAACAAACAAACAAAAACTTGTTTGGGCCTGTTTTCTCAGGAATTGCTACATGAAAAACAACCCAAACCAACATTAAAAAACACCGTTTGTGCATACCTGGTAGCTTCTGCCAATTTAGAGATTTCTCTTTTTCTGCCATGTGTCCAATGTCATATAAAATAAAGGAGGCCGAGTGGACAGCAGGCAGCGCCCCCGCGGTGCTGGGCAGCTGGGCATCCGTGCTGGCAGCAGCTCAGGCCGCCCTGGGGTTCGGTCCTGACCAAGATTGAGAGAGCCAAGGAGCATTTCCGCTCCGGGTCCCTAAAGGCATTTTATTCCTGAATAATCTGGATCTACAGAAAGCAAGGTATGGCCTTATATTGTTTTCTACATCACCCACAATTTTAAATAATTTGCATTTTTCTTGCAACCAGAGATTTGGCATTCTGGGGACAGAATATAAATATTACTACCAAACTCTGTGTAAATACAGTATAATTAGAAAGACGTGTGAGTCTAACTTACCTTGATATCCTAGATACTCTCGCTGTCAGTAGACAAGGTTCAGACTATATACACTTGGCATTTCTACAGATTGAACAGCAAGAGGCAAGTTTAGTCCATTAAAAAAACAAAAATCAAACAAACAAATCCTTCAGTTCCCTACTGTTTTGTTTGTTTGGTTTTTAAGCAGCTGGTCACACTTGCCATGGAAGCATAAATATTTATATGCATTAGTGCATTAAGTACAAGCACATTAGCTTGGAGGGATAGTTTTTGAAGAGCACAAAGCCATCTAAAATCATGTCTATGAAATATTTACAATTTACCACAGAAACAGGCCCTGCCATCTAAAAATATACTTGGGACCAGCCCTGAATTTTTTCTCCTGTGATCCTGTTCAGACAGACAGACTTGATAAGTTCGGTTTTCTTATGTAGAAAAAGAAATTAAAAGAGAAACAAACAAAAGACTTAACCTAGCAGCTCACAAGTGGGAAACAAACTACTATTTATTAAAATATTTGGTAACACTCATAGTGCAGGCTCGAATGCTCTCAATTCGATGTACTTCACAGAATGCTTTTACACCTTTTCAACGACCGGTCTCCCCCAATCCTCGAAAGCTTACTTTTATTCGGTACAGTTAACTATTAATATGTGTTGAAATTACTGTAGCTGTGTGTCCTGGTACAATTCACAAGAATAACTAAATACTAGAAATGTTGATAAAATATTCTGGAGAGGCTGCACCCAGAGCATTTAATCTTATATGAACAAAAGCCTGTGCACAAACACATTTTATACGTGATTTCAGGGAGCCCCAGGTTCCCTGGGCTCGCTAATACCCTCAGATTAAGAGCTCCTTGGCTGGGAGGTAACAGAAGGCTAAGGCATCCCTACTTACCTCCCCATTCAGACCTCTGGTCCCATCACAGCCACACTGGTGGGAAGCAAGGTGGACGCTCGGGCATACTCTGTCCCAGCTGCACGGCGATCAGACACGTTGTAAGCAGTGTCATCATAGGGAAGAACGAATTTCATTCCACAGTGGATGTTTTGTTACTTTAACCTCTGTGTTCTATTGCCTTCGCTTTGAGTTAAGAATGTTGCCTCTAGCCTGATATAGGCAGCATAGCTCATTCTCAAGGCTCTAACCCTTAAGGGGATAACACTTTTCATCCATAAAGAGATAAAAGTTGCAGAACAGACAACACTTCTTTTGTTGGAGGTTTACAGGAACTCCATGACCTGAACTTCGTGGACAAAGGATTTTCCTGTGTCAAGAAGTTTGCAACAACCAACCTCGACCCCCTCACCTGGCCTTTCAAAATGCTTTGCTGAAAGCATTTGGGCAGTTTGGGCTTTTGTTGGGTACAAGCCACCCATCTCCTTGCGTGGCCCTGCAATACACCTTTCTCTGCTCCAAACTCTGACATTCCACTTGCTTGGCCTCACTGGGCATCGAGCACAGGAACCTGTGTTCGGTAACAGGAGAAGACGTGTCACACCGCACCTCTGCTTCATACATTCTGCTGGGCTTTGTGCGATGGCTCAGAAGGAGATTTAGACAAAACACAAAGAACAGCACCAGCTCGCTTCACCAATCCACATGGGAATAAACGCCAATATTTACTGATCTTTTGGTATTCCAAACTATGTTGCCATGCATAACCTTGGCCTATTATTTTCCACTGCTAGAAAATTTATAGGATAAGTTTCCAAGGGATGTGTAACCTGGACTTTATCTAACTGAAAGAACACTTGATAAAATGTTACTATGCAAAGATAGTGAGTTGCTGAATCCTTCTGAGGAAACTAGCAATGAGACTTCTGCTTTCTTTAAACTGTAACCTCTCTATCAGACCTCATCTCCACCTGTGTTTAAAAATATTCCCCAATCTTGTCTACCTTCAGAAACCCTCCATAATCTGCTCTTCTTCTGAGCGCTGCCCTTTATTCTCACCCAGTCACAGCCTGACCTGTACATACCTCCTGTCTCTACCTTGCCCTCTGCCCATCATTGCTCATCTCACTCCATTAGAGCTGGACTCCACATGCCAGATAACCTCCGGTGTATAGAGAAATGGATCATGGATGATTCTGAACAATGGAGCCCTGGAGCCCAGGAGAGATGGGGCACTCACAGGGGTTGTAGCTGAGGAGAAGAAGAGGGAGCGGAATGAGGTTTCATCCATGGTAATTATTCAGGGGAACATGCTACAGAGCCCAGATTCGGGGACAGGGTAAGTCAGGTTGCAAATTACTGGGAGCTGGTGCCCAGTAATGACGGTTGAACTGGGAGGCAGGGGCTCCAAAGGGAAGAGCGAGGGGGGAGGCTGCTGGAAGTGACGGGCAGAGCACACACCGGACCACGATGCATCAGAGAAGCAGGAAGGCATAATAAGCATCCCAAAGGAAGGACCGAATATCATGGCAATGAGCATGTGACTGTAGTGACCTGAGTCACAGAAGGGTGGAGAAGAATGGAAAAGAGGTAACAGGAAGGGAGATTAGATGTCATTGATCAACTCAGGTGTTTCACGACAGGCCAAGGGCAGAAGACAGAGCATAGGATACACTGAAGGATGCATAAAAATCAATAAATACAAAACATCCCTCTTCAAATCGAGAATTTGTTGAAATGCTCTTTCAAAGAATATAGGAGTAAAATTGCAGGTGAAAGGACAGTGATCCTGAGGTAATGGCTGAAAAGAATGATTCCCCCACCTAAAAAGGGATCCTGCCAGGAACATGCTATGCAGAGGCAAGCAAGGAGGTCACATGACACTGGTGAAATGATGGGACAGGGGACACGTGTCAGGTGGAGACCCTGGGCCTTCTATGGAGGAGGCGGTTCTTGCAGACACCACATGCCCGTGAGCTGAGAACGTCAAATGGGAGATAGCTGAGTCAGTAAGAGTTACTTCAGCTGAATTGTGTTTGTAAGTGGTGCAGATAAAGCACAATACGAATGATCCTGGCAACAGGGCAAGGAGTTTGCAGCTCTGCGCGGCTGCCTACAACCAGACACAGCCTGCTGGCTTAGAATGAGCCCCTTCACCCCTGAACTCTTCTTACTTTTCCGTCTTCTCTTTCTTTGTTTTAAAGCTACACGTTCCTTAAACTGTCCAAGCAATTTCCTGGTGACTGTCTTACACAGAAGTAGGAATTCTAAGGTCTGGTTCCCTTGTACCCTTTCGATGTGACCTTCAGAAACATGAAGTTTTTCTTTGAGACAATGGTTCTGCAAATTCATAAATGAATACATTTTCGCTCATGCTGAGCAAGACTGCTGAACCTTCAGTCACCTTCAGTCTCCTGTGTTAGAAATTGGCTCAGTGATGTCAGAAAAGCCCCCGCTGATTTCAGACCCTGTGATCTTGCTGGTGCCTCGCCTACTGCATCCAGCCCAATATGATTTCTGGACCCTCGGTCTTCCCCCTGTGTGGGCACAGGACATCTAATGTGCATTAGGAATGTAGAGGAGCGTTCACATCAGCAGCAAATCTCAGACCACAGACTCCCAAACTGAGCCAGGCCCTGACTCGGCCCACCCCTCCCCTCCCCTCCCATACGCCATCATTTATGCCCCTCACTCAGGACAATGGAGCCACAGTGTTTTCTCACCATTCGGCTTTGGACCCATCTCCAACTTAGTGACCTTGCTCTTCCCTCTGCCTAGGATACGCTTGCCCTAGTCCTGCAAAGGGCTGGTGGCTTCTGCTCACCTGGATGGAGGCTTAGATGTTAGCTCCTCAGAAAAGCCTCAGGGCCCCCCTCGTCTAACACTGGCCCCTCCCCAGCCCATTGCACATTAGTGTTTTCTCTTTGCCCGTCACATCTTAAATGCCATCTGTAATGAAGGAGGCTGAGTCAGCAGCAGAGAACGCCCCGCTCTGGTGAGACTGGCCTGCTGTCCCGGCAGCAGCGGCCCGGGAGCTCTGGGCTTCGGTCATCGCCAGTTTTGTTTTCTTGGTAGAGCTCTTCAAAGTTATTTTTCTTAGACTTTCATTTACAGGAGTCTGTGTACTCCACCCAGCAACTTGAGAGCAGGGTCTCTATTGTGTCCCCAGTGTGTACAATTCTCAGAAAATGTGCTGAAGAATGAACTCAAGGGACCTTAAGGTCCCATTCGTCCAGGCCTCTCAGTGATGGAAGAGTTAAGTGAGCTGCTATAGTCTCTCAGCTGGTCACCTCCGGCCAATCCAGAGATGCTCACTGCACATTTCAGAACAGAAACAACTGCTAATGACTACACAAAAACATGAGTGCTGAGATCCAGGAAAAAATATTCTCTACCATATCAACTGTGGGAAAGTGTATTACAAATAGACAGCAGAAATGTGTAGATGGTGAAGTATCTTGAGCAATGTTGAATGCAAACTTTGGTAACAAGCAACAAGTAATAAAGCATCCCCAGTTCAGTGGGTCAGTGCTTGGACATATGTAAGCACTACTGAGTGAGCGTGTGTTTCCCAAAACAATGAAACCTTGTACTCAGTAAGAATGGGCCAGTTTTCCTTCAATACATTCATTATTGATCAGTTAGTGACTTTCTGTCTTTATGAAGTTGTAAATATACTTAGAAACACTAGGGTTAATCAGGAACTAACTTTGAATGGTAACTAAAAAGTAGAATACAAATGCTGTTAACTGTTATGTTAGTGTTCAAATATGTATGCATATGTCAAGGATGAATGGCCACGAGAATAAACACATGATTTGTGATTAAACTCTGATTCTTCGATTAATTCTATTGCTGTTAAATGTTATTTAATATTTTCCTCATAACTGAAAAGAAAATTAATTTAATCTTAACAAGAGTGCTAGTCCTGAAGAACTGTGTGTATCTGGACAGGAACATTCCAAGAATTCAGAGGCAGGCATAGGTTCATTTTTGTTTTTCCACCAAAAACCAGTCGATATCTCCATGACTATGTATGACGGTGGAAGATGATTGCAGACATCGTACGAGTCCCACTCTCAGAATGTGTTCACACACCAGGGGCATGTACAATCATTCACAGAGAAACAATGCCCAGCCCCCCCAGAGATCCATGGGTATGTCTACCCTCCAGAGGTTTCTGTCAATGTTGATATATTGTACAATTATAAGATGTTTGCAACTAGTCAACAATGATAATTTGCACTTGATAAAATACAATCCATGTTTATAACATTGTCAATTATAGGACTCTGAAAGATTATATATTTTCAGAATGATTGCATTATTACAAATGTTTTACAGAATTCTGAACCCTTGGAAAGCTATTCTGCAAGACGTAAGTAGAGGAAAGCTAGATTTCCTTTCCTAAGAGCAAGGTTTACTGTTAACTACATTGTAAAATAACTGCTTTTAAATTTAATTGTTTGAATTCTAAACTGTGTTTTTGAAAATCATATCTTTTATAAGAATAGAAAAATTTCTCTACAAGACTCTTAAAATTCCATTTACCAACTATTTTATTTGAGATTTAATGTGTTTCCATTTTAAATGATATTTGACAAAATGATATCTATTTTGATTATTTTATTGGTGTCATAATTTTATTCTAATTTAATTTTAGATAATTCAAAACAATTCACAATAACTCGTTATTACCAGATAAATCAGCATTTCCCAGAATGTATTATAGGCTATATACACTATTGATAAATTTCAATTAAAATATACTTATAAATACAAAAGAAAACTACAAACTGTCTTTATCTATGTGTTCTCATTATGCAGGAATGCATTTTAAGAAAGACACGGTGCACCAGATGCAAGAGTATACCAGGAAGTTGCATGAAAATGCTTTTTATTTAATGATAAAAAATAGTATGATTCTAATTAGTTATTTTTACTTTTATAAAATTTTCATAAGCATATGTAAATTATATAGTAATTGTGTCATCAGTGTGACCATTTTTGTAGCTTTCTTTCCTCTGAGTGTAAATGGAACTTATTAAATTCTGATAGTTTTCTATCAATAAATTATTATTGTTTTTTGATTTTCATGTTCAATAAACTTTGGCAAATGCTGCGTCAGTTAAAAGAGATTCTCTAAACCAAAGGTCAAACTAGTTTTATGGTTTACTCTGCCCTAATCGTATGATTGGAAATGCTTGGCAGTTTCTGCAGTTGATGCTAATTCAGATGGGAGCTGTATTCCAGTTATGCTAATTTGTGGTGATTTCTTGGATGAAAGAAGTCAGCACATGAATTCCCTTCTCAGCCTAGTAATAATTGCACATTTGGTGGCTAGATTTATTATGAGATTCCTTAGAGTAACGTCATCAGTTTTACAGCTGCCCAAGGTTTATTTCAAGGGGCAAAATTCACCAAAAGTTTACCTGCTTATTAAGTATAACCCTCAGCATATAGTGGTAAGAAAATACTACTTTCTAGAGAAGGAGCTGCCAGACTTTTCTAAAGGGCCAGAGAGTGAATATCTTAAAATTTGTCATATGACCTCTGCTTTATCCATCAAGTTTGCCATTGTAGCAGGAAAGCAGCACAGATAAAAGGTGAAAAAAGGAGCTGTGATCCAATGAAATATTATTTATAAACACTAAAATGCGAATGTCATATAATTCTCAAATGCTGCAAAATATTTAAATTTGTTTCAACATTTAAAAATACCAAAATCATTTTTAGCTTGCAAGTCCTACAGCACAGGTTGGGGGAAGAACTTGGGCTCTTTCACACCAGAGATGAAGGATGAAAAAAAGGGCCGGCCTGGGCATGTGTAGTTGGCTCCTGCCTTGTTGACAAGTGCCAGCCGTAGGCTCAGGACACACAGCACAGGGGCCCAGCGTGTCCCGCTCCAGGTCTCTGACCTCAGCCTGGAAGCCAGCAGAGTGAGAAGTGTAAGCACACCTGCCCCCCAACCTTAGCCCAGAGCCCAGGGCGGCACCTCTGGCTGCTCCAGCAGGCAAAGAGCTAGCCGGGAGCAGAGAAAGGGGATGGGGCCAGATGGCAGGAAACCATACATCTCGTAAACAACAGGGGTCTGTAGGCAGACAAAGAAAAGCAGGAACTTCTGGACGTACAGAAAACCATACATTTTGGGGTGAAAAGTGTCCTGGAGACAAAGGAAGGTGGGAAAACTGGAATCTCAGGCCTCTAAATGTAACCTTTTGCTCATTATGCCCTCATTACAATAAAATTAACCTTGGAGATGAGAAGTTCCCATCATGCACCGGGGCCGGGAAGCTTCCCACCAAAGCTAAATAAGGAGGAAACTCCCTTCTCCCCTCAGAAACATGGAGCTGGGGTGAAAATCAGGAAGTGCGACCCCAAGCTCCAACCTCCCCAATCAATACTCCACCCCTTCATTTTCACGTCCCGTCCCGTGTAAGCAGCCTGTCCAAGGGGCTCGGCGCCGCTGCTCAACTCCGTCGGCCCTCTGTGCCCCAGAAGTCCTCGCTGTGCCTTCTCCTTCTCCCTGTTGTCTCTGAATTCTTCCTGCGACAAGATGAGAGCCTCCGGTGGTGAGGAGGCGGCTGTGGATCCACCGGCTCTTCCTGCAGCTGGGCCGGCGGGTCTGGGAGGAGCCCCTCGGTGCGGGCGGAGCCCAGGGCCCCCGGCCGTGGCCTCTCTACTCCGCTCCCCGGGCTTCCGTGCGGGGCAAGAGCTTCAGGTATTAGGAGCTCCGCTGCAGGGGCCCGGCCGGGAGCTGGAGGAGCGGCGGGAAAGGAGGGCCCGGCTCCCTGTCCGGAGCTTCCCGGAGGCCTCTGCCCACAGGCAGGGTGGCAGTGGTGGGGAGCGGGCGGGCGGCACCGCGCTCCTCGTCGAAGGCCTTCCGGCCCCAGGCTCGTCCCTCCTGGGACCAAACCCGTACCAGCTTCCTGCACTCGGACCGCTGCTGAGCTGGGCTCCTCTTCCACCCTCTGGCCACTCGCTCCCCCCTGGGCCTCCGCCTCCGCTCCTGAGGGAACTTGGAGCCCTGAGATGGGACAGAGGAGAGAGGGGCTCAGTGTCCGCTGTCCCAGCAGCTCCTACTTTCCCCAGAGGGGCCTCTTCAGTGGCAGGGGTCCGTCCAGGAGCTGATGGGGCCAGGCATCAGAAGTGAGGTGCTGTCCTCCCACATCCTGCAGGATGAATCCAAGCCCCCCTAAAACAGAGTTACCTTACTGAGTTTACAGATGATCTCTCTATCCAAAACTTTCTTCCTTTTCTTTGTGACCTCTGACCTCAAAGTTGTGCTAACTGAACACTCATCAAGCAGAGTCAGGTGACTACGCTTCTGTTGTGAACATCATCAGTGTACCAGTTGCTGTTGTAGATGTCATCGTTCACTCCAAATTCAGGTTGTTTCTCCAGGGCAAGATGAGCTCAAAGACCCCTGAGCCGGGGAACACCTGGCCTGAGAATCATAAACCAGAGACAGCCTGACTTCTGAAGTTATGATGAACAAATGTCACATACAGTATGGGATTAACAGTTACACAATTCTGTTCATAAAAAAGGTAACTAACCAGGATTTACTGCATAGCACAGGAAACTATATTCAATATATTGTAATAACATATAATGGAAAATAATATATATATATATATATAACTGAATCAATTTGGTATACACCAGAAAGTAACACAATATTGTATCAATAAGTCAACTATACTTCAATTTGTTAAAAAAGGAAAAAAAAAAAGAGTCACAGACATGTCAAATGATGATGATTAATGGCAGCCTCTTTTTTCTTCCCTTTAAAAAAGCCGCTAACTCAAAGACCAAATTGGAGTGTATCTGTGGCTTGTCTCCCACTCCCTTGCTTGGAGATCTCTAAATAAACCCTTACTTTGATTAAAACACCTGCTGTCACAGTTGGGCTTTCTGCACCTCAGTCACATGATCCCTTACTCCATAAGAAGAGGACCTCAGGTTGGCAGTTCCAGGGCATGGAGTGTCATCGACGGAGATGATCTCTGAAGGGTGCAGGTCTGGGGACCTCCCAACTCATAGTCATGTCCCCAGGGTCTCCATGATGTTTAAGCTGCTGTCCCCACACCCAGCAGGGGCGGCACAATGGGCTTCGGAGCGTCTGGGAGGAGCAGAGAGCTGTCGAGACCCTCCTTGCTGTGCCCAGAGCATGTCCCTGTCCCCTGCCCTTGTAGCAGCCTCCATGCACTAAATGAAAGCGGGCTTTAGTATCTGTAACTCATATTTTAGCTGTTCATTATATTCTGAAATGTTATAAAGAAACTCTTTAATTCTGTTGTCAATATAAATATTCACTAAATCAATGTATACTAGGAATAGAAAATAATTTTATTTGAACCAAACTGAGGTCTATAGCTGAGGAGAGATACATTCTAGAAGGACCTGAAATGTGTTCAGTTAGACAACAAGATTGGGGAGGATTATAAAGGCAAAAACCTCAAAATGACATAAGGTGATTGTCAAGAATTATATATATATATATATATATATATATATATATATATGTATATATTTTGATGTGATGGTAAATGGATTTGTTTCTTTCACTTCCCTTTCTGACCTTTCATTGTTAGTGTATAGAAATGCAACAAATTTCTGTGTTTCAATTTTGTATCCTGCAACTTTACAGAATTCATTGATGAGCTCTAGTAGTTTTCTTGTAGCGTCTTTAGGATTTTCTAGGAATAAACCTACCTAAGGAGCCAAAAGCCCTGTACTCCAAAAACTATAAGACAGTGATGAAAGAAATCGAAGGTGACACAAACAGATGGAAAGATATACCATGGTCTTTGATTGGAAGAATCAACGTTGTTAAAATGACTATACTACCCAAGGCAATCTACAGCTTCAATACAATCCCTATCAAGTTATCAGTGGCATTTTTCACAGAACTAGAGCAAAAAATCTTAAAATTTGTATAGAAATAGAAAAGACCCTGAATAGCGAAAGCAATCTTGAGAAAGAAAAACAGAGCTCGAGGAATCAGGCTCCTTGACTTCACTCTATGCTACAGTCATCAAAACAGTATGGTACTGGCACAAAAACAGAATTACAGAACAGTGGAACAGACTAGAAAGCCCAGAAATAAACCCACCCACCTATGGTCAATTAATCTATGACAAAGGAGGCAAGATTATAAGATGAAGGAAAGACAGTCTCTTCAATAAATTGGTACTTAGAGAACTGAATAGCTACATGTAAAAAAACATGAAATTAGAACGTTCTCTAACACCATACACAAAAATAAACTAAAAATGGATTAAAGACCTAAATGTAAGGTTCGATACTATAAAACTCTTAGAGGAAAATATAAACAGAACACTGACATAAATCAAAGCAATATCTTATACTATCCATCTCCTAGTGTAATAGAAATAAAAACAAAAATAAACAAAAGGGAGCTAATTAAACAGAAAAGTTGTGCACAGCAAAGGAAACCATAAACAAAATGAAAAGACAACCCACAGAATGGGAGAAAATATTTGCAAATGATGTAACTGACTAGGGATTAGCCTCCAAAATTTATAAACTGCTCATACAACTCAATATCAAAAAAACAAACCACCTAATGAAAAGATGGGCAGAAAACCGAAATAGACATTTCTCCAAAGAAGACATACAGGTGGCAAAGAGACACCTGAAAAGATGTACAACATGGCTAATTATTAGCGAAATGTAAATCAAAACTGCAATGAGACATCACCTCACACCAGTCAGAATGGCCAGCATCAAAATATGTTCAAACAATAAATACTGGAGACTGTGTGAAGAAAAGGGAATCCTCCTACACTCTTGGTGGGAATGTAAATTGGTACAGCCAAAAATGATACAAATAAACATATTTACAAAACAGAAACAGACTCACAAACTTAGAAAATGAACTTATGGTTACCAGAGGGGAAGGGTTGGGGGGTACAGATTGGGAAGTTGGGATAGATACATACACACTGCTATATTTAAAAAGATCACCAACAAAGACCTACTGTATAAAACAGGGAACTCTGCTCAATATTCTGTAATAAGCTAAATGGGGAAAGAAATGTGAAAAAAATAGATACATGTAAATGCATAACAGAATCACTTTGCTGTCCATCTGAAAGTAATACAATATTTTTAATCAACTATAAGCCAATATAAATAAAATTTATGAAAACAATTATAATTGGAGCTGGCAAGAGGTAAGGGTGCCTATTAAGAAAGGATAGGTTGGTGTTTGAAATTGTTACATAGTTACAAGGGGATACCTAGAGACCTTAAAGTTACAGGTGGCAGCTGCCAGCAGATACTGTTTTGAGAATGGCTGTTGATGTCCTTGAGTCTGATACTGTAACAGGGAAGAACAACCTGACTTCATATTGATCTGTTTTTTTTTTTTTTTACTTTAAACTATACAACCTATTGTTTTTGCTTCAAGTTAAAAATGTTGCCTATAGCCTCAAATATACAGGATAGCCCATTCTCAATGCTCTGACCTTTAAGTGTATAACACTTTCCCATTCATATAAAGATAAAAAGTTGCAGAACAGAGAATAAAATTTCTTTTGTTGGAGGTTTACAGGAACATCGTGACCTAACCTTCGTGGACAAAGGATTCCTGCGCCAACAACCAACCTCACCCCTCCTTAAGCTTGCCCTTACACATGCTTAACTGAAACCCTTCAGGGAGTTTGGAGTGTTTTGAGCATGAGCCTCCCATTCTCCTTTGCATGGCTCTGCAATAAACCTTGGTCTCACTCTGCATCAGGCACATGAACTTGTGTTCGCTAACAATACAGGTCAGAAAACTCAAGTTTTCACTAATAAAAGAATGTGTTTGAAACGTTGTCTACAGTGGCCACCCGGTCCATTTCGAAAGCCTAAACCATAGTTGCTCCATTTGATTTTTAAATGCATTTTTATCTTTAATGCTTAATAGCAGATGTGCAGTGCATGTTGAATAAGCTACAAACAGGCTTTTTACGATAGAATAAAGTTCAAGTCATGTATAAGCCAGAATGACTTCCCCATACCTTAATATATGAAAATTCCTTCCATCAGTGTAAAACAATTTTTTTTTCAAGTTGTGCAGAAAGGGTAGTTTGGTCAACAAAATAATGGCTCCTCAGAAAGCCTATGGCCTAATTCCCCAACGTACAAATATATTACCTCACACAGCTAAAGGAACTTGTGTGGGTGTGATTAAATTAAGAATCTTGACTTGGAGAGACTCTCCTGGATAAGTTTTGTGGGTGCAAAGCAATCACAAATGTCTTCAGCTATGAAAGAGGAAGGACAGAGAGTCACAGCCAGAGAAGGAGGTGTGAGGACTGGGGCAGAGGTGGGAGTGATGTGATTGCTGGCGGGGCCAGAAAGCGAGGAAATCATGTGGCCTCTACAAGCCGGTGAAGGCAGGGAACAGACACTGCAACAGATCCTCCAGAAGGAACAGACCTGCTGACACTTTAAAGCTAGCACAGTCAGATCTATTTTGGATTTCGACCTCCAGAACTGTAAGAGAAGGAACTTTTGGTAATTTGTTACATCAACAACAGAAAACTAATACAGGTATTTAAGTGTATCGTTTTTATTTTTATAATTTTATTTATTTATTTATTTAATTTATTTTTGGTTGTGCCGGGTCTCCGTTGCTGCATGCGGGCTTCTCATTGCGGTGGCTTCTCTTGCTACGGAGCATAGGTTATAGGCGCATGGGCTTCAGTAGTTGTGTCACGCGGGCTTTGTTGCTCTGTGGCATATGGGATCTTCTCGGACAAGGGCTTGAGCTCATGTCCCCTTCATTGGCAGGTAGATTCTTAACCACTGCACTACCAGGGAAGCCCTAAGTGGATCTTTTTAAAAACAATGTATAACTCTGTTAGCGGAATGTCCTTGTATCTGGGTGTTAGAATGAGGAAGTGTCCCGCTGATAATGTTGCTCAGGAAATCGATGTAGGAGCCACCCTCCTAAGAGGGAGGGGGAGATGTGGGCAGATGCTGCGGATCCTCCTGATGGCAGGGGGCCTGTGAGAAGAGGAAGTCAAGGGGCCAAGCAGGGAGGGACTGTGGGCCTTGCTTAGAGCCTCTGTGGGCATCTCTGCTGAAAAAGGAGGCCTTCCTGAGGTTTGTGCATTCGCACCTTAACCAGCAGGTGAGAACAGCCCCCAGAAGCTGAGGGGTGAATAGAAGTGAACCAGGACTTCCCTGGTGGCCCAGTGGTTGGGAGTCCACCTGCCAGTGCAGGGGATGCGGGTTCGATCCCTGGTCCGGGAGGATCTCACATGCTGAAGAGCAGCTGAGCCCGTGAGCCACAGCTGTGGAGACCGGTGCGCCTAGAGCCAGAGCTCCGCAACGGGAGAAGCTGCCGCGGTGAGAGACACACATGCTGCAGCGAGGACCCAATGCAGACCTATATATATATATACCAATATATATATATATATTGGTATATATAGAGACCAATATATATATATATATTGGTATATATAGAGCAATTGGTATATAGATAGCAATTGGTATATATAGACCAATATATATATATATATTGGTATATATAGAGACCAATATTGCAGACTTATATATATATATATATATATATATATATATATAGAGAGAGAGAGAGAGAGAGAGAGAGAGAGAGAGAGAGAGACAGAGAGAGAGAGACAGAGAGAGAGAGAGAGAGAGAACCATGGGAATTAGTTAATTAACTAATTAATTATTAAAATGTTTCAGTTTTGTTTCTTCCTCTTCCTCATTACACTTGATAGAAAGTGACAGCTGTGTTTTATTTAATGCTATAACAATCTTTTATATATATATTTTTTTATTATTATTTATTTTCTTATTTATTTTATTTTTGGCTTCGTTGGGTCTTTGTTGCGGTACGCGGGCTTCTCATTGAGACGGCTTCTCCTGTTGCAGAGCAAGGGATCTAGGCTCTCACGCTTCAGCACTTGTGGCTCACGAGCTCAGTAGTTATGGCGCGCGGGCTCAGTAGGTGTTGTCCACAGGCTTAGCTGCTCCGCGGCACACGGGATCTTCCCAGACCAGAGCTGGAACCCGTGTCCCCTGCATTAGCAGGCGAATTCTTAACCACTGAGCCACCAAGGAAGCCCTATATATTCTTTTCTTTTTCAAAAGATTAAGCAAAATATGTGGGAGACTTTTCACAGTTCCTACCCCAAACCTGAATTAAAGGTGCTTGTGTGAGGTGTGGCTCATCCATTTACACATGAGGATGTTTCTAGGAAATGCACAAGCTGGTCCTGAATTACACAAACGTTCCCATCCTAGCTCTACCCCTTCCTATTTGTGTGATGTTGGACAGGCCACCTAACCAACTCTAGCCTCACTTTCCTTACTTCTAAAGCAGAGATGACCATACTACTATGTCATAGAGCTGTGTGGAGAATTACTTGAGATGATGTATTTATTAGCACTTATCTAAGACCATGCAGCAAACACAGTAACCCCAATGAATGATTGGAGATAATTGTGTCAATTGTCCAAATAGGCCCCAGGGTGGTCACTCTTAGTGCTGGATTCTGGTCCTGCTTTGGACCCTTTTCATCTCTCATGGTCTGTTTCTACCTCTCCATCCCCCTTGATCCACAATGACCTAATAATTTCCAGCTGAAACTCTGTTTTCCCTTGTCTGTGGTTAGAGTGGTGGTTGGGAAGCAGCCTTCTGTGCCCACCTGAGCCCTTACATGCAAGATCTTGTTTAATTCTCTTAACATAATTTGTAATATTTTTATTATTTTCAAATTTAATGAGCCTGTTTTGTTGGGCAGAATATCTTGGTAAATTTTCCATGTTTACTAGAAAAAAATATTTTATTCTGCAATTATTAAGTGGAAAACTATAAATGTTCATTACTTCAAGATGAATAGTGTCACTCAGATCTTCTATATACTTACTGATTTCTTTTTTTCCTCTGGTCTAGATGCTATAACAACAAAGTTGAATTTTCATTATATATTTTCATTTTTTCAACCTCTTTGTGCACCATACACTTTTCTATTCTATCCTAGAAGTTGACTGAAAGTATATAACTTCATTTATAGGATGTCACAGGTAATTATAAATTATGCTCATTAAAGTAGAATGAATATATTAAAAAGATAAACCAGTTTATTAACTTATTTATTAACCATTTTATTAACTAATTTATAATGTGGTTATTATTTATCGTTTTAACATTAAAAACCCTAATTCTCTTCTGAGTGTCATTATTTATAAATGAGGGTAACCCAAGCCTTTTGAAGAAGTTTATGAAATTTCTCTTCCTCATCTTGTCAATCAATGTTCCCAAGGAGAATTTTCAATTACTATAAAGAAAGAACAGAACATCAATTAGTGGCCAACTTCTGTTTTCCATTCAAAATATTGCTTGTACTTCAATCATAAATATTGATAATATTTACTTTGGTTGTTTCCCTTTGATTATTGATATACCTGAAAATTATATTGAGGGGTGACAGAGCTCCTTATGTTTGAGATTTTTAGAAGTCTAAGGATAATACAAAAAAATTAAAACTTACACTTTCACTGTGTTCCTCTGTTCATAGCCTGTGTATGTAGGCACCAATATCCTCACACAGTGCTCACATGTCTTTTCTTTAATCCCTTCAACTGACATCAATTTATAATCTAAACATTGTCAGAAAACATTGTCATTAAATATAAATGATTAAATAAATAAATAACCACTGTCAGGCACTGAGGTGGAGGGAGGATCTGCACAGCTGTCACCTCACAGGTCAGAGAGGATTTCTGAGCTTCGTCTTCAGGTAATTAGCCTCCCTTCCCCATGAGAAGGTGTCGGTAAGGTCCCCTCGAGGGAATGAGATCAGTGTGAGACTTGTAGAATGTGCAGGTAATGAGCAGGATAAAGAGTATTCCAGGCAGAAACGACAGGAGCAGGAGTTGGAAAGAGCCCGGGGTGTCCTAGGGTCTGAGAGGAGGTTGGCATCATCAGATGCAGGGAGCGATGGGGAGAGAGTCACAATGTGGGCGGCAGAGATGAGCAGGAGCCCCATGGGGCAGGGTGTTATCAAGGATCTGTGGATAATAGGTCCTCTGATTTTCATGATATTATTCTCATGTGTCTGTTTGAACGCTTATTTTCTATTGCTAAAAAACAGAGACAGAGAAACAAAATTAAGGAAAAGAATATGGAAGATATATCTGCTCATATGCAAGAACACACAACACTCCGAACCTGAAACCTGGGGGGTTGGTGAAAGAGTGAATCAGAAAATGAGAATCTTGCCCTCCCAGCATGCAGAAAAAGCAGCCAGTAAGACACCACAAATAGCCTCAATTCAACTAGTATTTAAGATCTTATCTGGGCAGGTCCCACGTTAGACACGGAGTGGCATTCCGAGTAGAGTGGCCACAGCCCTGGTCTCTGGTAGAAATTGGGAGGGGACACCAGGGGAGGAACCTAGCAGAGGATGAGAGGAGAGAGAAGTAAGAGAAAACCTTTGGAAATTAGCATTGTTGTTGGAATGCAGACGATCAAATACAGTAAAGTCTGAAGAAAGGATGCTTGGTGGGGACGAGGGAGGTGTGTGCACCTGTGCGTTTATGTTTAGGAGATGGGAACGTGCAGAGCACAGGTGAGAAATGTAGTTTCTAAAATTGAGATCCTCTGCACTTTCTTACCCTCTGGCCCCCAAGCTTAGTGATAATTATCTTTGTCTTCCCATTAGAATCACCCAGGGAGATGAAAAACATACATCACAGAGGACTCCACCTCACAGACATAGAATGTAGAGCAGAATCTGCGGCGGTGGGACTGGATGGCCACATATGTAAAAATTTGCCTGAGATTTTTAAATTGCACATCGAGTTGAGAACCGCAGCCTTTGCCTGTGCATTGGAAGAAAGTCTAAATTGGTGGAGCTTAAATACTAAGTACTTTTTTAGATTTTTTTTCCCAAAATTTTAATAAAGAGACTCAAAATACACATTGTTGTCACTAACTGAAAGAACACCTTGGAGACTCAGGCTAAAAGTAGGAAGATCAGTTCGCATGTTTTAATGCCAATTGTATGAGAAAAAAACAACTTTAATAAGTATATTTATTTTTGATGCATTAATTGAATTACCCAGAGGAAATGTGTAAAACTAGACAAATTTTATTCAAAAATATTTTGAGTTCATGATTGTAATCTGAAGATTGTCTGGGCCTTACCTCTGCAATAATAAAGTAATAAAAATGTAAGTTTTTATTGATTCTCGCAGCTCTCAAGTGCACTGGCCATGCCCAGCAGAGGCTCTCAGCTCTCATGGTCCGTGGGTCCTTACCCTCGCCAGCATCCCTTAGGATTCTCGGAGACGGGCTCTTACACCACACCTTAACAGCTTTCATTGTCTACCCACGACCTACTATGACTTGATTGTCCCTCCATCCTTAGTCGATGTTCATTTCTCCTTGGCCAGAGCCATGCTGCTCCCGTCCGGAGCAATCTTCCAGGGAGCCCCTGCCTGGGGGCTGAACTCTGCCCTGACACGTGAGGCCCCTCTCCCCTCCAGACATGCTTCTCACTGCTCCTGTCATGCTGCTCCAGGCCCCCCTCCCCAGCAATTCCTCCTGCTGCCTCACGTGCCTCTGGGGCTGGTGAGCCTGTCACACAGGGAGGCTGCTCAGAGCTGCCGGTTCAGCTCCTGCTGCTTCATTTACCACCGACATCATCTATATCTGGAACTCCAGTTTCTGCACTGACCACACGGGCCACAGTGGCCTCTAAATCGCTCTCTAGTTTCTTCCCGGCTCTTATTTGAACATCACGCTCACTTCCACATTGTCACTAGGTCCACGATGTTTTTCTGTGTCGTGTCTCACAAAATGACAAGGCTCCAGAACTTTCCTTTTCCTGCTGAACTAAAAATATTTTTCCCTTGCCTTTTTTTGCCTGTATTAGAGGGTCCCCCGGCATTACTGATAGCTTTATTCCCACTTCACATTTAGATTGTTTGGGTCAGCCTCATGTCAATTAACTGCCACTAGGTTTGTCTAGAGCCACTGAACACCTCTGGGCTTTGGCCTTGTTCCCAGGACTGTTCCATGAAATCACACTCATTTCCTAAGGGGGACTCTATCAGAGTCTCAGCAACCATGCTTCTTTTGTTCACTTCCTGTCTACAGAGTCATCAACTATGCAAGGACAGTCTGAATTCTCATTGTGGACACAGGGCTAGGATGTGGCGTTTAGGCAAAACTTAATTCAGAGCTGCCATTCACCCCACTTGAGAGCCACTGTCCCCTGGAAAGCATTCTGCTACATCTATCGTAACTAGCTTTGAATTATTTTACTTTGCCCTTTTTTTATCACTAAAATCATTTCACAGTTTATAATACTTGGGACATTATTTATTTAGAATATCTTTTAATTTCAAAGTGAAATTAGATCAACATCCTCACTTTATGGTTGGGGGAAAAAAATCTGAATTCCATGGAGGTTAAGTTTCAATTCAACTAATTTTTGCCTGAGCATAAGTAAGAATTTTATGTTGGTCACTGAGAAATTTTAAGGTCAATATAATATAAAATGGTTTTGATTCTGAAGGAATTCACACCGTAGTAGGGGAAAGACAAATACCAGTAACACAATGTAGAATAGGCTATGAAATGAAGCACAGAGGACAGTGATTAATTTTGTCAAGGGTCAAGGGAGGTGATGAAAGTGTTGGAAGAAGTGATAGTTTTAAAAAAAAGAAGTTATAGTTTAATTGAGACTTGATGAGTAAGGGACACTGTAGAGGAATGGAGAGAATGTGAAAGGCAGAACGAATCTCTTGAGAAGAGAGTCATTGTGGAAAGAATTCTGCACAATGGAATAATTGGTCACAGTGAGTTCCCGGGTAAGCAGGGTGGTCATGAGAAGTCTGAGAGACAGGGAGCCTTAGACAGCCAACGAGCATCAGACTGTTCTCTGGGCCTCAGTGTCTGCAATAGGGGGGCAGTATGATCAACCTCGTGGTTCAGAAGAACAGCCTCATAGCCATGTGAGGGGTATATTGAATCAGGATAGAGAGGAAGAAAGCAGAGTGGTTATGAGTGTGTTGGAATATTATTAGGAAAAATAATGCAGTTTTGCAGGAGGGAATTAAATGATATTTTGAAGGAAAAATTCTTAAGAATTATCTGTGGTCCTAGAATCCAGGTCTGAAACTATCTCTCCAAAATTCCACCATTTTGCCTCTTCCTAATGTTTTTTTTTCTATAATGATAGTCGTCTGTGTGTGTAGAGAAATTACCCTTCTAGACCACATGGTAAATATCTCATATCCATGATCTCCTCTAATCTCCTCTATAGCCCTGTGGATTAGGTCATACAACCACTGCTTTAAAATGAGGAAATTCAGACTTTGAGAGGTTAAGTTAATGTGTCCTGTGTCACAGAAGAAGAGAAAGTCGGAGCTGGGGGCGACCAGATATCCTATCATAGTACAATAACCTGGGTAGCTACTATTATTATGTAACAAACAGTATAAGTGAAGTAAAACTACCTCAAAAATGATATTCTTATATACCTTACAGCTCTGCCTTGGTAACACCCTGCCACTCAAGCAAAATATATAGCTTTATTTATCGAAAATGTCCAGTGTGGGCAATAAATATTGACTTTCTTGTTTACACATCTGGTAAGTGACCATTCACCAGCTCTGCGAGTGGTCTTTCATGGTCCCTTTGCACAGATGACTTGCCGCAGGAGCATGTAAAGATTTCCAACAAAGGGATTTCGCTCACTGACCCTCCTGCCCTCAGGAGGGTTTGGGTCATTCTCCAGATCCTCTTTCTCTACTTCCATGCCATCTCCTTAACCCACTTCCTCTGATTCCAGTGGTGCAGGTTGGTGCATGATCCAGTATTTCTTATCTTCATCTCTCAGCTGAACTGGCCTTAGAAATTCCTCTTCCTGTTTGTGCATATGGTGAAGTCCCAACCCAGCTAACATGAGGAATGCAGAGATGATACATATCCATGTGCCCGCAAAGAGCTTGCAGTACAGTGGGGACGTGAGCCACGTAGCTGCTACCATTGCAGAGTCAAGAGACTTCCTATCACAGGAGGCTCTTAAGTAAAGGTGTAAATATACACAGAACCCACTCATGTTAATTCCCCTTCAGAACAAATTTGGTTATGAATAGATTAAAACATGATTGTTTATTCTAGAGCAGAAAAATCCATGTGTGTGAAACTACATCATTTATATTATTATATCACTACGGCTCCTGCTAGGAGAGAGCCTGAAGCAGGAAATCTATGGCAGAACAATGGAAAGGGTGATCACAGTTAATGAGTCTAGTTTCGCTTCAGTCCATTTTTAGGCTCAGCAATAAATTTTGCTTTGGGGATGTGTGTGATATCCAGGGATGTGTAAAATAATTTTTCATATTCTCTTACTTCCAACAAATAATCAGTATTCAAGAAAGGGAAGAACTCGAAATTTTAAATCTATGATTCAGACACTTGCCATCACCATGAATTCCAGGGAAACGTCCACCTTGGTAGAATCTTCCTAATTGAGCAGAAAAGCTACAAGGCTCCTGTCTCCTCTCTGCCTTCAAGTCTGTGTGAAAGATCAAGTGAACTGTCCATGGGTACCTTTATATTATGCTCATCTTAGATCGTGTCCCCATATGTCCCAGTGCTCTGAGGCAAGGAGTGCAGAGAGATGAATCTAGGGAAGGAATCGAGTCTCCCCTTAGCCACCAGGATGGCCTAGGCTGTCCACACAATCACACCTGTCCTCTGCCCCTCGAACATCTGGCCAGGAGTTTTAGGTGCAGGGATCCTGTTCATCATGTCAGCCCTGAGTGACACCAAAGATCAGGGAAAACAAAAGACTGAAAGGGAAGCAATCCAAGTGAGGGGAATCACACCATGATGAGCTTATTACAGTTTGTCTTCACTTGCTAGAAAAGGATTGAAACTGAGCCCTGTGTGGTTAACAGAAACTGGCGCCCAGCAGATTTCTTGATCTTGTGTCAAAGCTTGTTAAACACCCCTCTGCTTGTAGCCTGCCTTCACTGAGCAAGCTCACTTTAACTATTTTGTGGCAATTTGCATACCCTCCAAGATGCACACCGAGATGAAAGATGTGGCCCCAGTTATTTTCAGGAACTTGGAGTCAGCTTTGTCTAACTCAAGTTTGAGCTGGATAAGACTTGTTGGGACCACTGCCCCCAAACCTGGGCGTGTGCAGGTGTCCCATGAATGAGGTTTCAAGTCAGAGGACCAGAAATTCCACCCTCAGACCATGGTAAGTGCCTCCACATTTGAACGTACCTCCCACAAGGAAGCACGTTGCTCAGATATGTCTCTGCAGAGCACTAATTACCTCACTTTTCCCTACTTCCAGTCGCCTTTCTCCAGGCCTAAGGCCACCCAGCTCCTTTATCCCGCAAATATCTCAAGTCCCTGGCCTTCAAGGAGGGGGATCTGAGACTTGTTCTCTCGTCGTCTCTCTTGGCTGTCTTGTGAACAAAGCCTTTCATTGTTGCAAACATCAGTGTCTCAAGCTTTGCTTTGCTGTGCATCAGATGCACAAACTTTGTTTGGTAAAGGAACAAGAGTGTTCTTGTCTTGATTTTGATCAAAACATCTTTAATCTGGGAGTGGATTGGAGAGGGGTACCTTTTAACTTCCTTTTTAGATTAGGCTGTACCACTGATGTAGATTTACATTGAAGAAGTCTGAAATTCTGTATATGAAGATGTATAATGGCTAGTTGAATTAGAATCACTCCATATTACATTTTTTTAAATCCAAAAGGAAAGCATGCACCCTCCCAGTGTCTATGCACAAACAGTGCACTTTCCTGCTCGATATCCGGAGCCCCCAGCAGATCTGAGTGTCAGGTAGAGACCGGAAGGAAAGGAAGTCAGTGTGCTGGGTGCTGGTGGTGGTTATTGACACACTCCATCAGAGGGCTTCCCACTCAGCAGCTGTAGGCTGCCATGAGTGGGAAATAGTGAGAAGAGGTCTCTTATGTGATGGTCAGAGAATTAACCATGAGAGAGTGAGAAAAAGTGACATTTGCAGGTCTGAGCATGAGTTGTGAAAGCGCCGAAAGGAAAGCGCTTGGAAAGGGCCATAAGGCAGGGGACAGTCTCAGAGCAGCAGCAATGGTGCAGAAGCAGGAGGTCCCTCTGAAGGAGGTGATCTTTGGAGGCTTGTGGTAAAACACCGTATGCTGCGAAATATTAGGCTTGTGGAAACCAGTATAGTAAAAAGGAATCAGAAGACATATTAGGAAGAAAAATGATCTGTACTGCGTAGCTGCACCTAACCATGGCAGCCATACAGGCCGCTCTCTAAATAACAATTGAAGTCACCACCCACATGCCTCTTACCACCTCCTCACTTATAAATGCCAAGATATGAGGGTGGGTGAAGCTGGGTTTAAAGTCAGGGGAGCAGCCCTAATATATCAGGCATCCAAGTGGCTAATACAGGCTTCTGAAAGAGTCTGAAATATCTGGTTTCTTTCCTGGATCTGTACATAAATGATACTTCTGTTAGAGTTGCCCTTGAACTTGTCTTTCACATGTCCACTCACCCATCCATAAACTACAGTTCACACTATCTCTCAGGCCAGCAATGGCAATCAAAATGGAACCTATTCACAAAGTCCTCGGAGGTTCATGGTGTTGGAACTAAAAGACCCACGTGGTCATCCACTCTCATGATTCCATTCCTGCTCTTCCTGTTTCCGTTACCTGGGTCCCACATGAGCCAGACCACCAGCCATAATGTGCACATGTGGGACAGAGGTCACTTTCCGTTCATGGAAGCTAGATATTTAATGGTGGTTATAACAGGTATTCCAAATGTCATCTCAGGCACTGGCATAGTTTGATTTCTTTTTTCAGAAAGTGGAGCATGGGCCAACTGTACCTACCCCACTTATCCCTGTTTTTCCTTAATCTCCATATTTCTGTTTAACAAAAAACAAAATCTAAAGAAAGAAGTTAAGATAGAGTACAGTGCAGAGAAGCGACACCAAAGTACTGTGTCACAGGATGTACGTATTTACAGTTGGATGAGTGTCACCACTGTCCTCTCTCAGCCAAAGATAGGCACTGGGGGCTCTTCCTTCATTAACCTGATGCCTCCTGAGTGTCAAGTGTCCCCCCGCCTGTTTGCAGGCACATTTCATGTGTTGTGCCCAGTTAATAAGAGATTGTCCACACAGGGCGATCCCCACCGGCTCAGCAGCAACTCAAGCACAAACCTGGACCCCAAGTGACTCATATCTGGGGCTCCTTCTCAGGCCTAACAACCCAGACACTCCCGTTTAGTTTAAAGACTAAACATAAAAATTGTTTTCATGACATCCTTCCCGAGTAAACTTGTGAGCCCATCCAAATGCATTCTGTCCCTTAGGTGACCCTCTCCCCATCCCAAAGGGTGTGGAATAGAATCATTTCTTCATTCCCCGCCTATCCCCAGTTTTCTTAGTTTCCCAGAAGGGTCTGCTTCTTCCCAGCACAGACCAGCCCTCTCCCCAGTCTCCATAAGAGGGCTCAGGCCTCAGCCATCAGTTCAGGCAGAATGTCCCTTCAGCAGAAGCACCACAGGTGACCTGACAGGATTAGGACATGAGCAGCCACCACTAATGCTGGGAGAAATCCATGGAACCCCTCCCTGGCTACACCTACTGCCAAGCCTCGCTCCCCCGAGGGTCTTTATCCTGAAGCCCGATGTCTGTGCACAGCAGCTGCCTGGAAGGGAAGAGGTGCCCAGAGGGGAGCAGAGCCCTATCCTGTCCCAGTAGCTCTCACTTCTCGCTTTCACTTCCCACCATCAGGCATGGACTCTCTTTCCAGCCTTCATATGGATCCCAGGACCTCCTTCAGAGAGTCCTTCTGCTGAGTGCCCAGCCGCCATTGGGCCTCACCTGCCACAGTGGACTTCCCATCCCCTCAGAAAACAGATTCTGTTCTTTAAAACAATTTGAGTTCAAAAAATTGTTAATGACATTTTATTCCAGTTTTTTCCTTCTTCTTCCATCTTGTGTCTGACTTTGCAAACCATTGGAATGTTTATAACACTCCAGGTCACTGAAAAGGGAAAATTTTTAGCTAGGGTTCAAAGAGGATCAGGGAAGGGATGGTCAGGGCTTCTGCTGGATGGTCCAGGAGACACGAGCACAGAAGGTATCCAGCACCACTGGAAACCTCAAAGACCAGGACAGCCAATGTGCCCCTGAGCAGTGGAGGCCGGTGCTCAGTCATTGGCAGCAGGGGGTCTACGGGTCTCAGTGGGGTTTCCTGATGCCCACACCCTGCTGATGAGGGATGATTTCTCTCCACGACGATTCTCATCCCCCATCAGTAAACCAGCCAGGTCCCCTCATCCCTGAAGCCACAAACCCTCCAAGAGCAGCCCTCTGTCCGTCCTATTTTCCTCTCTCAGCCAGAATGAATCTTGTCTCCTCTCCTGAGACAGGGTGCTCTGTGTCATTCTTTTCCTCCTTCCTCCTATTGCTGGGCAGGTTATCACTGTGCTACTTTGAAAATATAAAAGAAGAACATCGGACCATTCTTTCTCTTTGCATTCTTGTGATAAAAACCTAATCGTTTTTGAGGCAACATAGGTGCCTCTTACTAACTAAAGAGAGGGTTATATTGAAGAAAATAATAAAAGGAAAAATAGAGAAAATTATTTCATGATATCTCTGTATGTCTGTTTAAAATCCAATATACAAAAAATCAAAGGAGTCCCCACAAAGGGTAATCTACAAATGCAGCATTTTACTTTGGGAGAATAGGATCAAACGCTCTAGGAAGTTTCCAGTGTGCAGCTCTTTGTAACTCATGCATTAAGCCAACAATGCAGGTAAACATGGTAATTCAGAAATGAGTAATAACTAAAGCTTGCTCAGATGCTGTCAGCAAGGCAGACTTTTTGTATCGTGTGATGTTTGACTGAGTTCCTATAATCCTAAGTGTTATGGAGTTAGACACTATCAACCTTCCATTTTTCATGGATGTAACACGGAAACCATGTCCCTTTCTGGGTTAACAGAAAGTAGTGACTAAGAGAAATCCTTGAGCTTGTGTTACAGAGCAACAGATAAGGGAATAGCATGTTGAAGAACTGCCTTAGCTTATTGAACTCACTTTAGTTATTTTTTCCCTGTCTTTCTTTAATTCCATACACTCCAAGCTTCACGTAACCTAGGTAATATATAACAAAACACTTTAACCATCCCTGTAGATAACGCCTCCGACTATGGGTCATTATAGTAACTGGGAGGTTTAAGTTGTTTTCCAGGAATTTCGAGTTGGTTCCTGTTCAGTGCAATCCAAAATAGATTGGTTGGGACGCACCACCCCTAAAACTGTGTCTGCCCAGGGGTCTGATGAGTGATCATTTGATGTCAGAGGACCTAAACCTCCAATCTCAGATTATGCTGACTGTCTCCATTTATGAACATGCATCTCATAGAAGCCTGTGGTCCAGATATACCTGGGGAGAACACTGATGACCTCACCTTTTCCCCACCGCCAATCACCTTTCCTCATGCATAAAGTCACCCTGCTTCTTTATCCTGTAAATATCCTGAGCCCTCACCTTCGGGGAGGTGGATCTGAGATTTATTCTCCTATCTCCTCACTTGGCTGCTTCATGAATAAACACTTCCCTGCTGCAAACTTGGCGTCTCAGAGTTTGGCTTGCTGTGCATCAGGCAAGTGAACCTGGTTCGGCAACAATATCTGTTTTAAAATTTCAGATTTAGGGCTTCCGTTGTGGCGCAATGGTTGAGAGTCCGCCTGCCGATGCAGGAGACGCGGGCTCGTGCTCTGATCCGGGAAGATCCCACATGCCGCGGAGCGGCTGGGCCCCTGAGCCATGGCCGCTGAGCCTGCGCGTCCGGAGCCTGTACTCCGCAACGGGAGAGGCCACAGCAGTGAGAGACCCGTGAACCGCAAAAAAATAAATAAATAAAATAAAATAAAATAAAATTCAGATTTATTGAGGTTGAATTGACATAAAATTGACATAAAATTGTAAGATATTCAAACTGCAAGATATTCAAACTGTACTTTAGATAAACTGTATTTATCTAAAATATGTATAAATGTGAAAAGATGTCCGCACCCCCCACCCCCCCCCCCCCCGCCTAGTGAATTAACACATCCGTCTCCTCACATATTTATTTTTGTGTGTGTGTCAGAGAACATTTAGGTTTCAACCTCTTGAAATTTCACTTCCAAAAACAGTGTTATTGACCATAGTCACCGTGGTTTACATTAGATCCTCAGACCTTAGCCATCTTATGGTTGAATGCTTGTTCCCTTTTACCACTCCCTCCCTCTTTACCCTAACCTGGAAACCACCATTCTTTTCTCTATTTCTATGAGTTTGGCGTCTCATGGCTGTAATATCTGAGGGACGTAAGCAAATACAAAGTTGCTTTCACAAGGTCATCCCTTCAATTGTGCGTTATCTTCCATGTTATGTAAAAACACCCTCAACCAACAGTGGATCAGGTCATGTCCCGAGAGCACTTACAGAGTGGAAAGCATTACTTTGGGAATTGATCAAGGGATTAATCAGTTTCACAACTTAGAGCAACCTAATTTGACATCACACAAAAATGGATTTATTTATTGTTAGAAGGTTGATGTTAAACCAAACAGATACAACTTGTGTATAAACCTAGTCACCAAGGGAAATCAGATATTTACAGGTACAGATGGGATACAATTTTGCAGGATAACATGGGTGTCTTTTGAGACTGTGATCAAAAAGACTAGCCTCCAGCCATGACCCTTCTGGTATAAACAGCCAAAGCAGCCCATCACCATGGTAATAAACATTCCAAATACGGCAACTATAGATGAAAGAAAGCTCTGGTGACAAGATTTATTTTTAAGTATAGAACTACAAGAACAGTGGTGCCAGAGCTGTGGTTTTATTTCGCTGTGTTTGTTTTCAGTTATGTGGCTGAGATATAATGAGAAAACTTGTATAGAATCAATCTTTAATAAATCAGGCAGTCTTGTTTAATCTTCTCATCTCTTGATCATTAGGACAAGACCAAAGTGAAAATCCTGCACATGGTGAAGTATATGGAACACTTAATAATCAATTCATCATAGAAGAAAACATTTTAAACCAGGAAGCACAAATGTGCAAGATCAACAATAGTAAGCAGATTTAGCTAAGGATGAGACTACCAAGGATTCACCATCAGTAAGTGGATGAGCTTTTTATTCTGATCTGTCCGGTGAGAATATGGATTCCTCCTGCAAATGTCTGGCTGTTGTGCAAGAGGTGGGCTCAACCTAGGCATGTCACTCATGCTGCTAAATGGGTAGAGATCACCAATTTCAGAGAGCTTATGGATGGAAGCAGGGACACTTCAATGCAATGAGAAGAGAGAGAGAGAGAGTATGTGTATCAATTATGTGACTTATAGGTCAACCAGGAAGAGATTTTTTATCTCCCAGAAATGGAATCTTGAACCATCCAATTAGGAATCTCCTGCTCAGCACTAGTTAGGTCATCTGCTCACAAGGCCCCTCTCATCCACTACAGGAAAGGAACCTTGTAATTAGGAACCACCTAGCTGCCTAGTGTAACTTTCTTGTCTCTGCTCCCTTCCACCTGTAAAACCTCTTGTCTTCTTTAGCTCTTGGAACTCCTTTATGTCTGCTAGATCGGGTGGTGCCAGATTCAAGAATCACTGAATAAAGACAATAGGATGTTTAACATTTGCTCAGTTGAATTTTGTTTTTTAACCCTTTGAAAAATTGTCAACTGATTTGTCAAGATATAGAGCATCAAATTACATAAGTATAAATATGTGTAAGAAAAGATCTGTAAAATAGCTACATTTTAAGGGTAAATTGATCCGCTGAAGCACGTTTTCATCAATGAAGGGTCAGCATGGGTCCTGGGAAGAAACGGAGTGTGAAATTTGACCTCGTGGGGAATGATGACAAAGACACAGGAAGCAGAGAGAAAAGCAACCATGTGTTGACCACAAACGCCCAGAACAGAGTCCTGCTTGAAACAAAGAGGCTTTTATTTGGGGTTTGTTAGGACTGCAGCCCAGAAGACACACATCCAAGGAGCACTTGAACTGTGTTCCCGCAGACTACAGAATGGGGAAAGTGTATAAATCCAAAATCCTGCCAGGTTACATAAATGCTTTGTCAAGAAGTAGGACTGAAGTTGCCAAGAATTAAGAGGCTTGTTTAGCAAGAATTGGTTTGGTTTCAAAATAAATATATAGTTTTGAAGGAGGGTGATTTTGAAATTCCAGGGTTGCACCTGGCAGCTGCTGGCAGACATTGTTTGGAAAATGGATAGTGGTGGCCTTGAGTTTGATACACCTCCAAAACTGCAAGTCTCAGTCATACAGGGATGTATGTAAAGCCACATCGACAATGGCCACTCAACTCTATATGGATGCCTGAAGCATAGTTACTCTATTCTGATTTTTAAATGGTCTTAGGCATGTCATCAACCACAAGTAAGCACTGAAACCTCCCTGTTTACAAGACAGCTAACATGCATCTGTGTTCATCTTCGTCAGGTGTTCCCCTGGTGGATGACTGCCATTTCACTCTGGCCACAACTGGAGACAAAACTCAACATTGGAGAGAGAACAACATTGACAATGTCTGAAAGAGGGAAGGAGAGGGGAAGTAGGCAGGGCCAAGAGTGCAGGCCAAGATGGAGAAAAATGAAGACCCAGTGAAGCTAACTGTTGTAGGTATTCTTCCCGTGAGGTAAAGAAAATCCATCTCTGTACCCAGTCTAGTCATCAGGATGCCCTTTGTAAAGTGTCTCTAATTTCACACTGGAAATATAAAATCCATAATAAGATGACACTGTAAGCCTACCATGGCCAAGACACTGTGGACTTTTACAGGCAATTTCTTATTTAATCATCAAGACAATATTATCATGTCCATTTTACACATAAGGGCACTGAGGCGTGGGGGTGTGTGTGTGTGAGGGACATGCCCTGAGTCACAGCTCTCACGAGGCAGAGCTGAGAGGCACCCCAGGTCTGTCTGTAATTCTAAGATGAGTTATCAGGTGGAGCACGAGTTCAGTCAAAGCTCAGGTCTTTATACAAAAAAAGTCAAAAACCAAAGTAAAAGTAAGTATTTATGTGAGATTTTTGAAGCAATGGCATTAGTTGAGGATTTCATTCACCAGGGCTGTAGTATTACTAAGTCATATGCTGTCCTGCCGCACAAGTGCTTTCCCCTTCGTGACTGGCAGGCGGCAGGCGGGCTGAGGCTGCAGCATCCCCTGCGGGACCCTGGCCTGACGTCTGCTGTCCGAGGGCCCCTCTCCCGTCCTCTCCACTTCTCGCCTCTTCTGCTGTGACTCCTTCAACCACCCCACCCCCAGGTGGTCTGTACTCCACCGCTTCTGCCTGTTGCTTCTCTTTCTTCACTTGCTTTCCGCTTGCGGTGCCATCACTGCCTTTGGTCCCCACTCGAGACCCAGTTTTCAAATTTTCTTCCATCTGTGCTGAAGGTTGTTCTTCTCCTGGGGTCTGGTCTTTTCTTGGCATTCTGGGCCTCTAGGGAACCAATTCTCACTAAGGGAACACAGCAGGATGCTGTGACTTGAGATTCATTTCCCAGACCCTTCGTCATGGTGAAAAGCAGAAGTAGCCATTACTAGACTTTGTTTAGCAGCAGCTCTAAACCTATTACAACAGCTTCCTACCAGGTCAAGATGAGGTCAGAAGTAATTGATTCCATCACCCCTTTGCACTCATTTGTTCATTATTCAATATTTACTGAGGACTGACCATTCTTATCACTAAGAATACAAAACCAAACCAAACCAACCAACAAACAAACACCCCTCCATCCCAAATTTTCTCTGTAAGAAACTCATCCTTTCTTGGTGTGATAGAAAGTAATGGACCATCACAATGCAGTGGAGGTCCTTGCTTTGTGTAGGAGTCACAAGGACATTCCAGTTTTTTCCTGAAAAACAGGAAGGTTCCCCATCAAGTAGGGGATGGGGTAACCTGAAGGGCAGAGCTTGTGAAAATGAACCAGGATTCTGGCATCCTCTCCTCCTCATGCACATGCACATGCTCTGACCACACCGGCTGCCGCACCATCTTAGAAACCTCTGAGCACCCTCTGTGGCAGAGAATTTTCCATTTTCTTGTGTGGCTTGATGAAACTTGCTACTACTCCAGCAATAAATGGCTCTTTCCTTCTCTGTCTTCATAGCCTTTACTCAAATGTCCCCTCCTTAGAGAAAGATTCCACACCACCCCTGGAAAATATCAGTCCCGGTCTCTCTGTCCCCTTGTCCTGTTCTACCTTTTCTTGTAGCTCCTACAGCCTCCAGAGTTGGGATCTTAATCCCAAGTGGGGGCTGTGGGTGAAGGGAGATGGGAAAAGAGGGTGGGGTGGCATCTTCTCCCCACAGGCTTCACTGCAGGATGAGCTACTTTCCTTCAGAAACAATGCAGACATATCAACTCCAGGTAAATTGAAATTCAAAGTGAAAGACAAAAACCAAAATCTTTAGGCACCTACATAAGGAATGTTCTCATGATATCAGGGAAATGAAGAACTTCTTAAAAATTCACACAAAGGGGAAGACATTAAAGAAGAAGATTGATAAATACTATCATGTTATGATTAAGAACTGATCATTAAAATGCAACATAAAAAGAAGGAAGACATGAATTAAGTGATAGGTGCAATCATTATAAACAACTTTCAGAAATCAACAATAAATGATGTCAAAAAGACATTGATAGGAGTTTCAGAGAAGGTAAAATATGGATGTCCAGTGAAGATTTTCAGAGATGGTCACTCTCATTGGTAATAAATTAAATGCATATTAAAATCACAGTTAAACACTTTTCCACATTCCACAGTTGGGCAAAGGTTTATAAATGGCAATAACAACATTGTCTCACATGTGGCATAATAGGAAGTGTCATTCTAGTTTAATAGGAATATCAGCTGTGATTATATTGTACAGCTAGTTGAGTACATTTCTGAAGTCTTATCAATTGTTACCCAAGACACACAGCAGATACATGTGAACCAGTTCCATAATAGTAATATTAGGAAATATTCAAATATTCATTCCAAATAGATTAGATTGATTTTGGTATATTTAAAGTATAGACTATTAAATAACAGAAATAAATCACGTGCATGCAGCAACATGGATAAATCTCAGAAAACAATACTGGAAACAAAATAAAAATTACTTCTCAAACAGATAATCACTATGTGATTTTACTTATATAAAGGACCAAAAGAGGAAAAGCCAAAGAGTTGTTTAGGAATTTATATGCATGTGAGACCCTCTAATGAAAGCCAGGGAATGTCAGAGAGTTGAGAGGCACAGAAGAATTAGAATGTTTTATTTCTGAAAGTGGGTGGGGAGAATATGAGTACTTTTTACTATACATTTATATTACCTATGCAGTTTCTTTACATATGTCTCAATAAATAATATATCACATGACAAAATAAATTACAAGTGGCATTTATATACAAAATTTGATATAGTAAACTTCAAGAAGAAAATAAAAATATTTCTATGATCTTGAGGCAAAGAAGACATTTATAAACTGTTATGAACTGAATTGTGTCCCCCAAATTCATAGGTTGAAGCTCTAACCCCCAGTATGTCAGAATGTGGTTGGACTTGCAGATGGGCCTTTAAAGAGGTGAACCAATTAAAATAAGGTTGTTAGGGTGACCCTAACCCAATCTGTCTCCGTCCCTGGTCCCTGTAAGAAGAGGAAATTCGTCCCAACAAAGGACACAGGGCTGTGTGCACCACAGGAAAACAATGTGAGGACACACTGCGGAGGCCGCCATCTGCAAAGCCAGGGGAGAGGACTTAGGAGAAACCACAATGCATGACATTTTGACCTTGGACATCCAGCCTCCAGAACTTTGAGGAAATATATTTCTGTTGTTTAAGGGCCCCCACCCCCAGCAGGCTGTGGTATCTGATATGACAGCTGCAAGAAAATTATACATAAGCATTATCCTGATTGCCAAACTACATAGAAACACCTTAAAGAGTTTTACTACACAACATTGTTCAAGTCTTATAGGTCAAGAAATAAGAGGAGAACTACAAAGTCAAAATGTTATTTATAACATGGTTCACAGATGTCTGATAGTCCTGATAAATAATTCCTACAAATATATAATAGTATAAACAGTGTAGGAGAAAAATTGGCAAGATACATAAGTGGGAAAATTCAAATGAAGAAATACAAAAGGTTACTAGAAAACAGGAAAGGAAAACAACCTATCTGTATAAATTTAGACTGAAATATTTTCCTTTCTCTGAAGAGAAAAGAATCTTTTTATATAATATTTTACCCACTAACAAAGATTCTAGCTTTCATCCATTACGATCTGCATCTCTTCAAGTTTTTTCTGCTTGGCCCTTTTGCAGTATATGCAAATCAAAAGCCTTTAAAATGGTTTCTGTTTGACATAGAAATTTCTGTTGTCATTTCTGGGAAATTATAACAAACACATAATTAGGTATAATATTTTAACTATCAGAATGCTTACTCTAAAATGAGAAATAATCTTAAATGCTGAACAATAAGAATTTTTGTGAAGCAAATCTAGTAACTTCTATATCAGGCAAATATTTAAAATGGAAAGGAAATGGAAAAAGAGAGATCCTCTCTTACAGGTAGATTTTTTGGGTTGTGAGTTACAGGTGAATTTAAATATCTCGTTTTGTGATTCTCAATATTTTTAAAGGTTGCTACAATAAATATAAAGTATTTTGGTAATAAGAGAAATCTGTTACCAGAATTTGAGGACTACTTCAAAAGAAACACTAGTAAAATCACTGAGCTCTGAGTAGCACAGGAGGTGAACTTCCTGTGGTTGTGAGGGCCCAGGAATCACACTTGCCTGGAGTTAAATCTTGGTCACTCACTCATTCACTCTGTGATCCTGGACAAGTTACTAAAGCACCAAATTTCAGTTCTGTGTTCTCGAATATCAGGTGAATATTTGTGTTGCCTCAATGATTTGTTACAAGGATTAAATAAGATCCTGAAATTAAGGGTTCAGGTGGGCACAGAAGAAGGGTGCTTCCTGCCCACCCTCCAACCACATACAAGGGAAAGTGGAGTTTCAGCTGGAAGTCATTATGTCCCTGTGGATCAAGGGGGATGGAGAAGTAGAAACAAGTCAGGAGCAAGGAGAAGGGTCCAAAGCAGTGCCAGAATCCAACGCTAAGACTGACCACCTTGTGGCCCATTTAGACAAGTAACATATTTATCTCAAATCATTCATAGAGCTTAATGGGGATTGCTACAAGCCCTGAGATATGTGCTAATACACACATTACTTCATGTAATTCTCCACACAGCTATATGACGTGATAGTATTGTCATCACTGCTTTAGAAGTAAGGACAGTAAGGCATCGTCCCTGCTTCCATCTGGACGCCCGGTGCTCAGCTGCTGGTTAGGTGCAGATGCAGAGACCTCAGGAAAGCCTCTCCGCATCTCCCTCTCCCACTCAGAGGCCCTCAGACCTCCTCAGTTAGGTGCTGGTCACACAGCTGCTCCCCTTGGTGCCCTGAGGCTACCCTGGCCATGATCCGCTCTTTTCTCGCAGGAGAGGGGCTCTGAAATGATTTTCTTGAGGACACATTATCAGTGTCACCCCTCCTCATTCAAACCGGAAATACAAGGAAATTTCACTAACCAGTGTTATAATAAACCTGCTTAAAAAAAAAAGATACACTTCCCTACCTGTATTTGTTTCTTATTGCTGACATAACAAATTACACAAGTACCTTCTCTTACAGTCCTGGAATCAGATGTCCAAAATGGATGTCACTGTGCGGACATCAGGTGTGAACGGCGTTGTGTTCCTTCTGGAGGCTCTGGGGGAATGTCTGTTCCTTCACCAGCTTCTAGAAGCCGCCACACTCCTTGCATGTGGCCCCAGCACCCACTTCACTCCCGCCTCCGTCACGTCCTCCCATCTCCTCCGTCTGTGACCCTCTTAACTCCCTCTTTCACTTCCGGGGACCTATGTGATCACAGTGCACCGAAACAAATAACCCAGGAGGGTCTCCGCAGCTCAAGATGCTTAACTTAACCACCCTACACAAGTCCCTTTTGCCAGGTGACTTTACATCTTCATACTGGGGATTAGGGCCTGCACAAGTTGAGAGGCCATGTTTCTGTTGGCCACACTACCTTTCTTCGTCACTTGAAAGGACATTATTTTACATAATTGAAAATTTTCTTCACAACACTTTAGAATACAACTAAGTACTAAAATATGAGTTACAGATAATCAAACAATGAGGGTAATCAGCGTGGGTCATAATAGATGGATACAGAATAATGCTTTGTTAGTTTATCACCAGCAAGAAGTAAGGCGTGCACACTATATGGGTGACAGCCTGTCAGGACATCTTCGTGGAGGACGAGGTGGTGGAGGCCAGGTGGGGTGTGCACAGCCAGGGATGAGCCAGGAGTGGACCCCGGGAAACACAGGTACAGAATCCAATGCACAGCTAGGCCTGCTGGGGAGTTTAGGCAGGAGGAACCCAAGACATTGGGGTGGGGGCTGGGTGGGCAGGGTGCAGCTGTGTGTGTGGGTGCCCCTGAGATGCTGACGCTGCTCACTTCAGTTATTTGCGCAAGTAACCCGCCCTCTTTAAAACCTAGTCTCACCCTGGTGTCCCGATGTAGAGTCCATTCAACACAAAGCACAACGCAGCACAGTGTTTGGACCACAGAGTGACTTCCCGACCATTGAGATCAAGGAGAAGTACAGGAAAAAACGAAGGCCTTGAGTGAAGAACGGTGAACCCCACTTTGATTTGAGGGCACACAGAGCGGAACAAGGGCAGAGAGCAGGGACGCACTCCTGACAGGTGCCCATGGCCTGGAGCATGTGTCCCCAGGTGGCCTCCACTTCTCAGACCAGAACTCACCCAGACCCTCCAGAGCTCACGTCTCTGCCCCAGCGGGTGGCGGAGAGTACGGGGGGCCTCCTTCCAAAAGCATCTCAGGACCCGAGCACGGGGTCGGGTGGGGTACCTGGAACGGGAGTCCGTGCTCCCCGAGTTTGGGGAAAGAAGGAAGGACGAGAGGGAGGGCTCCACGCTCTGGGGCCACGGGGCGGGCAGTTTGACTGCTTCCTGGGACGGAGAAACAGTCGGTGTCGCGCGGGGTCCCTTCAACACCCCAGCAGCTCCAACCCAGAGGGGTCGGTGCCGGGCTGCGCTATCCCCACATGTCCAGGCGCGGGGGCGTCTGGGGACCCTGCGGCGCAGCCGCCAGTCTGGAAGCCCCGGGACCTGCCCTTCGGAGACTCCGCGGACACCTGACACCGGGAGCCCTGGAGCTGCCTCCCCGGGTCCCCTGCGCGGAGGACAGCGAGGCCAGCGTATCACATCCGAGGCCCCGAATCCACGATAGGTCGACGTCCCGGGAAGGCGCGGCCTCAGCCGTGTCAGAAGGACCTGCTTCCCGAGCTCTTACCGCGCTCCTTCCATGACCTGCCCGCCCAGCGACAGCACGAGCCTTTGATCCTGTCCTCCCCTCTAAGTCTGGGGGCGCAGGGACGATGCCACTTCCCGCTCCACCTGCCTGCGGACCTGTTGCCCAGGGAGCAGGAGGATGGGACGCTCCGGCCCCTCTGCTGTCTGCGTGCTGCGCACGGGGCCGTTGCTGGGACACCAAGTCCACGCCGCATCCCGCATGTCCCTTCTCTGACCTTTGTCTCTGGTGTGAACGGGCCCAGGTTTCCATCCTGGTAATAACGGTTATATAAAATTATTTTGTAGAAGGCGTTCGGTCCCCTGCCAAAACAAGGCGGTTCATGAATCGAAATGCCAGTCATCCTTAAGCTTTGGCTGTGAGTCTCAAGAGCTGGTCACAGCCTCAGCCACATTTGGATGCAGAGAGCACAAAACAGCTGCCACGCTCCACTGGCCATTAGCCGTCAGAGAAGCAGGACTCAGTGGCCGGACTCCACGTCCAGGGATGGGGCGGGAAAGGCAGCTTTATGTCCCTCTGGGAGACACTGTACGTACTGGTGACTTGACGGATGAGGAACTGTACCCAACAAGTAGCTGCTGCTCGGAACTATTGGGGGCTCTGCACGCAGCAGGCCATGGGGCACAGGGACAGGAGAGTTTCACTCACTGCCGGTGGCTGGGTATGCCGAGATGAGGAGGCCATGCATGGGGGGCTGGGGCATCTTTGGGAGGATTCGATGGGGAGCCTTTGGTAATATGGTATTTGTTTTGTTTTAATATTTTTTGGCCTGTGTCAAATGCAGTCAGTTTATTTTGGAATGCTGACCTCTAAAAAGTGTCAGTTCCACTGTGGCTCTATAGATCAGGTCATGGCATCCTGCATCCCGTTCGCCAAATTCTGCCCAAGCCTGTGCTGATAGGACCTGCAAGTTAAGAAAGGATTTTATAACTTAAATGTTAAGATATTAAAACACAAAACTGTGAGACATGAGAATTATATGACTGTCAAATTTCAGTTTCTATAAATAAAGTTTTATTGGAGCACAGCCACGCTCACTCATTTACCTTATATCTGTGACTGCTTTCCTGCTGCAATAACAGAATTGAGTAGATGCAACACAGGTCATGTGACAAAGCCTAAAAGATTTACTATCTGCCCTTTAGAACATTGTGCCAGACCTGGGTTAGGAAAGTAGTATTTTTTAACACTACATGTTGGAGTTTTACCTAAAGAGCCCATAAACGTAGGAAATTTTGCCATGTGAAATAAACCTTTTTTTTTGGTAAACATAAAACTGGTGACATTACTGAGTAATCTTGGTTAGAATAAACACTAAGACACAAAATGTACAATTTTTACTGCTCTGTGGAGGGAATCCAATTGCTGCTTTCCCTGATCCAAGAAAAAAATCACAAACCCCTTTTACTGAAATAGAGCTTCCATCTGGATGAGCTTCAACTATAAAAACTACCAGGTATTTTCTGAGTATCAAAAACGGGGCGTCAAAACCCACAAATCTATTTAGTTTGAACTTTAGTTTGGAGACATCTCTTTGGACTGTGACAGTGTTTGCCAGAGCTCATTGAATATGTACATATTTTAAAAGAATAAGGGGGAGGATTCAAGATGGCAGTGTGGGAAGATGCAGAGTTAGCGTCTCCCCACAATTAGGGCGCCTTCCAGCCGCTGGTGGGGAACTCAGACGCCCAAGGAGATGGGAGGAAACCCAGAGTGAACTGGTAGGACATACAGGAACTTAAGGGGGAGGAGAAGTGTAAGCCAGATAAGATAGGTGCCCCTGAGGATGGGGAGATCAGGAGAGGCAGGTGGGAGGGACTCTCCAGGAAGAGCAGGAGAGGAGTGGAGAGCAATCGCCTGACCCACTTGGGCAAGAGAGCTTGCTGAGCTCCTAAGCCTGTTCCTCCCCTTCCAAAGCCCCATCCAGGCCGTATGGGTCCTGGGGGCATAGGAGGGAGGCCAGGATTATCAGGAGAGGTAGGCCGTAGGTGCCCTCTAAGAATGGAGGAGGAGAGGCGAGGAGAGGAGGGCGTTTGCCCTACCCGATCGAGCACTGGAAGCCTGATGGACCCCCAGGTGAGGTCCCCTGACCTCTGAGAGTAGGGATGGGAAGCACGCGTGGGTCCTTTCCATTCCTTCAGTGTAAGCCCCAGCCCCCAGAGTCCCCAGAGCCCTTTCCAGCCCTGTGGGTCCTGAGCATTGGCCCCACCCACCTCCAACCTCACCATTGCTTATGTCTCGCTCTCCACAGCCAAGTTCTCCCCCTCCACTCCGCCCTTTTTTTTTTCTTTTTCTCACTCCTCTTTTTTACTATTGTGGTACTGTTGTACCTTTGAGTTATTGATTCATCTATATATTTATTTTTATATTCTTTCTAACATATCTGTTATTTTCCTAGTCTAATTTTATTTTTTACTTTATTATAGTACTTTTCTCATTTTTTTTCTTTTTGGCTGCCCTATGTGGCTTGCAGGATCTTGATTCTCTAGCCTGGGGTTGGGCAGAAACTCCTGCAGTGGGAGAACCAAGTCTGAACTGCTGGACAGAGAACCTCAGGGCCCAGAGAATATTCATCAGAGTGAGGTCTCATAGAGTTCCTCATCTCAGCAGCAAGACCCAGCTCTAGCCAAGAGGCTACAGACTCCAGGGTTGGAAGGCTCAGGCCAAACAACCAGTATAACAGGAACACAATCCCAATCATAAAAAAGAAAAAAAAAGACACAGCAAAAAACTATGTCACAGTTTAAGGAGGACAGTAAAAATCTACAAGACCAAATAAATGAAGAGGAAATAGGCAACGTACCTGAAAAATAATTTAGAGTAATGATAGTAAAGACGATGCAGAATCTTGGAAACAGAATGGAAGCACGGATTGAGAAAATACAAAAAAATGTTTAAGAAAGATCTAGAAGAACTAAAGAACAAACAAACAGAGATGAGCAACACAATAACTGAAATTAAAAGTACACTAGAAAGAATCAATAACAGAGGCAGAAGAAAGAATAAGTGAGGTGGAAGAAAAAATGTTAGAAATAACTGCTGAGGAGCAGAATAAAGAAAATAGTGTGAAAAGACTGGAAGACAATCTGGGAGACCTCTGGGCCATCACTAATGCACAAACATTCAATTAATAGAGGTCCCAAAACAAGAAGAGAGAAAGAAAGTGTATGAGAAAATATTTGAAGAGATTACCATGGAAAACTTCCCTAACATGGCAAAGGAAATAATCACCCAAGTGCAGGAAGCACAGACAGTTTCACATAGGATAAACCCAAGGAAAAACACACCAAGACACGTATTAATCAAACTAACAAAAATTAAATTCAAAGAAAAATATTAAAAGCAGCAAGGGAAAAACAAAAGTAACATATAAAGTAATCCCCATAAAGTTATCAGCTGATTTTTCAGTGGAAACATGGCAGGCCAGAAGGGAGTGGCAGGTTATACTTAAAGTGATGAAAGAGAAAAACCTACAACCAAGATTACTCTACCCAGCAAGGATCTCATTCAGATTCGATGGAGAAGTCAAAAACTTTTCAGACAAATAAAAGCTAACGGAATTCAGCACCACAATACCAGCTTTACAACAAATGCTAAAGAAACTTCTCTAAGCGGGGAAACACAACAGAAGAAAAAGACCCACAAAAACAAACCCAAAACACTTAAGAAAATGGTAATAGGAACATGCATATCAATAATAACCTTGAATGTAAATGGATTAAATGCCCCAACTAAAAGATATAGACTGGCTGAATGGATACAAAAACAAGACCTATATATATGCTGTTTACAAGAGATCCACTTCAGACCTAGGGACACATACAGAGTGAAAGTGAAGGGATGGAATAAGGTGTTCCATGCAAATAGAAATCAAAAGAAACCTGGAGTGGCAATACTTGTATCAGATAAAGTAGACTTTAAAATAAAGACTATTACAAGAGATAAGGAGGGACACGATATAATGAACAAAGGATCAATCCAAGAAGAAGATATAACAATTATAAATGTTTATGCACCCAACATAGGAGCACCTCCATACATAAAGCAAATGCTAACAACCATGAAAGGAGAAATCAACAATAACACAATAATAGTAGGGACTGTGACATCCCACTTACACCAATGGACAGATCATCCAAACAGAAGATAAATAAGGAAACACAAGCTTTAAATGACTCAATAGAGCAGATAGACCTAGTTGATATTTGTAGAACATGCCACGCCAAAGTGGCAGAATACACTTTCTTCTCAAGTGCACACAGAACATTCTCCAGGATTCATCATATCTTGGGTCACAAATCAAACCTCGGAAAATTTACAAAAATTGAAATCATATCATGCATCTTTTCTGACCACAACGCTATGAGATTGGAATTCAATTACTAGAATAAAACTGTAAGAAACACACATATATAGAGGCTAAACAGTGCACTACTAAATAACCAAGGTATCACTGAAGAAATCAAACAAGAAATTAAAAAACATAGAAAAAATGACAATGAAATCATGCTGACCCAAAACCTATGGGACGCAGCAAAACCAGTGCTAAGAGGGAAATTTATACCCATTCAATCTCACCTCAAGACACAAGAAAAATCTCCAATAAACAAGCTAACCCTACACATAAAACAACTAGAGAAAAAGAACTAAGAAAACACATAAAACAACTAGAGAAAAAGAACTAAGAAAACCCAACCTTCAGTAGAAGGAAAGAAATCATAAATTATCCGAGCAGAAATAAATGAAATAGAAATGAAGAAAACAAAGCAAAGATCAATAAAACTAATAGCTGGTTCTTTGAGAAGATAAACAAAATTGATAAACCCTTAGGCAGACTCATCAAAAAAAAAAGGGAGAGGACACAAATCAATAAAATTAGAAAAGAAAAGTAGAAATCACAACTGACACTGCAGAAATACAAAGGATTATAAGAGATTACTACAAACAACTATATGCCAATAACATGGACAGCCATGAAGAAATGGACAAATTCCTGGAAAGGTACAATTTTCCAAGAAGAATTAGAAAATTCCAATTTTCTAATTCTTCCAATTTCCCAGGAAGAATTAGAAAATATAAAGAGATGTATAACAAGTAATGAAATTGAAACAGTAATTAAAAATCTTCCAACAAGCAGGGCTTCCCTGGTGGTGCAGTGCTTAAGAATCTGCCTGTCAATGCAGGGGACATGGGTTCGAGCCCTGGTCTGGGAGGATCCCACATACCGTGGAGCAACTATGCCCGTGCATCACAACTACTGAGCCTGTGCTCTACAGCCCGTGAGCCACAACTACGGAAGCCCGTGTGCCACAACTGCTGAAGCCCACAGGCCTAGAGCCTGTGCTCCACAACAAGAGAAGCCACCACAATGAGGAGCCTGCGCACCACAACAAAGAGTAACCCCCGCTCACCACAACTAGAGAAAGCCCGGGTGCAGCAGTGAAGACCCAATGCAGCCAAAAATTAAATGAATGAATGAATAAATAAATTTATATTAAAAAAATCTTCCAACAAGCAAAAGTCAAGGACCAGCTGGCTTCACAGGGAACTTCTATCAAATTCTATTCTATTCTATTCTATTGAATTCTGTCTAATACTATTTAGAGGAGAGCTAACACTGATCTTTCTCGAACTCTTCCCAAAAGTTGCAGAGAGAGAAAAACTCCCAAATTCACTGTATGAAGCCACCATCACCCTGATACCAAACAAAACCAGAAAAGATATCACAAAGAAAGAAAATACAGGGCAATATCACTGATGAACATAGATGCAAAAATCCTCAACAAAATACTAGCATACAGAATCCAACAGCACGTTAAAAGGATCAGACACCATGATCAAGTGGGATTTGTCCCAGGGATTCTTCAATATATGCAAATAAAACAATCTGATACACCACATTGAGAAATTAAGGAATAAAAACCATACAATCATCTCAATCGATGCAGAAAAAGCTTTTGAAAAAATTCAACACTGATTTATGATAAAAACTCTCCAGGAAATGAGCATAGAGGGAAGCTACCTCACCATAATAAAGGCCATATATGACAAACCCACCACAAGCCTCATACTCAATAGTGAAATACTGAAAGCATTTCTACCAGAATCAGGAACAAGACAAGGATGTCCACTCTCACCACTCTTATTCAACATAGTTTTGGGAGTCCTAACTACGGCAATGAGAGAAGAAAAGAAATAAAATGAATCCAAATAGGAAAATAAGATGTAAAATTTTCACTATTTGCCTATAACACGATACTACACATAGAAAATCCTAAAGATGTCACCAGAAAACTACTAGAACTAATCATTGTATTTGGTATGGTTGCAGGATACAAAATTAATGCACAGAAATCTCTGGCAATCCTATACACCAACAACAAAAAATCAGAAATAAAAATTCAGGAAACACTCCCATTTACCATTGCAAAAAAAAGAATAAAATACCTAGGAATAAACCTGCCTAAGAAGGTGAAAGACTTGTACTCAGAAAACTATAAAACACTGATGAAAGAAATCAAAGGTGACACAAACAGATGGAGAAATATACCATATTCTTGGATTGGAAGAATCAATACTGTGAAAATGAGTATACTACCCAAAGCAATGTACAGATTCAATGCAATCCTTATCAAAGTACCAATGGCATTCTTCACAGAATTAGAACAAAAAAAAATTGCAATTCATATAGAAAGAAAAAAGACCCCGAATAGCCAAAGCAATCTTGAGAAAGAAAAACGGAGCTGGAGGAATCATGCTCCCTGACCTCAAACTATACCACAAAGCTACAATAATCAAGACAGTATGGTATTTGCACAAAAACAGAAATATAGATCCATGGTACAGGATGGTACAGATACCCACAAACATATGGGCACCTAATTTATGACAAAGGGGGCAAGAACATACAATGGGGAAAAGACAGCCTCTTCAAAAATTGCTGCTGGGAAAACTAGACAGGCATATGTAAAAGAATGAAATTAGAATACTCCCTAACAACATACACAAAAATAAACTCCAAATGGTTTAAAGACTTAAAAATGTAAGACCAGAAACTATAAAACACTTAGAGGAAAATGTAGGAAAAACACTCTTTGACATAAACCACAGCAACATCTTTTTTGACCCACCTACTATAGTAACATAAATAAAAACAAAACTAAACAAATCGATTTAATTAAACTTAAAACTTTTGCACAGCAAATGAAACCATAAACAAGACAAAAAGACAATCTGCAGAATGGGAGAAAATATTTGCAAATGAAGCAACAGACAAAGGGTTAGTCTCCAAAATATACAAACAGCTCATGAAGCTCAATATCAAAAAAAGCAAACAATGCAATTAAAAAATGGGCAGAAGACCTAAATAGACATTTCACCAAGGAAGACATACAGATGGCCAAGAGGCAAATGAAAAGATGTTCAACATCACGAATTATTAGAGAAATGCAAATCAAAACTACAATGAGGTATCACCTCACGTCAATCAGAATGGCCATTATCAAAAAAGCTAGAAACAATAAATTCTGGAAAGGGTGTGGTGAAAAGGGAACCCTCCCACACTGTTGGTGGGAATGTAAATTGATACAACCACTATGGAAAACAGTATGGAGGTTCCTTGACAAAATAAAATGAGAACTACCATATGACCCAGCAATCCCACTACTGGACATATACCCTGAGAAAACCATAATTCAAAAAGAGACATGCACCACAATGTTCATTGCAGCAATATTTACAATAGCCAGGACATGGAAGCAATCTAAATGTCCATCGACAGATGAACGGATAAGGAAGATGTGGCACATATATACAATGGAATATTACTCAGCCATAAAAAGAAACGAAATTGAGTTATTTGTAGTGAGGTGGGTGGACATAGTCTGTCATATAGACTGAAGTAAGTCAGAGAGAGGAAAAATACCGTATGCTAACGCATATATATGGAATCTAAAAAAACAAAAAAGGTACTGATGAACATAGTTGCAGGGCATGAATAAATAGGTAGATATAGAGAATGGACTTGATGACACAGGGTGGGGGGCAAAGTGAAAGTAGCATCGACGTATTTACACTACCGAATGTAAAACAGTTGGCTGGTGGGATGCAGCAGCATAGAACACGGAGATTGGCTAGATGCTTTGTGAGGACCTAGAGCGGTGGGATAGGGAGGATGGGAGGGAGCCTCAAGAGGGAGGGGAAATGGGGATATGTGTATGCATATGGCTGACTCGCTTTGTTGTGCAACAGAAACTAGCACAGTATTGCGAAGTAAGTATACTCTAATAAAGATGTATTTTTTAAAAAAAGATATGACTTTAAGAGTGATCACAGATTTAATTTTCCAGGTATACTGAAAAAAACCAGAGTAGTGAAATTGCACTAAGGATGACAATAGAAACCAACTTCATTTTTATTTTATCTGCACATTGCACAAGAACTTTTAACCGTGTACATCACTGCTTTTTAGAAGACAAATTTCTTTCATTATAGGATCCCTTTTTTTAATAAATAAATTTATTTATTTTATTCATATTTTTTAGAAAAGAATACTTTATTGATAGAAAACTATCAGGAGTTAATGAGTTCTAATTTACACTTGGGAGTAAAGCAAACTCTAAAAATGGTCACATTGATGAAATAATGAATACATAATTTAATATGCTACTGAAAACTTAAGAAAAATAACCAAAGTCTAGAACTACATAATTTTCGGTTATTAAATACAAAAGCATTTTCATGCAACTTCCAGAGATTCTTGCATGTCGTATAACATTTCTTTCTTAAAAGTGCATTCTTGCATAATAATAACAGAAAAAATACATTTTGTTTTTTCATTATGTATTTATCAATACATTTCATTTCAAATTTATCAATAATGTATATAGCTTATAGCACATTTCAGGAAATGTCTATATGACAATACTGTGTTATTTGGGAGTTTTGGATTCTCTAAAATTAAGCTAAGAGAAAATTAGGAGCCCAAAATAATGATTTAAATAGAGATCCTCTTGTACAGTATTCTTGAAAATGATGCCCCATGGATGTTCAAATAAAATGGCAGATAAATGAATTTTAAGGCACATGTGCAGCAGAGTTTCTATTCTAATAAAAGCCATTATTGATTTTCAAAACTTTATTTTCGAATCCAAACAATTAATTTAAAAAAATACTTATTTCATGATCCAGTAAACAGGAAACCTGGCTCTTAGGAAAAGAAATCTAGCTTTACTCTTTCTAAATCTTGCAGTGCAACTTTACAGAAGTTCAGAATATTAGACAGTATTTTTAATAACCCAGCCTTTCTGAAAATATACAGCCTAGTCAAGGATCCAGAACTGACAATGTTTTCAATGTCAACTTTACTTTGTAAAGTGCCAACTTTTCTTTGTAAACTAGTAGCAAAATTTTGGAATTATACAATGGGTAAACCCTTATTTACATTTAATTTTTAATATCAGTAGTTTTATTTTGCAGGGTAATTTAATTTACTGTATTAAGAAGAAGTGTATGAAAGTAAGGCCATAGTATTATTTACCTTTCAATCCTCATACCAGTTCAAATTCTGAAATATTGGAGGGTCTCAGAAAATAGTTGTTAATAAATGAAAATTTGATTAAGGAATGAATAAGGTGATTTAGATGATCTTTCTCCTGAATGACACATTTATGTGGTTGATTCCAGAGTCATATTTTCCTGTAGGATCAGATGGATGCTATAGTCTCTCCTGTGTGTTTGTGTGTTTGTATGCCTTAATTTTTATTTTTAGCACCAGTGGAAGTCCTACAACTTGCTATTTCCATTGAACAGTCCATCATCAACATCTTTCCAAGTCAACATCTTTACACCTATAGATTTACTTCATGTAAAAATATCAAAAACTAAATACAAATTAATAATATTGCATTGTGTAGACATACTAGAATTTCCTTACCTGATCCCTCTTAATGGCTATGTTTACTGAATGTTCCATTTTTATATTAAATAATTCTGATATTCTGATATCAGTAATCTTATTACACATGTATTTGCACAAATGTTGCTCACACACCGGTTTCTTATCATTGGACTTTGCTTGTGGAATATGTAAAGATGAATTTGTGGTCAAGTTTATCATTCATTTCTTGGATGATTTTTGGACTTCTAAAAAACATGCAAAAAAAATGCTTTACAAGGACTCCATTTTGAAACCACAGAATAAAAATCATTCATACATATTTTCTACGTGTACTTTCATGGTTTCAGTTTTAGAGTCCACGCAGCCCAAGTCCCCGCAAAATCCCTAAGTGCTCCCAGGAGCAGGGACCCGACCGAGCGCTGTGGGCCGCTAGTACGCCCGCCCGGCCGGGAATCGCGTGGGGAGCGCTTCTCCGCGGCAGCCTCCCGGCGACCTCTTCCCAGTCCCCCGCCCTCTTCTTCTGTGGCCGGGGTCGCTTCCCGCGGTACTGATACAGGAGCTAGCGACGAGACGGACGCCCCGGGACGAACTCGGGCATTTGGGCGGCCTGCGCTGTACCCTCGCCGGCCGGCAATCGGGCTACATGCCTCAGACTTTCCCGCCACTTGTCGGGCGCCAAGTGGCGGCCGCTTTGAGACCGTCCCTTCCATCCGGAGCTTCAGTGCCCATTGCGAGGGTTGGGACTCAGCCGCCGTGCCGGAGGCAGAGTTCCGGGAGGCCGGCGACGCTGCGGTGACTGTTCCGGTGGCGCCGGGACGTGGGCGGTTCATGTTGTCGCCGGAGATTGGCCTAGCAGGTCTATAGCTTCTGAGGCTGGCGCTGAGCTGTGGGAAGGTTTGAGTATACTGGATGGGTCGACCAGCACGCCGTGGTTCCCCTCGGGTAACGGGGACCACGGGGCTGTTTTGTGTGACCAGGAGAGTGTGTCTGTGCCTGGCGTCCTCCTCCGTGTGTCCCGTTGGTCGTACATTCTCATATTTTCCAACTCGCCTGGAGGTTGGGAGCAACACGGATGTACGTAGACATCACCAACCCTAACCCTAACCCTAACCCTAACCCTCACCCTCCCTTTTTGACCTTCAATGAGCCTTTCTGCATGTGTGTATTTGGGAAGGTTTCCTTGACTTCGAGAATGAGGAATATGTGCTCTTTTATCTCTTATCTGGGCAGGGCCCAGCCTCCTCTCTCACTCCTGATATTTTGGAGTATCTGCCCACAGGGGAGAAACTCCAACTGTTCACCCTGGGACCCATCTATCCCCTCCCTCATAGGGATGGTGCAGGGGTTTAGACCACAGACTTCAATCCTGAAATCTGTTACATTGGAAGTGGCAGCTCCAGGACTCTGGAGAGGTACTCTGCTGGACCTCCAATGCCAGACCCTGGTCACTTTCATACAGTGCTACACCACCCAGGCCCTCTCCTGGGCCATGATGCCCAGGTCTCCGAGGCAGGTGGTGATGACGCACTTGGCCACACTGTTGAACTGGGTGACAGTGGCATGGATGGTTGGTGCCATGTGCTCATTTCCAAATGTGTTTTCTGGGACCAGATGGAGCCCAGGCACTGAGCGGGAGCCACCTTCTTGAACACGGCCTGGGGAGCAGGGGGAACGTCACATGGGTCTGCCACACCCCGTCTTTGCATGCCCGGCAGGGACATCACTGACAGTGGGAGCTCAGAAGTGGAGAATGTAGCCAAGCCTGCCCATCTCCACTAACTGCCAGCTCCACAAGGCAGCTCAATTCTGCCCAACCCAAGGGAGCATCTTCCACCCACCCCGGTCAACCTTCTGCTCTAATTCCTTGTTCAAATGCACATTCCTCTGTGCAGCTACAACCAGGGGCTTTGTCTGTTTCTGTCCCTTGAGGTTAAGTGCACTTCAGATGTGTAATAGGTGCTGAGGCTGCTGAGTCTCTGGGCAGATTGGGGGGTGACCCGGTTACCTGGCTGTACACAGTGATCTCTCCTCCCACAAGCAATGAACCAGGCTCTGCCTGATCTCTCTGTTCTACCTCTTTTAATCTGCACAGCCACTGTGTGGGAAGTGCTCTCATTGTCCATCTCTACTGATCTCAGGTGGAGTGAACTTGCCCAGGTTATGTGGTTGATAAGTGGTGGAGCTGGGGATCTGCACCCTGATCATAGGAGTCCAGGCCATGGAAAGGCAGGTGTGGGGCCCCAGGCCCACCATGAGGGCCCACATACTCTGCACGCCCATTGGAAACAACGGTCCTGGTGCAGCTGTCTCTAGCACTGCGTTGACCCTTCTGACCCTTCAGCAAGCGAGAACATTGGAGCTCGCACTAGAGCAGGATAAAGAGAAAGGTTCACCCACGTAACTGACTTTCCCTGTGCCTTCCCCCAAACAGAAACATCTACTGTCTTTAAAAGGAATACCCACCCCCTAAACCCTAACGCAGAGGATCTTCCCTGCCTGCAATCCCTCTTACCCTCTGGCTTTGCCTCAGTGGACTCTAAAATCTCCTTCTGGACCAGGAAAATGGAGCATGGTGTTTCATGTCTGAGGCAGGCAAATTGACCTGCATGTATGCCAACTTTAGCCTAAAAAAGGGGCAGAGCAGGGGCTGCCAGGTAAGCTGCAGGTACTAACACAACCAGGTGCCTAAGATGAGAGACAGCGTGGGGAGAGTCACGTGTGGAGCAGAGCCGGATGCCTGGCCTCACTCAATGCTGTGCACCCGAAGCACCCTCCTTTGGCTCTTGGACCCAGATGATGGCCTCAGCCCACTTCCAACCCCACTGTGGTTATCCTTGTACTGGAAGGCCTGAGCCCGACAGAGATTGTGTGAGTCTGGTCTTCTTACTGACACTTCTCTCCAAGGTCATGGGCACAGCATACTCCATCCTCCATGCACATGAGCATCAGGACTGAGCTTGAGACAGCTTTGTGAACATGCTGCTCGCCTCACCTCCTCTTCTGGCCCCCAGTTATGGGTGCCAGAGGAGGTAGATGTAGGGAGGGCAGGTGGAGTGAGACGGGGCTATGGAGGGGATGAGTCTCTCAGGGACTAACTCAACCCCTCTGATTCCCAGGAAGGCTGGGACCCTATCCACAGCTTTCTGACTCATTTGCTTCTTCGGGGGAAACCCCCAGACATAAGCGTTCCCATGGGAACTGAAAGGTGTGTGAGCTCCAGTGTTCTGCCTGTCCTTGCCCAGCACAGCGTCCAGACTCCCACTCTGTGCTGAGGCCTAGCACAGTGGTATTTGGGTCGACAGAGGAGCCTGTAAACCCAAGACCACTCAGAGTTTTAGTTGGTCCTGTGGTTCATATTTGTGTTGTAATATGGGAGGAGCACCCATATCCAGAGGCAGTCATGAGGGCATCACTTCTCATGCACTCTGGACATGACTACTTAAGATGTCTAGAGAGATGGTCTGAAACTCAGTTTATAATTTAGCCCCAGGGATTGTGTCTGTTTTATTCTTTAAACTTAGTGTCTAGGAAAATGCCTGCATGTACTGGGTACTTAATCTGTATTGCTGAATGAGTGAATGCCAACCAGAACCATCCCAGGTATCTGGGTGGGCCTGGAGTTCCTCTGCCTGCTCCCAGAAATTCCTAATCTGGCCACACCAAGGACTAGGTCCAGAACAAGATGGATGCAAACACCAAGTTTCTTTGCAAATAGGAAATCAGGGTGATTTTCATGTGCTTTTCCAAACTCACAAAGACCACAGACCGGTGCTGGATGAGGCAGAGAGTTTCTTCACTGGGGAGAGAGAAATATATATGTGAAGACACACAGCATGGCCAGCAGCCTTCTCTGCAGAGCCAGCCACCAGGCAAGCATCTACCGTGACTTGCTACAGTAACACTAGGAGGTTCATACTTTTATCCACCTACTTGTGAGAAGAGCAAAGTGAAGCTCAGAGAGGTGCGGTGACATTCCAAAGACACACAGATAAAGGTGGGGCACTCCCCACCATGCTGTGGCTGGGGCAGCCCTCGCCTATGAAACTGATCATGTAGGACCTGCTGGGCAGTAGTGAAGGCCTGATAGGAGCACAGGAACAGCGTGGTGTAGGTGATGTTTCTACCTGAGAAAGCTGGTACCAGGGACTCTCCGTGATTCTTCCTTGTGCCTGTTTTGAGGGGCAGCATTATTCAGGCATCATCTGGGGACAGGGCTGTCTCTTTTCACACCGTGTAGACAAGGAAGGACATATACACAATGGCAACACCATAAAACACCAGCAGGATGAGGATGTGGAGTTCAGACCAGAAACTACTAGCATAGCAGGAACTGGTGCAAGAGGAGGACCTGAGTGCCCACCCCGAAAAAGGTTCTATGTTTAAATGTATAATTTAAGTGGAAGGGGATAATAGACCGTTGATGCCTTCAAGGCATTCTCTTATCTGAGGAACACCAGCACCTCCCGGTTTTAAGTGCATCATCCCATTTAATCATCAGTAAACACCACTGTAGATATGAGAAAATAGACGGTTAGGAATTACAAACAAGTACTCAAGATCATGCAGGTCAAACAGGGAACTGCCCAAAGCACGGGCTGCATGACATTCTCTCTAAGCTGCCTGAGGCTTGGTCTGCTCTTCATGTGGAGCAGAAGGCCCTGGAAAACCACATTTCTCAGAGGACCCCAGGCACTTGCCAGATTCATGTTTGGGTTGTAGGCCAACCCTGATCATGTGTAAGTCTTGGGGTTTGAGACGACTCTGCACCTGTTCTCACTGAAGACCAGAATTTGATGTTGGTGGTGGCCTGCCCCTTGCCTAGAAACGTGGAAGAGTTGAACCCATTGACCAGCTCCTCAAAGATCTCTGGGTGGAACTCTGCAAAGAACTGTCTGGTAGCTGGGCCAGGAGTGATCAGGAGCCTACCTGAACATTGCCACAGGGAGAGTCCCCATGAGAATTTCTGTTCCTCAGTTCAGGAACAGAGAGGCATCTGTCAAGTCTCCCAGTCAGGGGGGAGAGCAGATGAAAGCTCTAGGGATCAGGTTTAACATGTGCGCAGATGACGTTGGTCTCGAGCGCTCACCTCTCATCAGGCCAGCCACGAACTGGGGTTTGGGCATGAGAGACCCCCACCAGGCTGCCGACACTTGACAACACGCTCCTGCCCTGGAAGGACGTACCCTCATCCCCTGGCCCCACCACCCCCTTCACACACAAACAATGCTGGGCTGCCCTCTGTTACCTTTTGGTGCCTCCTGCCAAACGGCCAGAGGTATATCGGTGATGAGGGCTGAGCAGTGTCCACAGCAACCAAAAAGTCCCTCAGCCCAGAGCCTCTGAAAAGTGGGGAAAACAGGAGAATAGATTGTTCTCTTGAGAGTCTCCAGTCGAGTGAGCTCTTGGGGGGCTCTCCCTATAATGTGGTTGCCTCGCTACCAGTGTTTAAGTTCTGTTGGGGCCTCTCACCAAGGAAGTGAGGTCACTTATTCAAGATTTTATTACCTGCGATCCTCCCTTCCATCAAATCTACCCAAATCCACTTCTATGCTGTTAACTGTTCCACCCCCCCATGTCATCCTCTTTTTTGTACATGATGAGGTTGACACAGCCCTGGCCACAGCTGTCTGGAAATGTAACTAGGGTCCTAACTTTCAGGAGATAGAGCTGAAATCACTCCCTTTTCTCACCAGTTCTGTGTCCTGGAAAACACCCTGCTCCTCTCAGCTGTTCCTCAGTCTTCCAACCTGCACAGTGGAGATCGGGCTAGAATGTCCTTTCTAGGAGCATCGCCATGTGCATTGAGATAATATCTACAACAGCTGTGGCTAGTGTCACGTGTGTCTAAGGCACAAAGGAGAGACTGGAAAATTACAAGAAGGGGTGGGACACAGCATAAAATAACTCAAAAGACGTCTGAGTTTCAGGAAGGTGATATTGGAACTGTCACTTCCTCTCTTGGCCTCATTTTTAGGTCAGGAGCATGAGGGAGCTGAAATTAATGGAAATTCACACATTGTCACCCTTTGGAGTAAAACTGTTCAGTTGTTTCCTGTTATAATTTGAATGAGACCCAAGTGACTCAAATTGGCCTGTGTGGTGGGCAGCCTCCACATGGCACCCAGTGACACCACCTTTCCTATACATACCCCTGTGTAACTACTAAGTGGTTAGCAAATACCCCAATCAGTAGATTTTAGTCAAGTGATGGAATGTCATGTGTATGCTTTAATTTCAAAAATCGCTCACCTTCCTTTTATTCCCCAATTTTCCACTTCCCTCTCTTATCCCTGAATTGAGGAATCAAGCACATATTTTGAGCAGTCATAAAAAGAGCCACACAAAGGAGAGAATCGAGGCATTGCCCAAGTCAACACACAGAAAGAAAGTCAAACTCCAAATCCAACCTGCATCCTGAAACCTGTGAGTAAAGTTGGGACCAAATCCTCTGTCACTTGAGTCTCAGTTAAGGCTGCAATCCCAGCCTGTGAGACACCTTGATGCAGAGGAGTCCATTAAGCTGTGCCCGTATTTCTTACCCACAAAAATTGCGAGCTATTAAATATATGTAATTTTAAATGCAAGGTTTGGGGTAAATGTTAGAAAGAAACATACCTAACAGTCTAGCAGACCCCAGGATATGGCCCTGACTTCCTGACTCCCCCTAACCCCCGCAGTTTTTTCTCCAGTTCTACTCATCACTTTCTAGCATCTCTGGTCCACTCACCTCTGCACACAGGTGCCTGCAGCAGTGGTGACTTCTCCCTGACATGCTGCTACCAGATGTGTGAGGGTTGGTTCGCTGTGGTCATTCTGGTCCCCGTAACTGTCACTCCAGTGAGGCCTCTGAGACCCTCCTACCCAGGCACTCCCCAAACCTCCCTCAGAGCACAGTCTTCATTTCCAGTCCCACACTTGCTCTTTCCTTTCATGTCTTGCTCCTGTACTTTTGGCCATCTCTGCTCCAGGCTGTGAGCTCCTGGAAACTAGGGAACTCTTGGTCATTTTGTGCCCCACACAAGGGCACCTGGCAGAGAAGGAGTGCATGGTGCATAGTTGCTGAAGGAATATGTGTGACTATCTTGGCGCCCTCATTTTTAACCAGCTGGACTGTGGATGTGAATGCTACTGACAAGAGTTTAAAGTTGTATGTGTAACAGGGGGGACCACAAAGCCCTCTATGTGGCCCTCAGTGGGCATCAGTGATGCAAAAGCCTGCCTGCTCCTAGGTGACCAGCACTACAACTGTGGTCCTGGGCCTGCACACCCCACAAAAACTGGTACCTTTATTTGGGTGTCCTCAACACAGAAGCTCTTCAGAGTCACAGGGGCATAGGGTAGAACATACAGGCTCCAGAGCAGCGCAGTGAAAGTGACCCCAGAAGCTTCCTTTTCCCCACCGTTTTGTCCATCACTGTGGTGTCTCTTTGCTCATCAGGGATGACCTCAGCCAAAACAATGATATCCCCCCATCCAAATGAGGACCACGAGGCCCCAACTAAGACTGGTCTTCTTCCTAGAACCCTGTCTCTGGGTCTGAGGCTCTGCCCCCTTGTGCTCACAAGGCCTCGTTTCCCCAGCTAATCCCTCCTCTGAGGGACCTCCGTGAAGTAGAGAACATTTTGCCAAACTCTCAGAACACAGTGGTCAGTGGTGGAGAACCAAGTTTCTCAGCAGTCTTTCCAAGCATGCAGAACACTTGCAATCCGCCACGGCACTCACACAATTTGTAGAGAAAGAAAGCCCTTCTCCCCTGCAGCACTGTCTACACTGGGGAATGGGGTGTGTGCTCAGCCTGGGTCTAGAAGATCAGAATGGTGGACTGTAAGACCCCAGGCCCTGTCCGCTGGAGAACACTAGCGAGATGGCCCACGCCCAGGCAGGACTATGGGAACTTGGAGAATCCCCCTCATTCTTTCGACCTCTGGACACACTGCCAGATGGATGGACGCCCCTGCTCCATGGCAAAGCTCTCTCCAACATTTTCTTGCTCTCCTCAACACTTACATATTGTTTTCTCTTCCTTAACCACCCTCGCATCATCCCCAGCTGTTAACCCTATTTCTATTTGTACATACATATGTCTGCATGGAGATGCGGAGAAAGTAATGGCCCAAACTGAGCCGAATTGGCAGGAATTCACCAGGATCTTAAGGGTTCTTATTTCAAAACCAAACATGATGGGAGGGACTGAGTACTGGCTTAGGGAGCTGGATTCCTCACTTTTATTCCGGCCTCTGCTCACATATGGTGTCCTAGACAAGTCCCTGCCTCTTTGTGGGCTTCAGTTTTCAAATTATATAAAGAGGGCTTCGATGCAGAGATGCATAGGCACGTGCACAGCCAGACAGGTTCTCAGGCTCCAGCAACAGTAGATAGGTTGTTGGCGTGAGTGAGCTCAGGCAGGCACGGGTACACAGGCCTCCTAACATGGGCAGATGTAGGCGGACATGTAGCAGGAGTGACCAAGATACCTATGTCCTAGCACAAGCAAGAGACAGGGCTCCTGTATCCCACCTCCCTGCACCAGCATGAACACTGCAAGAAGGGCTCTCCTCAAAGGTGAGCTCTGTCTGATGCCCCCACCTGCTGTGTCTAAAAGGTCCACATTCTCTGGAGCCCTAAGGACGAAGATCATTCACAGTGGAGTGGTTCCCAGCAAGTAAATTGGGGATGGAAGTGATATTTTCTTTGTAGAGGCTCAGGCCCTGGAAACACGCTCCCTCATTTGCCATACATTTTCCCTTTACAACTGAGTGGAATAAACCCAAGGAACATACCCGTAGTTGAAAGCACATGTTGTTGTTGGACAATCCACAAATCGAAGGTTGCTGGGTCCCTGAATCTCTTATTGGAAGAAAATCAACAAGCAGAATCATTTGCTATTTCAAAGCCTTTGTTGAGCTGTTATATGATGTAAGTTTATGAAAGGTTCAAACAACTGATATTTTCATGTATATCTGTTAAGCAGCTAATTTTAAAGTCTGTAACAAAAGTATGTTCTGAAGAAACTTTTTCAAGAAAAATTACTTTCCAAAGTCTGAAAACAGAAAATCCCACGTGAAGTTCTGAAAGGATAAGTTTTAAAATGTAATTCATGAGTTTGTTTATTTAAGGAACTGATTATGAATTTTGTAAATAATTTTGGATATTAGAAATGTGTATCTTAAATACATTATCATTTTGTTTTCTGATATTTTATATTTAACGTATTTTACATTACTTTCTTGTGCATAAAAATATAATTGAATAAAGGTGGTCATAAGCAGAATGTTTTTTCTTGTTTCCTTATTTTTTGAGAGGATTTGCTAAATGAGGGAAAACACAGTTTGATTCCCTCCCTGACAAGCTCCAAGGTATGTCAGCTGTATTCCACTGCTTCAGATAGCTAACGGTTTCTTGGAATTAACTGTGGACTCCTATTCTCAAATGAGGAAAAGTCCATAGATTTTCTACTCTCATCTTCTGTTTCAGTTATTTGTGATTGTGATCAACTCTGTATATTACTATAGAGAATTTTATTCCAAGCAGAGCAGCTGTCCTCTGTGTCTAACAGGTTGAAGATCCAGTGGAGAATCTGATGGTAGAAATTGGTGGCTCTTTTCTAGGGACCTGAAATGGATACTGTCATTGTGGCATAGAATAGAGGTTATTATCATTTTTGGGGGGATGACCTAAAAACCAGATGACATGTCTCCAAAGAGTGGGGCACATCCCAGGCAAGAGAGCGGCCATGGCTGTATCAGAGCATCACCAGTGCCATCAGCACAGAGGCTGGGGCACTGAGATTTTGAGTAACTTAGCATCCTGGCTGGGAGGGGGCACATGTTCTCCAGTGAGTTCGAGCATCCTACACTTCCCCCAAGGGCCTGCAGGGGGGGCACGAAGCCACTATGTCACAGGCGATGGGGCGCATGCGCAACTGCATCCGCACTTGATGGGCGGTCTTCCCTGAGGACGGAGTGGAGGCGCCATGGCGGTTGCGGGCCCGCGCGTGGGGCTGGCTGGTCTGCGGGAGGAAGACGTTCCCCGCCCGCGCCCCGGCCGGTGCAAAGGGGCTGTGCCCGCTCCTCGAGGTTCCGCGTCCTCCTTTCCGGCCGCCCCGCGCGGTGTATCCCCACCTTCTCAGGTAACGTTCGATGTCGCTTGTTGTCCCTCGGATCAGGTCTCCGAGGGGCCGGCGGCGTGGAGGCTGTTCCCGGCGGGGCGTCTGTTCCGGACGCGGGGCGGTTGGCGGGAGGAGCTCCGCCCGAGTCGGAGCGCGGGAAGCGCGTGTCCTCGCGGGCGGCGCGGCTGAGCCCCGGACCCTCGGGCCGCGGGGAAGGAGCTGGGGCGCGGCCGACCGGGAGAGTTCACCTTCGCGGACAGACTCTGCTGCGTTTCCTCAGACGCTCCCGGAAGGTTGTAAAAATGTCCCTTTTTTTAGTGGCCAAGAGAAATGTTTCCGCCCCTTGTCCTCAACCGCACGGAATTATCCACTTATTCCTTTGTTCAAAGACCTAAACTAACAGACTATACACGGATGATGTGCAGGTAACGTGGATCTAGTTGAAAACGTATTGAAAGAGTAAAAAAACAGGGCTTCCCTGGTGTCGCAGTGGTTGAGAGTCCGCCTGCCAACGCAGGGGACACGGGTTCGTGCCCCGGTCCGGGAAGATCCCACATGCCGCGGAGCGGCTGGGCCCGTGAGCCCTGACCCTAAGCCTGCGCGTGCGGAGCCTGTGCTCCGCAACGGGAGAGGCCACAACAATGAGAGCCCGCGTACCACAAAAAAAATAAATAAATAAAATTTAAAAAAACAGTAAAAAAAACAGTGTAGTAAAACACACTATGGTAAGTTTTATAGTTTAAACATTTTACTTGTACTTTGTACTTTTACTTTTCCGTCTTAAAGGAATAAAATTATTTGGAGCGTATTGTCAGCTATGGATCGGCACTTGCCATCTACCTCGACAAGGATTAAATCAGGTGCTGGTGCAGCTGCTGCAGCCGCTGACCTTCAACACCCCCTGAAAGGAGTTCAGGGTGGAGAGCGGAAATGACGTGCTCTGTGCTCGGGGGAAGCTGGCAGGACAGCTCTTCAGAGAGTTAGATACTTTCAGGAGCTGATTTTATGAGCCCAGTTCTTGTATCTCCTCGTGTCTAGAGAAGCACTGAAATCCTTCATGGTGACGTCACTAGCCGGAGCCTGCATGAGACGAGCAGAAACCTTCTGCAAAAATTATATGTGCTCGATTGCGTGTACTCCCCCTTCACCAAAATTACATATACACTGAACTTCCCCCTGCCTCTTCGGAACAGTTTCTTGGAGCCATCTGAGATTCTGTCTCCCAGGATATAGTCTTTATTTTGCCCCCAATAAAACTTAACTCATAACTTTCATGTTGTGCTATTTTCTCTACGTCACCAATATTTATTATTTATTTATTTTTACCAATAATTCTTTTTAAAATTTATTTAATTTATTTGATTTTTGACTGCATTGGGTCTTCGTTGTTGCATGGGCTTTCTCTAGTTGTGGCGAGCGGGGGCTACTCTTTGTTGTGGCGTGCGGCTTCTCATTGCGGTGGCTTCTCTTGTTGCAGAGCACGGACTCTAGGTGCGTGGGCTTCAGTAGTTGTGGCTTGCAGGCTGTAGAGCGCAGGCTCAGTAGTTGTGGCTCACGGGCATAGTTGTTCCGCTGTATGTGAGATCTACGCGGACCCGGGCTCAAACCCGTGTCCTCTGCATTGGGGGGTGGGTTCTTAACCACTGCACCACCAGGGAAGCCCCAGATGAGCAATATTTAAGATGTAGTTCTTAGCTTTTTTCTCATTTTCAAGTCAAAATATTGCTGTGTTTGAAATTTTCTCATAATACAGTGACAGTCTTAAATATTTATACACATAAGCTCATTGAAAAATCTTCTGCAATATTCCAATGTGACTCGTATTATTAAAAATCATAATATTCATGTCAATACCAAAGTTTTATAAGAATGTAATTTAAAAAATCGTGAATCACTTTTAGAAGCTCCAGGCACAGTGACGATTTTTTTTTTAACATCTTTATTGGGGTATAATTGCTTTACAATGGTGTGTTAGTTTCTGCTTTATAACAAAGTGAATCAGTTATACATATACATATGTTCCCATATGCCTTCCCTCTTACGTCTCCCTCCCTCCCAAGTGACGATTTTTAAAATATCAACCATTGCATACTTCATAAGACCATTTAAGATGAAATATATTAAAACTTAAAACTTCAACAGAATACTTAAAAGGTAAGACAGGGGCTGCTTTTTGTAAATTAAATACATTCATAGCAAATAAATTTTCTCCCAATATAGAATATGAAGGTTTTTAGCTTAATGTTGTATAGCTCCATTCAAAAGGTGAAATTAGGATATCTATAATCTCCTTATTACTTACTTTAAGCCTCTTTCCCATAAGAATTGATATTTCTATCTGTAGAATCTTCGTAGCTTATTCATTTACTTTTTATTTTGGTTTATTTTCTACAACAGAAAGAGTATTCCTATGTCTTGTTAAAGTTTTTATTCTCCTAACCTGGTTCAAGGTTACTTTCTGACATTGGTTGTAAACAAGGGGAGAGGCCTTATAATAAGCATGTGATTTTTCCTATAGTCAAGATGTTTTTCTTGGACGACTTTCTTTACAATTTCCACTTTGCTCACAATATTTTCCCATTGTGACAACTGCATAAAAATTTGTAATCTATTTATACCCAGATGCTTCTTATTTCACCACAGTACATTTGCTAATATGATTTTACATTAAATATTAATATAACATAGTTGATTTTATTCATACATGCTAACATGTCTTATATAGGTACACACATATATGAGTATCTGTTACATGCCATTCATTTGCATAGAATGATAGTTGGTTGTATCTGATCTTTCTGACTGACAATTGGATAGACTTATTTGTGTTTAAAGTACTACTTAGAACAGACATTAAAATATCACATCGTCTCATTATACAGTATTTTAAAGGTCATATTTTAAATTGTGGGAGCAGAAATTTTGTCCATTAAGGTTAAGAAATGATCAGGTCACACTTTTGGCATCGTCATGCTCAGTGGAGGAACATGGCTTCTACGTCTTCGTACATGTGCCACAGTTACACCTGTATAATATCTGTGAGCATGAGCATTTTTATGTCAACATTATCTTTTCCCAATATACTCATAATTACCTGAGGTATATCATATCTAGTTTCTCCTTTTACTTCAGTACAATCAATAAAGCTTTCTTTTGCAGTGATGGCATTTTTTCTTTTTTAACATGAAGGTACATTGTCATCTGACATATTTGTACATGATGGGCTACTGCTCTTGTACAAAGCAAAGTACTTTCATTTCATATTTTCATCTGTATTCCAGATCTAGCCTGATTTCTTAGGAGCATTATATACTTTTTTAAACTGTACTAAACACATAAGAACAGATCACTTTTTATCTTTACCTACCTCATGAGCTAAATGGATATAGACATTATAATAACATGTAAGTCTGACAAAATTGGGAAGCATTCCAGGGTTTGAGCTTCAAGTAATGTTATGTAATCTTCTAAGAGGTAATTTATTTCTGGCACATTATATGGCAACATCTACAATCACTTTCAAGTTTGTGTGCCATTTGGGCTTTCTGATATTGTCACTTTCAGCTATCCCCTAGGAACTGAGTTTGAAATTTTTTTTTTTTTTTTTTTTTTGCGGTACGCGGGCCTCCCACTGCTGTGGCCTCTCCCGTTGCGGAGCACAGCCTCCGGATGCGCATGCTCAGTGGCCATGGCTCACGGGTCCAGCCGCTCCGTGGCATGTGGGATCCTCCCGGACCGGGGCACGAACACGTGTCCCCTGAATGGGCAGGCAGACTCCCAACCACTGTGCCACAAGGGAAGCCCTGAATATTTTAAAAAGCACTTCTGATTAGAAAATATCAGGATGAAACATTGAATTTTTGTGGTCACAACTCTGTTCTCATTATTCTAATGTAATATTTGAGTTGGCACATAATTTGATTTTGTTCCATTAGTATGAAATGTAAACATGGAAACAAAATTTTTAAAAAGCATTCTTGGAATAAATGAACCAGTCACAATGAATTATTAGTTATTTTATTTTTATTTTATAAATGGGCTGTTTGAATATGTTCAGCCATGAAGTGACATGTAGACTCACTTCTGAGTCCTGACAGACATCTCTGGTGAGTGACTTCTTAGAAAGTGACTCAGGATACAGCCATACCAGTAAAATGACAGCAGCCAAAAGAAAGAAAAAAAAACTCCCAAATAACATAATATATAATAAATGATTATACACATGTGCATTCTTAATTTAACATAAAATATGTAAAATTGGTGTTATTGGAAATTTTCTACTATCATGGTTAATTTACTTCTCTCTGTTATAAATTCTATTTAACAAGATGAAACAGTACAACTAGGTGACAGAGGAAATTAATAGTAATTACTGGTAGGACAATTTAAAAATAATGTGTTAGAAAAAAATAAAAATTTGTTTAATACATTTTCATTTTAAAATTGTTTCAGATTTATAGAAAATTTGCAAGAATAGTGCAGGATTTCACAAGTAGCCCAGACTCAGTTTCCTCTCTTATTACAGTTTCATGTCATTAGGGTACATTTTTACAGTTAATGAACTAGTGTTGACACCTGTTTCTTAACAACCCACACTTTTTTCAAATTTTCTTAGACTTACCTTTTTCTCTTCTAGGATTGCATTCAGGATATCTCAGCCTCATTCCATTTAGCTGCCATTTCTCTTTAGGACACTGTTAGTTGTTATAGTTTCTGAGACATTTCTTGTTTTTGATGACCTTGACAGTCTCGAATTGGGATTTACCTGTTGTTTCCCTCGGGATTAGCCTGGGGTTATGTGTTTCACTTCGTATCAAGGGCACATGCTCTGCAGATGACTTACTACTGTTGATGTTGCCCTTGATCACCTGGCTGAGGTGGGGTTTGTCAAGTTCCTCACTGTGACATCAATCTTTACTCCCTTCCATTCGGTGTGTACCGTTTGGAAGGATGTCACTGTGTGCAGGACACATTTAGGGAGTTGGGAAGTTATGCTCCACCTTTCTGATAGTTAAACATCTGTATCTATTATTTGGGATTTTGCCTGAGCGATTCCTACACACCCATATTTATGTATCTGTTTTTCCCAGAAAAAATAGCCAGTAAGTTTATGAAATGATGCTCCATCTCAGAAGGATCAGAGAGATGCTGGGTCCAAACATCTGTGCCTTGAATACTGTCCAGCACATAGTCTTGCTCAGTAAATACCTGTGAATAAGACTTAAAAGATATGCGGGAGGGCATACATAGTGTGCATAGTGGCAAAAGCAGATTCCAGGCAGAGGGGAGAGCAAGGTAAAATGCTGTAAAGAAGGAACATGGCTGGCTTGTTTGAGGAAAGTTGGGAATGCTGGGTGGTTGAAGTTAAGTGAGCAAGGGATAGAGCCCTTGGTGTTGTCAACACATTGTCGGCCATTTAAAGGACATTGGCTTTTACTCTGTGTGAAATAAAGGACCAGTGAATGGTTGTAAGCAGAGGATGACTACCATCTGACTTCCTCTGGCTGCTGTCCTACCAACTGACGGAAGGGACAAAAGCAGAATTGGGGCGCCAATTAGGAGACTGCTGTAGTAACCAAGGGGGGAGCTCAGGCACGTTGTTAGCCCTGGTGATGGGGACCAGTGGTCAGATTTTCGTTGTGGTTTTGCAGGTAGAACTGGGGCCAGCTACATGGATATGACACAAGGTTCTTCACTCAGAAACACCCATGCTTGGTTTCATGCTCTTGTGTCCATCTTGAAATTCTTATTTTTTTTTCTCCTCTAGACTTATTGAGACATAATTGATATACAGCACTGTGTAAGTTTAAGATGTACATTGTGGTGATTTGATACATATATATAATGTGAAATGATTACCGCAATAAGGATTCTTCCATAAACTCACATCATTAACTTTTTTGTGTGGTAAAATTTTTGAGATCTACTCCCTTAGCAACTTTCAAATATATAATACAGCGTTGTTAACTATGGCCACCATAATGTATGTTAAAGTTCCCAGAACTTACTCATCTTAAAACTGAAAGTTTATACTCTTTGATGCAACGTATGATTTGCAGATATTCTCTCCTAATCTGTATGTAGACTATATATATATATATAAAGCTTTTTAGTTTGATATAATCCCATCTGTTGGTTTTTACTTTTCTGGCTTATGCTTTTGGGATCATATCCCAAAATTATTGCCCAAACCAGTGTTAAGTAGATTCTTCCTTATGTTTTCTTTTGGAGTTTTATAGTATCTGGTCTTATGTTTCAGTCTTCAAATTAATATTTGTGAGTTGTATAAGATAGGTGTCCAGTTTCATTTTTCTGTATGTGGTTTTCCAGTTTTCCCAACAGAATTTGGTGAAGACACTATCCTTTCCCCATTCAAAATTGCATTAAAACGAATAAATATTTAGAAATAAACTTAACGAAGGAAATGAAAAATTTGTCTTTGAAAACTACAAGACTTTGATCAAAAAAAATTGAAGAAGACAAAACAAGTGGAGAGATATAGAGTGCTGTGTTCTGTGGTCAGCAAGATTATTGTTGTTAAAACGTCCATACTACCCAAAGGCATCTATAGGTTCAATGCAATCTCTATCAGAATTCCAACAGCATCGTTTACAGATATAGAGACATCAATTTTAAAATTTTGTACGTGACCACAGAAGACTGCAAATAACCAGAGCAATCCTGAGAAAGAAAAAATTGGGAGTCATCACACTTCCTGATTTAAAATTATATTACAGGGGCTTCCCTGGTGGTGCAGTGGTTAGGAATCCGCCTGCCAATACAGGGGACACAATTTCAAGCCCTGGTCTGGGAGGATCCCACATACCACGGAACAACTAAGCCAGTGCACCACAATTACTGAGACTGTGCTCTAGACACCATGAACCACAACTACTTAACTCACGTGCCACAACTACTGAAGCCTGCGTGCCTAGACCCCATGCTCTGCAACAAGAGAAGCCACCACAATGAGAAGCCCGTACACCACACTGAAGAGTAGTCCCCACTCGATGAAACTAGAGAAAGCCCGCGCGCAACAGCAAAGACCTAGCACAACCAAAAATAAGTGAATAAATAAATAAATTTATTTTAAACAAAAAGAAACAATATTAAAATCCTGTAGTTACACGACACTATGATATTGGCACTAAAATACACACATAGACTAAAGGAACAGAATAGAGAGCCCAGGAGTAAACCCCAGTGTATAAGTAACTAATATTTGAGATGAGAATAAATCACACTCACTGGGCAGGATAGTCTCTTCAACAAATGGTACTGGAACAACTGGATACTACTTATAATTTTGGGGGGAACCTCCATACTGTTTTTCATAGTGGCTGTATTAATTTACATCTCTACCAACAATGCACAAGGATTTTCTTTTCTCCATGTTCTTTCAAACATTTGTAATCTCTTGTGTTTTGGCTGTAGCCATTCTAACAAGAGTGAGATGATCTCGTGATTTTGATTTTCATTTCCCTGATGATTAAAGACATTGAACACTTTTTCATATATCTGTTGGACATTTGTATGTCTTCTTTGGAAAATATATCTATTCAGATCCTTTCTCCATTTTTAACCAGTTGTTTTTGTTTTGTTTTGCTTTTGTGTGTGGTTTTATTTTTTTCTGTGCAGAAGGTTTTTTAGGTTTTCTTAGTCCCAGTTTATTTTTGCTTTTGCTTTGTTGCCTGTCCTTTGGGGTCATAACCAAAAAATCACTATTCCCAAGACCAAGGTCAAGGAGATTTTCCCCCAGGAATTTTTTAGGTGTTTTATGGTTTCAAGTCATACATGTTTGTCTTTACTCTCTTTTGAGTTAATTTTTGTGAGTAGTGTGAGATAGGGGTCCAATTGAATTCTTCTACATTCATTAGACTGTACCAGTTTACATTTCCACCAAATATGCACACAAGTTGCCTTTTCTTCACATTCTCACAAACATTTGTTTTTTCTTCTCTTTTTTAGCATAGCCATTCTAACAGGTGTGAGCTGATGTATCATTGTGGCTTTGATGATTATTGATGTTGAGCATCTGTTCATGTACCTGTTGGACATCTGTATGTCTTTTTTTGGGGAAAATGTCTTTTCAAGTCCTTTAGCCCATTTTTTATTTAATTTTGGACTGCTATTATTTTATGTTACTTCTTATATATTTTGAATATTAGCCCCTTATCAAAAAAATGGTTTGCACATATGTTCTCCAGTTCTATAGCTGCTTTTTAGTTTGCTGATTGTTCATTTTGCTATGCAAAGTTTTTCGTTTGTTTGTTTGCTGTTGCACTTTTTTTTTTTTTTTTTTTTTTTTTTTTTTTTTTTTTGCTTTTGTGGCTCCCACATTTGGTATTGTATCCGAAAAATATTTGCCAAAGCTATATTGAGGAACTTGTTCTTTATGCTTTCTTCAAGTAGTTTTACAGCTTTAGGTCTTATATTTAAGCCTTCAGTCCACTTTGAGTTAATTTTTGTGAGTGGTAGAAGAAAGGGGTCCAATTGTATTCTTCTGTAGGTTGTTATCCAGTTTTTTTCCAGCACCATTTATCGAAGAGACTGTGTTTCCCCTACTGCATCTCCTTGGCTCCCTTGTCAAATATTTGTTAACAGTAAATGACTGGTTTTATTTCAGTGCTCTTGATTCTGTTTCATTGGATTAAGTCTCTATTTTTTGCCAGAATCTATTGTTTTGATTACTATAGCTTTGTAATAAAGTTTGAAGTTAGGAATTGTGATGCCATTAGATTTGTTCTTCTTTGACCAGGTTGATTTGGCTATTAGTGGTGTTTTGTGGTTCCATACAAATTTTAGGGTTGTTTTCTCTTTCTGTGAAAAAATCATTGGAATATTGATGGAGATTGCACTGAATTTATAGACAGCTTTGGGTAGTATAGATATTTTTACAATATTCTTCTGTTTCATAACCATGGAAACGTTCTTCATTTATTTGTATCTTCAGTTTTTTCACCAGTGTTTTGTCATTTTCAGTGTATGGATATTTTACCTACTTGGTTTAATTTATTCCTAAATATTTTATTTATTTCTGATGCCATTTTAAATATGATTGTTTTTTACATTTCTTTTTCAAATTGTTGTTAGTATATAGAAGTACAATTGCTCTTCACATGTTGATTTTGTATCTTGCAACTTGACTGAATTTGTCTATAATTAGTAATACATTTTTTTGGAATCTTTGGGATTTTCTCTATATAAGATTATATTAAATGCAAACAGAAATAGCTTTACTTCATCCTTTTCAATTTGTATTTCTTTTATTTATTTTTCTTGCCTAATCGCTCTGGCTATGACTTCCAGTATTATGCCAAAAAGGAGTGGTGAGAGTGCACAAAACTTATTTTGTTTATATTTTTAGCAGAAAACCTTTCAAACTTTCACCATTGATTTTAATGTCTGCTGTGAATTTGTTCAATATGACTTTTATTGTGTTGAGGTACATTCTATGTATAGCAATTTGTTGAGTATTTTTTATCATGGAAGGTTCTTTAATTATTTCACATTCTCTTTCTGTATCTATTGAGATAACCATATGATTTTCATATTTCATTCTCTTAATGTGGTGCCTCACATGTTTGAATTACATAGGTTGAATTACCCTTGCATTCTAGGGATAAATTCCACTTGATCATGGTGTATGATCCTTTCAATATACTGTTGAATTTTGTTTGCTACTATTTCACTGAGAATTTTTGCATCTATATTAGTAATACTTGACAGTTGTTTTTTTTTTTCTTGTAATGTTCTTATCTAGCTTTGGTATCAGGATAATGCTGGACTCATCAAATGAGTTTGGGAATGTACCTCAAAGTTTTTTTTAGAAAACTTTGACATGGAGTTGTTTTAATTCGATTTAAATGTTTGGTTGAATTTCCCAATGGAAATTGGAAAATTTCCATCTGGTCCTAGCCTGTTTTTTTTTTTTTTTTTGTAAATCTTTTATTACTGATACAATCTTTTCACTCATCATTGGTCTGTTTGGTTTGTCTATTTCCTCATGATTCAGTTTTGGTAGTTTTTATGTTGCTAGGAATTCATTTCTTCTAGGGTATCAAACTTGATGGTATATATGTGTTGATGGTCACCTCTCATGAGCTGTGGTATTTTTGTTGCATCAGTTGTAATGTCTCCTTTTTCATTTCTGATTTTATTTGCATATTCTCTTTTATTCTTCATTAGTATAGCTAAAAGGTTAATTTTGTTTTCATTTCAAAAACCACCTCTTGCATTGATGTTTTCTATTGTTTGCATGGTCTCTGTTTTATTTCTGTTCTCATATTTCTTATTTCATTGCTCTGCTACTTGTGAGCTTAGTGGTTTTTCTTTTGTTTGCTAGTCCCGTGAGAAGTAATGTTGTTTACTTGTGATCTTTTTTTTTCTTATTGTAGGCATTTGTTTCAATAAACTCTCTTATTACTGTTTTTCTTTCAGCCCATAAGTTTTAGCAAGTTGTGTTTTAATTTCCTTTTAAGATTGTTTTTAAATTTCAAAGACATTATTGTAAAGCTGTTGTAATTTTCCCTCCAGTTTTATTGAGATATAATTGAACACAGTACTATTTAAGTTGAAAATGCACATTATAATGATTTGACTTCCATATATTGTGAAATTGTTATTGCAGTAAGTTTAGTTAACATACATCGTCTTATATAGATGCAAGAAAAGAAAAATAAGGAAAATATATTTTCCTGTGATGAGAACTCTTAAGATCTACTTGCTTAACAGCTTTCAAATATACCATATGGCAGTGTTAACTCTATTCATCATGTTGTATATAATATTCTCAATACTTATTTATCTTATAACTGCAAGTTGGTACTTTTGGACTTCATCAAATTCTGCCTCTTCTCACCTCCCTCCTCTGGTAACCAAAAATCTGACCTTTTTCTATGAGTTGTGTGTGTGTGTGTGTGTGTGTGTGTGTGTTTTCCACATATAAGCTTGGTCTGACTTCTCTCACTTAGTATAACGCCCTCAAGGTCCATCCATATTGTCACCAATGGCAAGATTTCCTTCTTTCTTATGGCTGAATGTTACTCCATTTTCTAAATATACCACAAGGTTTATATCCACTCATCTGTTGACAGACACACGTTTTTTCCATGTCTTGGCTATTGTAAACACTGCTGCTATGAACATGGAAGTGCAGATATCTCTTCAACATAGTGTTTTTAATTCTTTCAATATATTCCCATAGATGAAAATGCTGGACCATATGGTAGTCGTATTAAATTTTGAGGGCCTTCTCTAGTGTTTTCCATAGAGGCTGAACCAATTTATAAGACAAGCAAAAGCACACAAATCATCCCTTTTCTCCACATCTTTGCTAGCAGATCTCTTGTCTCTTTGATGAATTCCATTCTAACAGTCCTGAGGTGATATCTCATTGTGGTTTAGATTTAATTTCCCTGATGTGTAATGACGTTGAACACATTTTCATGTATTTGTTGTACATTCACATATCTTCTTTGAAAAAATGTCCATTGGGCTCTTTGCAACAGGTTTTAATTGGCTTAACTTATTTTGTGCTACTGAGTTCTATGATGTATTTTAGATATCAACCCCTTATTTGTTGTAAGGTTTGCAAATATTATTTTTGATTACATAGGCTCTTTTCGTTATTTATTTATTTTATTTTGTTTTGTAGCAGATTTTGAGTTTGATATAGTTCCACTTGTTAATTTTTTAAATTGTTGTTTGTGCTTAAGGTATCATCAAAAATAATATTAAAATTTCTGTGTTAAAAAGATTTTTACTGTTTTCCTCCAGGAAGAAAAGCTTCCCATCTTACAGTTGTCTTTACCTTATCTTATTTCTATTTAATTGTCATGAGTGGTGTTAGACAGGAGTCTAGTTTTATTCTTTTGCATATAACTATGCAGTTTTCCAAGCACTGTTTAATGAAGAGATTGTCTCTCCACCGAGTGTTCCTGACTGTCTTATCAAATATTAGTTGACCTTATATGCATGGGTTTATATCTGGATTCTCAGTTCTATTCCATTGTTGTGTATGCCTTTCTACATGACAGTACCATACTACTTACATTACTATAGTTTTATAATACAGTTTGATATCATGTGATACCTCCAGGTTTGCCGTTCTTTCTCATGGTCGCATTGCATATACAAGTTCTTTTGTGATTCCTCATACATTTCTCTGTTGTTTTTTTCTACTTTAAAAAATGCCATTGGATTTTGATAGGAATTGCATTATATCCATAGATGGCTTTGGGTGGTATGGACATTTTAAAAATATTAATTCTTCCGATCATGAACAAGGGATAACTTTACGTTTATTTCTGTCTTTTCCAATTTTTTTCATCAGTGTATTGTAGCTTGTATTGTAGATATCTTTCATCTCCTTAGATAAATTTACTCCTTTTTATTTTATTAGTTTGGATGCTCTTATAAATAGAATGGTTTTCTTTTTTCAGATCATTGTTAGTATATAGAAATATGACTGATTTTTGCATTTTAAGTTTTTATTCTGCAAATTTACTCATTATGTTGATTAGTTTTAACAGGTTTTTGGTGACGTTTTTCAGAGTTTCTATATATAAAATCATGTTATCTTAAAATAGACACATTTTTACCTCTTAATTTCCTGTTCTGATGCCTTTTATTTCTCTTCCTTGACTGATTGCCCTGGCTAGGACTTCCATTTCTATGCGGAATGAGTGGTGAGAGTGGACTCCCTTGTCTTGTTTCTGATATTAGAGAAAAAGTTCACACTTTCACTCTTGAGTGTGCTTTGAACTGTGACCTTATCATATTTGGCCTTTTAAAAATATTATTTACTTTTGGCTGCATTGGGTCTTTGTTGCTGCATGCGGGCTTTCTCTAGTTGCAGTAGGTGGGGGCTACTCTTCGTTGTGGTGCGTGGGCTTCTCATTGCAGTGGCTTCTCTTGTTGCAGAGCATGCACTCTATGCATATGGGCTTCAGTAGTTGTGGCACACAGGCTCAGTATTTGTGGCTCACGGGCTCTAGAACACAGGCTTAGTAGTTGTGGTGCACGGGCTTAGTTGCTCCTTGGCATGTGGGATCTCCCCGGACCAGGGCTTGAACCCATGTCCCCTGCATTTCCTGGCAGATTCTTAACGACTGCGCCACCAGGGAAGTCCCGATATTTAGCCTTTATTATGTTGAGTTACATTCATTTTATACCTAACTTATTAAATGTTTTTTCTGTGCCTATTGATATTATATTTTCCTTTTGTTCTATTAATATGATGCATCCCATTTATTTGATTTGTTAGTATTTATTCAGAATTTTTAAACCTATATTCATCAGTGTTATTGGCCTGTAATTGGCAGTGTCCATTTCAGATTATTATATCAAAGTAATGCTGGCCTTGTAAAATGAGTTTGGGAGATATTCCTCCTCATTCATTTTTTCTCTTTCTTTTTTGAAGACTTTTAGTATTGGCATTAATGCATTAAATATTTGGTTAAATTTACCAGTGAAGCCATTTGATCTTGAGTTTTTCTTCATTTGAAGAGTTTTGATTACTGATTTAATTTCCATACTACTAATTGCTTCATTTAGATTTTCTCTTTCTTCCTAATTCACTTTTGGTAGGTTGTATGTTTCTAAGAATTTTTTCCATTTATGTAGGTTGCCCAGCTTGTTAGCATGTAGTTGTTCAAAGTAACATGTTATCCTTCTTATCGTTGCAGTAGAGTTGTAATGTTTTCTCTTTTATTTATAATTTTGTTGATTTGGGTCTTCTCTCCTTTTCCTTGGTTAGTCTAGCAAAAGGTTCGAAATTTTACCTTTTAATGAACCAACTCTTAGTATCACTAATCTTTTCTGTTGTTTTCCTCTTCTCTATGACATTGATTTCTGCTGTAATCTTTATAATTTTCTTGCTTCGCTAATTTTGGGCTCAGTTTGTTCTTTTTCCAGGTCCTTGAACAGAAGAGTTAGGTTTTTGATTCGAGATATTTCTTAACTCGTAAGGTAGACATTTGTTGCAATAAACCTCTCTCTTAACGCTCCTTTTGCTGCATCCCATAGCCTTTAGTATACTGTGTTTCCATTTCAGTTTGTCTCAAAATACTGTCTTATTTCTTCTTAAATTTATTCTTTGATAAATTAGTTGGTCAGGAGAGTGTTGATCAAATTTTTTGTATTCATTAGTGTTCCAGTTTTCATCCTGTTATTGATTTCTAGTTTAATAATATGCTCAGAAAATATACTTGGTATAATTTAAGTCTTCCTGAGATCACTAAGACTTGATATGTGGTCTATCATATGGTCTTTTCTAGAAAATATGTTTTCTGCACTTGAGAAGACTGTGTATTCAGCATATGTTGGATAGAATGCTCTGTATATGACTCTTAGGATCATTTGGCCTTTAGTGTTGTTCATATCAATTGATTTTTTTAAATTGAAATAGAGTTGAGTTACAATGTTGTATTAATTTTTGCTGTATAGCAAAGTGTCTCAGTTATACACATATATACATCTGTTTTATATTCTTTTCCATTATGGTTTATCTCAGGATATTGAATATCCTGTTCCCTGTGCTATACAGTAGGACATTGTTTTTTATCCATTCTATATGCAATAGTTTGCAGCTACTATCCCCAAACTCTCAGTCCATCCTTCCCCAACCCCCTCCCACATGGTAACCACAAGTCTGTTCTCTATCTCTGTGAGTCTGTTTTGTTTTGTAGATAGGTTCATTTGTGTCATATTTTAGATTTCCCTTATAAGTAATACCATATAACATTTGTCTTTCTCTTTATGGCTTACTTCGCTTAGTACGCTAATCTCTATTTGCATCCATGTTGCTGCAAAAGGCATTATTTCATTCTTTTTATGGCTGAGTAATATTCCATTGTATATATGTACCACATCTTCTGTAGCTATTCATCTGTTGATGGACATTTAAGTTGCTTCTATGTCTTAGCTATTATAAATAGTGCTACTACGAACATTGGGGTGCATGTATCTTTTCAAATTATCATTCTCTCTGGATATATGCCCAAGAGTGGGATTGCAGGATCATATGGCAACTCTTTTTTAGTAACCTCCATACTGTTCTCCATAGTGGCTGTGTCAATTTATATTCCCACCAACAGTGTAGGAGGGTTCCCTTTTCTCCACACCCCCTCCTGCGTTTGTTATTTGCAGACTTTTGATGATGGCCATTCTGCCTGGTGTGAGGTTGTACCTCATTGTAGTTTTAATTTGCATTTCTCTAATAATTAGTGATGATGGGCAACCTTTCATATGCCTATTGGCCATCCGTATGTCTTCTTGTGAGAAATGTTTGTTTCAGTCTTCTGCCCATTTTTTGATTGGTTTGTTCGGTTTTTTGTTGTTGAGTTGTATGAGCTGTTTGTATATTTTGGAAATTAAGCCCTTGTTGGTTGCATCATTTGGAAATATTTTCTCCTAGTCGGTATGTTGTCTTTTCATTTTCTTTATGGTTTCTATTGCTGTGAGAAAACTTATAAGTTTGAGTGGATCTCGTTTGTTTATTTTTGCTTTTATTTCTATTGCCTTGGGAGACTAACCTAAGAAAACACTGGTACAACTTATGTCAGAGAATGTTTGGCTATGTTCCCTTTTAGGAGTTTTATGGTGTTATGTGTTATATTTAAGCCTTTAAGCCATTTTGAGTTTATTTTTGTGTATGGTGGGAGAGTGTTCTAACTATTGATTTGCATGAACCAACTTTTCCAACACCTCTTGCTGAAGACACTATCTTTTCCCCCAATTGTCTATTCTTCATGAGAGATGAATTGACCATGGGTCTGTGGATTTATTTCTGAGCTCTCTATTCTGTTCCATTGATCCATAAGTGTTTTTGTTCCAATATCAGGCTGTTCTGATTAGCATTGTAGCATTGTCTGAAGTCTGGGAGGGTTATGCCTCCTGCTTTGTTCTTTTTCCTCAGGATTGCTTTGGCAATTCTGGGTCTTTTATGGTTCCATATACACTTTAGGGTTATTTCTTCTACTTCTGTGAAAAAAATGTCATGTGTAATTTGATAGTGATCACATTAAACCTGTAGACTGCTTTGGGTAGTATGGACACTGTCATTTTAAACAGCTGCAGCCTGTTCTCACTTTCAGTGGAACCAGCTTCCCTCTGGAAGCAGGTGTCCATGCAGGGCTCTTAGAAATAAGACAGACAACACCACCCACGTGGACTCTTCATACACACCTATGGTCACTGTGTCTTTGCTTTCTAGAAGTAACCTCCTTAATCAAGTGGGTGGCATCTGGGGATGCGGCAGCCATCACCCTCCAGGAAGAGTCAGTGCCCCTCCTACCACTGAGGAATGAGTGGTCCTGTGCCTCATTCACACCAAGGGCTGCAGTTTCAGGAGTTTGGGGAGCTTTTGTTTTGCTGCTTTAGTGGATGAGAAATGACACATAACCCATTGTCTCCTTTTCACTTCTCTTCTGATGATTGAGGCTGGACTTTCATCACTTTCAGTTATTTCCAGAATGCAGCCACTTTTCCCAGTTCTGGGGGAAATCACTGAGCATGCCTTCCTGGGTGTTCCCAGCCACAGACTGTGATGCACATGCAGCGAGGAAACTCCACTCTTTGTGCAAGTACTAAGTAGCTAGTGACTGGCTTCTGACCAACAGAATATAGCAAATCAGGGGAGGTCAGTGTTAAGATTCATTGACAGAACCTCTGTCACTTACATCTCACTTGCTGCATCCTGTGTTCTCTCTCTGTTTCTGTCTGACTCTCTCTTTTATCCCTGTACCTGGGGAAGCCTGCATGGGTGTTACTAGGTTCCATATGGAGAGGCCCACATAGGAGAGAACACAGGGAAGTCCCAGGCCTCCAGGCAGAGGCACTAGGCTCTCAGCTCAGACTGCATCCTGCCGGTACCCATCTCAGTGAGTCTGGGAACAAATCCTCCCCTGTGGAGCGACAGCTGAGACCTCAGCCTCAGCTTCATAGAGACCTTGAGTCGAGGGCACCCAGCTAAGTGCTGTGGGAGCTCAGGAGTAACTAGGTGTATGTATTTTGTATGTTGGGAAACCCTCCATAATGATCTGCAGTAAATCAGACAATCTTTAGCATAGAGCAGGTCTACTCAATGTTACGTAGAAACAACCACAAAGATAATGCATATTAATAAAGGTAATAAAATGGGCTACAACAATAATAGTGAGAATTATGATGATATTACCATTACTACTGTTAAAGAGAAAAATAAAAATAGAAAGATTGCAGATTTACGTACAGACTACTCTAAGTAAATTTCAGTGTACCTATATCAGATGTCCTCTGGGATATTTTAGAGTCAGAATGCTAGGTTTGCACAAAGAAATTTGTTCTGAGAGGAGAAAACAAGCAGGTGATCCTGGGTCAGCAGGGAGGATGATATGTTGGCACAAACAGTGCAGGGGCTCCCTGGGGGACTTAGAAAAAGAAATGGTTACTTGAGCAGGCACATCACCATCTCTATGTCTGCCAATGCCGCACCAGCTTTTCCTGGACCCCTGAGTGAATTTAAAACATGTCCCCAGGTTCAGGCATGCCAAGGATACTCTCCTTACTTCTCACTTGTCACAATGTCAGCTCCTGGGCTGACTTTTCTAATTCGGAGGACTGGACTCCAGGAGCGACACCTTCTCCAGCCTTCCCAGGAGACATGATATTAGTTCCTGGCACAGAGTTGAGGTGGAAAATCCTGTGCTGAGTCTGGCAGGACAAGGGTGTCTTCCAGGGCTCTTGCACTGGCACCACCTTCTGGTCACTTAAGAGGACTTAAACATTGTTCTAGAGGCTCAAGAAAGTCAAGAGTGTCCTCCCTGGGGTTCACTTACCAGTAACAGCTGTCTCTTCCTCCACTGGGTAAGTCTGAGTATCTCAGGAGGCTCTCTGACCCACAAGTACCCATAAGTACAGCAGGAACCAGGAAGCACCATGTGTATGTAAATCTGTTGAAAACCCTCCACAATACTCTTCAGTAAATTGGATACATTCATGAGCAGAGAAACTTAATAAGAAATGCAATAACAGCAACAGTGATAAATAATAATATCAATAGTGATTACAATCATAAAGATATTAATTGTACTACTACCAATCATAATACTAATAAACTTAAGGACTGAGGGATTATAGACTTTCCTAATTGAATGACAAGTTTCCTGGGGTATTTTGGAGTCAGAGTCCTAGGTTAGCAGCCAAAGTTGTAGGTTTGCATAGTGAAGGTATAAATAGAGCAAAACTAAATAGCAGCAGGTAACAGAAATCCGTGGGAGGGCGTGGGCTGACTTAAGTCTCATATTCCAAGCCCAGAGGAGAGAACTATGTAGAAGAGCAAAGAAGATCCTGGGCTTTCCTGACACATGGAGCCAGCAAAGCTCATGAGTTCTGATGACTGGTGTCTGCGGCTCTAACCCGGGAAAGAAAAGCAGGACTCCAGATACACCTTCAATACGTGAAAAAAACACGTAAAATGTACATGGAGCTTCAGCTCTATCTCTACCCCCACTGCCTGACAATTGACAAAGTGGCAGATCAGGGCTATTGATTGCCTTTTGATGCACCTACAGACTTACTTGGAATTGGGAGGAGAATATTACTTATGAATTTACATGTAAAATTTTTATAATAACCTATCTGGAAGTTGAATTACCACTTTCTTGGGAAATTGATAGGTTATTTTACACAACACCTCATATGCTTCCTTTAGTAACATTTCTTCACAGTATATATATTTCTGAATATGTATGAAAGGCACATGCCATATCAGCCCAGAGAAGCCATTGACGGGGCTTTAGAGATCAGTGACCTTTGAGAACGTGTTTGTAGAACTCACTCATAAAGAGTAGGAACTGCTGGACATATTGCAGAGAAAGATGTACACAGATGTGATGCTGGAGGACGCCCGTTGTCTCATCTTCTGAGTGCGTCTCTCAATATTTATTTACTTCCTTATGCATGTCTTATTGAAATAGGCTCTGCAGCTTCCACATATGCTGCTGCACTCTTGTCCCTGACTCATGCTTCTGTAGCACTTAGAGCAACCTGGAACGAATGTGTTCCTTTACTTATCACAGCACATTTGTCCCTGCATGGAGATAAAATCTCCATTACCACAATCTCACGTATACATTACTAGTCTGCCACCAGCACGCAGAATAATACTGGACACAGATGAGGGCTATTTTATCTAACAGACAAGTGACTTTATGTTGCTAAGTAATTCTTCTGCTCGGGGGACTACTATGAGGTTTGAACACAGCAAAAAACACATAACAGCTTGTATCCCCCTTTCTACCTGAACTCCAAGTAATAATCTCATGGGTCCTTCGTTTATTGGATTGTGTTAGAAAACAGTGTTAACCACATTATGAAAACGTTGCTTCCTTCCTGGCTGAGACGTCTAGGCAGCTTGCAGACTGTCTTTCCTCTTGGACAAGAAGAGCAGCAACCAGAGATTTTACTGTCTCTGAGTGAAGTGTCGGGTGAACACCTTCAGTGTTTCCCCCATTCAGTGTGCTCGAACTTGGGCTGCCATTGATGCCCGCACACTTGAGCCTTGGCATGTTGTCCTGCGCTTGCATTGCATGCACTGTTCTCAGCACAGAACTTTAAATCCATCTAGCATTTCCCACATGTATCAGGGCATCAGCTCTGCAAAGCAGATGTAATTTCCCAGTGGGAGCAAGAAGAGTAGGTGTGGAGGGAAGAGGAGGGTTTCCCCAGGCTGGGGTCCAAGTCAGCTCCAGACACATGTGCTCTGTGTGGGGAGGGAGCAGGACACTTGGAATGTCAACTGGAGGTTGGCTCGACTAAAGGATATTTTTAGAAATGTATGTGAAGCCATTGAGTCAGATTATCCAGATTCTGTCATTATGCATCACACATCAATTTCTCTTCACATTTGCCCCTGTACTTTTCACCTCAGAGAAGCAAAATTCCTGTCCACGTGGGAGTTAAAATTTCATGCTTTTGTCTTTGCCACGGTCTCTTTAATAATTTTTCCTCTCATATTCCCTGTAGCGTCTGAATTTATTTTATTTTTCTTTTACCTAAACACTGAACATCTTATTAACATTTTTCTAAACCATGTTTCTATTCACTGGTGTATTCCTCAAATTCATGTTCTTTCCCCTGTAATGTACTTTTCAACAATTTAATCCCCAAATGTCACATGTGTCGTTTCTTATTTATTTATTTAATTTAATTATTATTTTTGTCTTATTTCAAGCAAAAACTGTGACCATTAAAAGCAAGAAATGATATCCAGGCAAGTTATTTTCCTGGTGGAACAATGTAGCTGTAAGAAAATAGTAAATTTCTTCAGGTGTGAACCCTGGTCATCCACATGTGAAACCTGGGAATGAGGTAAGTTAGGAATTCAGCAGGCTCATAGAACTCAGTTACAGTGCAGTGTAAACACCAGACCAGCATAAAGTGTTCATTTTATGGACTAAATTAGACTGAATTTTGATGATAGCTAGTAGAAATGCTACAAAGGGGGGATGTCCATGCAGAAGATTTACATACTATGTGTATGTAACTGACATGGAGATCATTTTAACTGGAGAATATCATTCAATAGACTTACATACACATGAGTTTTCACAGCATAGAAAACGCTTTTACTGTAATGAATGAAGGAGAGCCCTGAGGGATTTTTAATTCCTTAGTCACCATTGAATCCTCACACTGGATCTATCAATGCTAAAATCAACCTGAAAAGCCGGAGTTCATATCAAAATTCTCAGACATGGAAAAACTCTTATCAAGAATGTTTTACCACACATTTCAGCTATGAATTCATAATTTTGGCTAAAAACCTCTTATTTTATAAATAAGTAGAATAAAAATATAGATTTGTTAAGTAATCTTAGAATGATAAATACAAAACTTTGAAACAGTAAGTACTTTTGTAAATAGATTAGCATTAAGAAATATATATAAACAAAGTTATATGTGACAATTATTATGATCCACTTAATTGTGATTGTCAGTAAGATTATCAGTTGCTTTCTCATCAGAAATTTTGCAGGCCAGAAGAGAGTGAAATGATATGCTTAAAGCATGGCGGGAACTACCTACCAACAATTCTATATCTTACAATATTATTCTTCAAAAATGAGGAAAATGCGAGACGGTCTCAGACAAAAGCTGAAGGAGTTCAGTACCATAATACCTATCCTTCAAGAAATGCTAAAGGGAGTACTTCAAGTTCAAATGAAAGGACACCAGTAACTTGAGGCCATATGAAAATATATATGTCTCTGATAAAGGAAAATAAATGGACAAATAGAGAAAACACTATAATTTTGACTTTTGGCTATACTTTTTATTATTCTAGGATATTTTTTTAAACCAAAATATTAAAATAATTATAAATTTATTGCCATTGCGTGATTGTTTCCCCCAAAATTCATATGTTAAAAATACAACCTCCAAATGTGTTGGTATTAGGATGTAGGGTCTTTGGGGGGTGCTTAGGTTATGAGGACAGAGCCACCATGAATATAATGTGTGTGCTTTTATTTATTTTAAAATATGTATGTATTTACTTATTAGGCTACATTCACTCTTAGTTGCAGCACGTGGGATTTTTGTTGTGATGCACAGGCTTCATATCTAGCTGTGATATGGGGGTTTGGTAGGTGCAGCACACAGGCTCTCTAGTTGTGGCAGACAGGCTGTAGAGCCAGCATACAGGCTCAATAGTTGTGGTGCATGGGCTTAGTTGCCCTTTGGCATGTGTGATCTTAGTTCTTTGACCAAAGATCGAACTCATGTCCCCTGCATTGGAAGATGGATTCTTAACCACTGGCCTACCAAGGAAGTCTCTTGTGTGCTTTTAAAAGAGACCTCAGAGAACTCTCTAGCCCCTTCCTCCAGGTGATGATATAATGAAAAGTCTATGACTCAGAAAAATACCTTTACTTAACCACCTTGATCTCACACTTCAGCCTCCAGAACCATGAGAAATAAACTTCTGTTTATAAGCTACCCAAGCTGTGGCATTTTGTTATAGCATCCCCAAATAACTAATTCGTACATCTACATTAACAGAAAACAATGTATACATATGTGACTTGTGACATTAATAACATGTAATTAATGTGTAATGTAATAGATGTAATAGAGGTTTTGCGTATGATTAAAATTATGTTGATATCAGTTAAACTAGCTTGATAGGATTTTATATGTAACCTCCATGGTATCCACAAATTGATTATCTATAGAATATACACAGAAGGAAATTAAAAGTAAGTCAAGTCAGTGGACTTCCCTGGTGGTCCAGTGGTGAAGACTCCACGCTCTCAGTGCAGAGGGCCTGGGCTCAATCCCTGGTCAGGGAACTAGATCCCACATGCCACAACTAAGAGTTCGCATGCTGCAAAGAGGATCAAAGGTCCCCCATGCCACAACTAAGACCTGGCACAGCCAAAGAAATTAATTTTGAAAATGAGTACAAAAAGTAAGAACAAAGGACGTCAGTATGTGAGAAAATGTGGGACAGAAAAGCTATATGACATTACAGAAAACAAATTGGCAAGTAAATGTCATTTCATATCAGTAATATATATATATATATATATATATATATATATATATATATATATATATATATATATATATATATATGGTTTAAACTCATCAGTTAAAAAACAAAGATGTCCCCAGCCTTTTTCCGGCATCTGGGCCTGGAGGGGCTGCTCTGAAGACGGGCGAGCAGCAGGGAGGCCCGCGGCGAATCCCAGCCCGATGCGAGCTGTTCGTCGTTTTCCCGGGACAGCTCCAGGGTCTTGGTGTCCAGAGAGCTGCTGATGGAGGGCAGGGGCGGCCGCGGAGGTATATGGGACAGGATGCTCATCAACTCCAAGCGTAATTCCAGAAAGAATTCCACTCTTCAAACAGGATAGAGAGGAGTCCCCTATTGGACCAAGTACAGAGCTTTCTCCCACAGATGGCTCAGGCAAAAGAAAAGCTAAGGAAAGAAATGGCAGCTGCACCACCTGGTCATTTCAATATTGAAAATATTGACACTCTCGGAAAAGTTATGCAAATGGATATGACCTTGTTTGAGATGAATCAGTCTGATTCAAAAGAAGATGACAGTTCACAAGAGAATTCACAAGACAGTTCAGAGGACAGTTCAGAATTTGAGGATGAAGATGATAGCACCTCTTTTGAAGGTGAAGTCACCATCGATACAATTAAGCTTCCTCATTCAGAAGATGGAAAAGGCAAAATAGAGGTTCTGGACCGTCCTGCCAGTGAAAAAAAGAAAACAGGGACATAAACAATCTGAGAAACAGGTGATAGTTCCCGCTAATTCTGTGGAAAAGAATGTGGCTTGCTGATTATTTTGCATTTCAGATACCTATAGTGTTTGTTTGCAAAAATGAATGTATTTTGCTTCTTGGAGAAACAGAAGCTAGCTTTTAAAGAGTTGGAAGAGATAGCATTTGGGGAATCTTCTAAGAGCAGACTGTTTTTGATCTCATGCTAAAGAGATTTAGTTTAGAAAGCTTAACTTTATGTATGGTGATGAGTGAATTTGTTGGCATCCTCTTTCATCAACATAGACTTCAGAAATCTCAAACTTATTTTAAAGTAAAAATACAAGTTACCCGTTTGTTTTTGTTTTAAATTGGCCTCTTGGGGCTTCCCTGGTGGTGCAGTGGTTGAGAGTCCGCCTGCCAATGCAGGGAACACGGGTTCATGCCCCGGTCCAGGAGGATCCCATATGCATGGAGCGGCTGGGCCCGTGAGCCATGGCCGCTGAGCCTGCGCATCCGGAGCCTGTGCTCCGCAACGGGAGAGGCCACAGCAGTGAGAGGCCCGCATACTGACAAAACAAACAAAAACTTAGGTTGGCTTTTTTTTTAGGTTATTATAAAGTCATATTTATTTGTTACCATCAAAATGGGTTCATTGAGGGAGAACTTTTTTTTTTAAAACACTTTTATTGGAGTATAGTTTCTTCACAATGTTGTGTTGGTTTCTGGTCTGTAACAGAGTGAATCAGCTATATGTATACATGTGTGCCCATGTCCCCTCCCTCTTGCGTCTCCCTTCCACCCTCCCTATCCCACCCCGAGGGAGAAATTTTTTACAAAGAAAAGAATTACTTATATTTAGATGCCCTCAGATATATCTACTTTTTAAAAACAAATCCTTTCCAGTTTGAGCTGGAAAACTGGTGCTCTGTGGTTTAATCACTGTCAGTGACTCTGTAGCCTCTCAATGCATGTAAAATTTGCTGGTTGGAAAATTCTGTGGTTTTTTTGGTTTTCTTTTTTCTTTTTCTCATAAAGGAATTTTTTGTTTGTTTCAGCTATTAAAATTATTCCTTCCAGTTGCCCACAGTTTTGAAACCTATTAATTGTAGAGAATAGGGACACCCCAGGAAAATAGGGCACAGTACATAAAGAGGTAGTAACAGGTTTTCCCTTTCAAAAGGCAAAATGATCCTGCATTGGAGTTGCCTTTCTGCCACATTCTTGATCTTATTTAACTTGTTTGGGACCTCATCTGCCATGGGCCTGGCTTTGCTCAGGATATAGACCTGAGAATTTAAAGGACTGTCTCCAAGTGCATTGAGCTGATGAGACTTGGTTACCTAATATTTTAGGGGTTTGTTTTAATTATTTTTTCCTACTCCTCTCATTAGCTTATAACATCTTGTAAATACGCTGAAGATAATTCTCCAAGTTCCTTCTGGTATTTTTCATTGGGAATTGGAGATTGGCTGTGCACTCAAAGTATGCAGAAGTGAACAGATCTGGAAACGAGACTTCTCAGCTGCAAAGGGTAGACTTTGTAGCACCAAACACAGCTGTGATGGATGATTGGTGTGAATATTTAAGGATTGTCTTCTACCAGATAATATTCATGCCACATTGTGGGAAGAGTTGTATTTGTCTGGTTCACTCCTTAGCTTGGTGCATGGTACACAGTAGGCACCGAATGATGTCAATAAATGAATTTACAGGTATATTGAGGATGTACAGGGCATTTTAAACCATGGTATCTATGCGGATATGAAAGTGTAACTTCACTGGAAATACAAAGCCAAGTAGAAATAGTCTGATGGTCAGTGAAAGAGACTAGTCTAGAATACATACTAGTGTGTAGAATTATAATTATATTTCTCCCCTGCTATGGCCTTCTCATATAATATGACTAGGTATTCTATACAGTTAAAGAAGTCAACTAAATTCAGTTCCTCTGGACATTCTTATGACATAGGAGGAAAAGGAAAAACAAAAATTTAATATGTGATAGGGATGTCGTTTTAAGTAAGTGTAAAATGGTTGAATTATTTAATATACAGAGTCAGGGCTGGCTGTTTTTAAACCAATTTGGATACTAAGATAAATTATGTATGTCTTAAATATTTAAATATAAAGAAATAAAATTATAAGTTTCATACTAAAATATAGGTGAATATTTAATAACATTAAAAAAACAAAGATGGACAAGATAGACATAAAGGGTCCAACTATATGTTGTCTACAAGAGACTCACTCAGAAGTAAGGACATTCATATGCTGAAAGTGAAAATATTGGAAGAGATATTGCATGAGAACACTAAGCAAAGAGAAGAGGAGTGGCTCTTCTGCTTCTGCAGCTGAGGCTGTGGCCCCTACTTTTCAGGGAGTAAACAGAGGCAGGGGCAGGGGCAGGGGCTGGGGCACCCCTCCCACCCTCTGCACCCTGAGCCAGGGAAGTCAGAGGGACTTGGTCCCCCTCCCGAGTTCCATTCTTCCTCCAATGAGAATGGTGCTAATCAATAAGGACCAGGCTATAGAGCTGATTCACTTTGTTATAAAGCAGAAATTAACACACCAGTGTAAAGCAATTATACTCCAATAAAGATGTTAAAAATAAAGAAAAATAAAGGCCTGGGGAAAAGAGATGGTCCTCGTGGAGAATGCCTATGTCCTAAGTTTATCTGCTGTCGGGTTGGCTTGAGAGAGGGCAGGAGTTACATGATGTGTTCTCTCCCTTCAAATCCATTAACTTTTTCTTTCTTGATGTACGCACACACCCACACACACAAAACGAGTATAAAGCCCATATATATAGAAGGCTAAAGGGTTGGTCTATGAGCTTGAAAAGAGGGAAATAGAACACTTGAGGCCGACTGCAGCAATGTGTTTGTGTCTGTGCATGTGCATTACTAGGTGGAGGGTCCACAGTATCCATCAGATACTTAAGGGAGAACATATCTCGCAAGTGTTCTGGATTTTGTAAATTATCATAGGACAAGAGTCCTCAAGAAAAATCAGGTAGCTCTCTCACACACCACTCATTAAAGTAACAAATATTTATTGAGAGTCTCCAGGATTCCAGCATGTGGAATTTTCTGGAGACTAAGAGGTGAAACGTATAACATAACCACCTTCACCAAGTTTATAGCTCAGTGGAGGCAATAAGAATTAATATCTCACAGTTTTTCTATTTAAGTATGACTCAGAGTTTAAGGTAATTTTTCTGCATCGTGTCCACAGTGTCCCAGGACTGACGCCTTCCTCAAGCTCAGCACCTAGAACACAGATCTGATTGAGCTTAACTGGTGATGCACCTGCTTCCCAGCAAGGCTGTGGCCTCTAATGGCTGTCTCCTGCTCCTGTGTCCGTGGCCTGCTCAGGATATGGGAGACACTTAGGCTGATTCCTCAGTGCGTTGTGTACTTCCAAGGCCAAGAACTTGCTGAGCAAAACATAACTTCTTTACTTTTGTGAACACCTGGCCTCCAAAAGGCAGAAATACTTAGTGACAATGTACTGAGGACATAATTCCTTATTCATTCCCTGACCTCCACTCTCTGTCACAGAGACATGCAAAACCACAGTATCAGGCTTATGGGTCATGACTTGGCTGTGTCAAGAAGTTCTAGGCCATGTGGGAAGACTCCTCTCTCCTCTGAGATTTCTGCTTCAACCAACGGGGAGCAGCTTCCCTTAAGGTCTGAACTGAAACCCTATAAGTTCACATATTGAAGTCCAGACGCTTGTACCTCAGAATGTGACTGTATTTGGGAATAGGGCCTTAGGAGAGATGATGAAGTTAAAGTGGGTCATATTGGTGAGCCCTAATCCAGAGCTATGCCCCTATGAGAAGATTAGGACACAGCCATGCACACTCAGCTCATAGAGTTATGTCCATCTGAGGATGCAGCAAGAATGCAGCCACCTGCGAGCAAGGGAGAGAGGCCTCAGAAGAAACTGAACCTGTAGACACCTTGATCTTGAACTCAAAGCCTCCAGAGCTGTGAGAAAATTAAGCCTCCCAGTCTGCACTATCTTGTTCTGGCAACTCTAGCAAAACCCTAATACAGCTTTATTTCTCCTCTATCCTCTTTCTTGCAAATAAAACTTATGAAAATAGCACCAAAAAACACAGTGTATAAAGTATTTGAAAGAAAAACGCAGGGGAGCCACTGCAGGGGCTGATGAACTACACAGCCGTTGCTTCCCCTGGTTTTCTTTGCTACCAAAGTAAGGGAAAATAGTCAAAATCACCATGGAAGGCTTGAGTAGACATTTTAGAGAAGGCATAGCTCCATGGTGAAACAAACTTGACACGTACTCGGTAGAAATAGTAAATGCATTTTAATCCTTGGAGGTTTAAAACATTCAATTTCTTGGATTTCTAGAGAGGTTGTAATACATGTACATGGTTGAAGGTCCTGAAAATTGCATTACATTGTGCCCCGCACCGCCTCCCCCTCTTTGCCCAGGAGCCCCTGCCCTCCACAGGTAGCCATGTATCTGGTTTCCCACAGCAAACTTCCAGAGTGTCTTTATGTGCATACAAGCAAATATGAATATACATTTCTCCTTGGCACCCTAATTAAAAACACAAATAGTAGAACACTAGGCACGGTGCTGTTATAGCTTGCTTTTATTCATTTGACAGTATCTTGCAAATTATCCTCTATCAAGACATCGTTTCCTGCAGGACACTGCACTGAATGGATGACGTACTATAATGCACTCTGCCAATCCACGTTGGGATGCATGCTGATATTCAATAATCTGTTTATATTACAAACAATGCAGCAATGCATAATTCTGCTGCTAGCAAACGTGTAGGGTATGTTTCTAAAGGATTTATAAACTGCAGTGTTAACAGAGCATTTGATAAGATACTCAGTTACTGAGCCCTTTGTGGAGACTAGCAATGAGCCTTTCTCTTTCTGTAAACTGCAACTTACCAGATCTGTGTCCCCCCACATATCTTTAAGAATGTTTTCCAGCCTCTTGTACCATTCAGAAACCCTCCATAATCTGCTCAGCACCTCTCTTTATTCTCACACCCGTCACAGCCTTACCTGGCACATACCTGCTGTCTCCACCTTGACCTCTGCCCATTTAGCAGGATTTAGAAATACTGAAAACCCCTCTTTGATCATCTCCAATTAATCAGCTACTGTGTGACTCAACTTTACTCAGTTTTATCACTAATTACAAACAATGGTAATTACAATGCTGTTGAGTAACGACAATAGTAATTTTCAATTCTGTAGATTCAGAATTTCTCACTTCGCCAGTGTCTACACTAGTGGATCTCAGAACAAATTCTCAAGTCACTGAAATTGTTTCTTGCCACGACAACGCTGTATGGTCATCTAGTCTTCCTTGCAGCAGCGGACGCCAGGTAACAACCAAACGGAGGAAAAACCACCGGGATAGATCTGCATGGCACGGAAGAGAAGGTGCGCCTCCACCCGTCCGAACTCATACCCTCTGGCCCACCACAGGTACCATTTCTCCCAACGGGTTGTCTCCTCGTCCACACGCGCGTTCAGAGGCCATTCCTGTACAAGATTCTCACGAGGAGCCTCTGACAACCGCGCCCACCCAGGACCGCGCATCGCCTCGTGCCTTCTCACGACCATCACCAGACGCCCCAGGCAGCTCCCCATTTCCCCATTTGTTAGGCTTCTCCGACCACCAAGCCACAAGCGGAACCGTGGCTGCGCCTGGAGCGCCCTCCCCTCTCGCCCGCGACTGTCCTTGCTGTCACCTGTGGTGAGAGGACCTGGTCCACACAAGCGCTTTGCCGACGAAGCCAACAGAAGTGGGGACGCCGGGCGCTCCCCCGTAGACGCACTTCGGCCTGCATGGGAATACCGTCTGCGGAGCGGCATGACCGCTTTTCGGATTTCGGAGAAAGTAGCCGCATGGGAGGAGCTCCACCACGGCGACGTGACCGGGACGCACCGTTTTCCCAAGGCGGCCAAGAAGCAGCACCGGGCGTCCTATTGGACGGGGCGTCGCGGTCCCGTGGGAAGGAGGACGTGAAGGCCGGGGTCGCACTTCCAGTGCCTCCTCGTTACGCCATTCGGGCCCTACCCACTGCGGAGAAAAACATATTTGGGAATAAGGGCAAACGTGATCAAGAGAGAAGGCCGGCGGAAACTTGGTGGCGTCCACGTCCGTAGGAGACTTGGAACCTCTCAGGCGACACTTGGAAAGCGGAAGTACGACCACCGGGCCACACGGACGACTCCGGTGATGGATACTCCCTCTTAACCACGTGCGTCAATGTGGGCGTTTCACGCGCAAGGGACACAAGGGAGTGCCGGTCGAACCGCCCAGACCCACCACTCAACGACTTTAAGGGAGCGCAGCGCCGGCCTCACAATAGGCATGTCTGCCCGTCCAAATCCCGCGAAAGAAGCATGCGCCCATGCCCCGGAGACCGGGACCCAAGCGCGCCAGTCAACATGCACATCGGGCCCTCCAGCGGCCTCAACGCCCGTGCCCGGTGCGTTCCCCACGTCCGGAGTGGGACGCTCGTGGACCGAAGTGGTAGAAAATGAACGCTCCTAAAGTGACTCAGAAGGACGGACCATCAAGCCTCAGGCGCTCCGGAGGGCTCGCAAGAACCTCTCCCTACACAACGCGGCGGGCGGCCCAGGTAGGGTCGAGTCCGCTTAGTTCTCGTGGCTGGAGGAGCAGAGGCGGTTGCTGGTCGACCAAGCTAGGCAGCCCTCACAACCCGCTAGGGAGCGAGGCAACGATCACAACCTCGTAAACCTACACACCCAATCTCCAGCGAATGCAGGAGGAGCCCATGCCCCGGGACAACCGGGACAGTCGCCACACGCATAGCCGGGCTCCCGGAACGCTGCCTCGCGCCCGGCGTCCGAATGTCAGCCCTCGCGAAGATCGCCGAAGCTCCGGAGACAAGGGACGATATAAAAGCGGCCGCCAGGTGGCGCCCGACCACCGGCTCGAACGTCCCCGGGCCGGATCCCGATCGCCGAACGGCGAGGGTGCAGTGCCGGCCGCCCAAACGCCCGAGCTCGTCTCGGGGAGTCCGCCTCGGAGCTAGAGCCCGGCTCGGCACGACACGGCGCGACCCCGGCAGCAGACGGGAGACGAGGAGCTGGGAGGATGGTGCCGGGAGGCTGCCGCGAAGGAGACGCGCTCTTCACGCTATTCCTGGGCCGCCGGCCGCTGTAAACAAGGAAAATTCTGCAGGGGAATGGACTGCGTGAACTGTAAGCTGAAACCATGAACGTACCAATAGAAAACACGGACGACATTTTATTCTGTAGTTGCAGAGTGGAGATGTTACTAAAACATCAAAACCAGGGCCCAGAAGCCATAAAGGAAACGACTGATAACTTGACCACCTAATTGATCTTTACATATTTCACAAGCAAAGTCAAATGACAAGAAGTGGGTAGGTGGGAACATTTGTGCAAATACATGTGTACTAAGAATATTGATATCAGTATTACTTAAGAACAGAACATTTAGAAAACAGCCAATGAGAGGGACCAGGTAAGTAAATTTCAAGTACATTCAGACAATACAGTACTATCACTTTGTGCTTTGGTTTATTGATATTTTTTTTTAAATGAGCTAGATGTATAGGTATTGACTTGGAAAAAATGTTGATGACAAGCTGTTTAATGAAAATAGCGAGTTTATAGATATCTTTTGAAAAGAGTAAATGGAAAAGTAGAGGATTGGAATAGGTAAAGCAACTTTGCAAAACAAGAGTAAATTCCTCCTTACAGCCTGGAGTCAAGAACCAGAACGATGAGTGTGTCAGAAACAAACATGAGCCACACTTCCTGCTTTTCTGCCCCCTCCTTCTGCAGTCCTGGGACAGGCAGCTGACATCAGCCCCTCAATGTCTCTCCTCCACCCACACCCAGAGCCACCTACAGGCAAGAAGAACTTTCACTCTGCAGGCCTGGCCTCCCTATGTCCTCAGCCTGTTTCCTCATATCAGGAACCCTTAGCAATTCACTTGGTTTGCCCAGTCGTCCATGCCGAAGGTTGCTGGCCCCAACCTACACCTGTGCAGCCTTTCTCTCCAAAAGCTTTGAGCTGATTTCTCAAGGGAAGAACATTCCCCTGACATAGCAGGTATGAGCCAAGAGGACAACTGGAAGTTCGCGCCTGGATCCATCATACAAATTTTGTGTGCATTCAACTCCCAAAGACACAAGAGCGACGGAGGGTCCACCGTATTGTTAGCGCAACATGGCCATTGCTTTCTTAAAACACGCAGGCTCAATCAGCAAGTCCAGCTGTGGCACCAAGAAAAAAGAAACACACATGCACACACACATATCGACAGGTAATCTGTACTCCTGCCAGGTCAGAGAGTGGTGGGAGCAGAAGAGAGATCATTGTTGCCACTCCTTGGGTCCCCTGTGCTGACAAACCCTGGTTGCTGTATTGATGTTACTGGCGGGGAGTGAGGGCTTCGAGCTCCCTAATGTGTCATTTCCTGTCCAGTGCCCTACATTTCATTCTGTCTATCATACACTTTCTCCTCAATACACAGTTACAATTAAGAAAATAATCTGCATATGTTACATTCAATTTTCAAGTTTGAACAAATGTGAAGAACACATAGGGAGGGACTTCCCTGGTGGTGCAGTTGTTGAGAGTCCACCTGCCAATGCAGGAAACATGGGTTTGATCTCTGGTCTGGGAGGATCCCACGTGCCGCGGAACGACGAAGCCCGTGAGCCACGACTACTGAGCATGCGCGCCTGGAGCCCGTGCTCAGCAATAAGAGAAGACACGGCAATGAGGAATCCGTGCCCCTCAACGAAGAGTAGCACCCGCTCGCAGCAAGTAGAGAAAGCCCGTGCTCAGCAACAAAGACCCAACACAGCCAAAAATAAATAATAAATAAATAAATAGGAAACTCTTTAAAAAGAAAAGTACACATAGAATAATTGAGTTATTGTGAAGGAAGGAAATTTTATTTATCTTCTTTTGTAGACTTAAAAATGTTCAAATATAGTCTATAAAAAGCTTAATATTTTAAAAATTAGAAATAGTAAACAATTCCTCATTACTCTTTATTGTCCAGCATCCACCTCCACCCCAGCACCTTCAATATCTGCTCCACCCCCCCACCCCGCACACCCACCCTGGGTCTGCAAACTTGTTTCTCTCATTACTATCACCTGTGTTCACCACACACCTAAGGCTGTTGTAGTCATTCACATGGTAATTAGGGAATTTTTCTTTACTGAGGCTAAGGGCTGTATTTATTGTTTTTAGTGAAAATCTCTCCCATGTGTTCTGTGAAGTCACAGCATTAATGGAGTCTGGAACAAGTGGGTGTGAATGACGGAAGGAGATTATTTCCACATCAGTCTCCCTAACAGGGTGGTGAACATAACTGGCATTAGTATTTCATGGGTGTACTTAGAAGATCCAGGCCAAAAGGAGAAACCTGACCATTTGGCAAAAGACAGACCAATTCAAGAATAAAAATAAGTCTCTTCTCACCTGTTGTTCCATTGTAAGGAACTCAGCCAACACTTGTCCGCCTCTGCATACTTATGCAGGGTCAGATGAAAAACTGAGCAGGTAAAGATGAGGAAAGGGAAAGCAACCAAGGGAATCCAGGCATTTAAAACATTGTTAGGCATTCCAGGCATGAATCCCCAGCCACTCACCTGGGAATGAGCTCTACCACCTAAACCCCGGGCATGTGTAGATATGGTGAACCCCCTCTCTCCAGGGTCAACAATAAGGCAGTGTAGGCTACTGCACATAATCAAGACAGTAATATTTTCATTTACACATAAAACATGAAAATCCTTGGGTGTTGTATTTTTATTAGAGCTACTTTTTCAGAGTTATTTCATTAATGTTCAGTTCCTAGGAGTTACACCAAACTGCAGGAAACCCGCACAATGATCAGTTGGGGAATGTTGACTCCACAGAACGAACACCACTCTCAAATGTTTCATGAAATAATTCTTGATCAAACGTACCAGGATTTTTTCTCCAACACCCGCCCCAGTGCTTCAGAGGCCCCACCCTCCCTGCTGTGCCCTCTCCCCACACCCCGGATACCCTTGCCCTCAGTCACCTTGATTCCTCCCCATGTGGGAATCAAGCAACATGAGGGCTCAACCCTATTGCTGCCCTCCATGGCCTTGGACCATGTGGCAAGGCCACTTTGGATCTACTTCATGGTGGGGAAAACAATCCAGGGACTCATGTCTTGTTGGAAGGTCTTGTCACACAAATCAGGGCTAAAAACCCCTTGCTCAGGAAAGCAGCAGGAGTACGTACATAATAAGCCCACTGTTGGGTACCACAATCCACACAGGGCAGATATGCTCATCAAATATAGAGTGAAGTTTAATTTGGGGTGAAATTTAGTCGACACCTTCAGATACATTAGCGAAAGAGTAGGTGGGGTTCTGTCCTACTAAATGTCATGGGGAGAAACATTCTTCATTACATAATTTTTCTATAGGAAAGTATGTGTCAACTGACAAGTGCTACCTAAGTCAATGTTAATCATTAACTACTGCATAGACAAATACTGATAATGCGTCAGGAAGAGGGGTGGATCACAACCCTTTGATCCTGAGATCCTGAAAAGAGAAAACATTCCTTTTGAGACCCTGTGATTGAGATTTACCTACGTTTGCTCATTTATCTTTAATACAACCCTGTTACTTATAGATTAGTTACCTTTTAACAAGTAACATAAGCTAGGTTCTGAAATTTTGCTTATGTGAGAAGATCATGCAGCTAGAAAATGACAGAGCTAGAATTCAAACGTAGCTCAGGCTGTTTCTGAATCTCAAATTCCTAAATATGCTGGTGTTGAGGTGTGGATCCCAGATTCAAATTTCACCTGGATATGTCGCCTATCAAATCAGTGGTTGGAATCCTCCCTGTTATCATAACACTTCCCCTCCAGTCTGTTCACACAATGACTACCGTGCTTAGGTTCTCCCAACACAGGAATCATCCAATGCATTGACCCAGCCTCCCGATCATTCCCATGTCTCCTGAGTTTTATGGAACAATTCTCAGGTCCCTCTGCCCTCTCAGCACAGCTGATGATCAAGACCCCAATGAGAGATGACAAAAAGACTCCGCTTCCTATGGCTGCATCTATCATACGTATCTCCCAATGAGTTTTATAAATATCTGCATCCTACCAGGACGTGATCATAAACCATTCTCCCATGTTTTGCACACATTTCGAATGTTCCCCTTGTTTTTTTGAATCCCTGAAATTCTCACCTTCCCTCACTTTCAACAGTGTGCTCACCTCCTACCATGCAGATGAAGTAGAATATTCGAAGAAATGTGTCAGCTCACTGTCATGAAGTCAACACCTATTCCTGAATCTTCACCCATTGGCGATGCCGCTCCTGTTTAAACTGAAAGTCATTTCTACTCCTGGATAAGCCCATTTTTCTCAAATGTATCCCCTTCTCTCCTGCTCTCTGGAGGATATTTTATTATTAATGGTAAACTGAAGCTCTTCTACCAGCGAACACCCATCTCTTCCCAGTCCATTCCCTTTCATCTATTTCAGTTTCTTCATTCTTGAAACAAAATCTCTGAACCAATTTATCTCTAGTTCCTGCCCAATGAATTTCCTCCTTCCAAAGTAAACTGAAAGAGTAGTGCAGGATTAGTGACAATCTCTGGGCACCCCTCCCACAGTTTGATTTACTAGGGGTGATCTCCCTGTTACTGTTGACTTGCGTATACATAAACCTTTATAACATTATAGTTATCTCTCCGTGATTAAATCCAATGAATGTTTCTCGTATTTTACTTGGACCCAAGCAGAATTGGACTATGACCTCCGTCAGGAAATTTATATTTCCAAGGTCCTCTGACATCACAAACTCCCCACTGCCTTTAAACTAGTCAGTTCCTGCCAGTGTACTGTGCGCAGTTCTCCTCAAACAATACTATTTCAACATCTCAAGACTCCATTGTAGCCCTCTTCTCTCTTTTTACTATATACACCATCTTCAAAAACTGTTATAATTATTCAGTCTTCTCCTGTTACCACTATGATAATAATGCGTAAAAACGAATGCTAGATTTCATTTCTGAGGTGTCATCCATAACTGCATGGGAAGCAGACACCTACAATGAAATGTATATCAGACAGAAGCCAGGAACTTCCTTCCCAAATAAAAACTACTCCTCCTCTCATCTGCAGTTTCAGATAGCAGCTCCACTAATTATTTGGGGCTCAGTCATTGACATAACGTCCCAGAACCACACAAACAGAACCAAGCATCGATTTTATCTCTACAATGAGCACTCTCGTCTCTGTTCATCTCCTCCCTGATATACACATACATAGTTCCAGCTACACTTATACCGCTTCACTTTCAGGTTAAATGGCAGTGCCTCAGAGATTCCTTCTTTAAATTACTAGCTAAGTAACTCTCCTCTCTCTGTTGTCTTGAATAGAACCTACAGGCAACACCCGTAATATTTCACGATATCTCTACTCATTTTTTTTTCTTTTCTTTTTTTCCTGTTTTCCTCTCTGGACAAATTGCAGAAAAGTAAACGTAGAGTCATAAAGCAAGTTTCTCTTGACTATTACATAAGAATTGTAAATGCACAGAAATTCCATGTACACAGTAACCTAATCTACTCTCAGATGGCCTGTGACCAATGTTCTTTGATCAAATTAAATAACTATCTTTAAATTAATAATTCTTTGAATAATAAATGACTTTGATTTCTCCTGGGGAAAATTTTATTTAGTAATCACCAGAAACAAAATGTGTGGGAAAACTGTGTTTGTGTCTTTACTTAAGTATGCAACTACCACACTCCTGAGTTCAAAGTTTTAGTCTCTTTCTATAGAATCAGGCAGAGAATTGTCTGTGGGCTCCTGTTAATAGATCTGATAACCTCATATATTGTATAATCATAAAGAAAGAACTCCTTTAATCCGGATGCCAATCAGGATAAATCTAATCAAGGAACAACTTCCCTAACACAAACTTTTCCTTCTCAACACGTTAACCACTTAGATACATGTAAGGAAAGTATAAGAGATTCCTTTAATTTGTTAATATTCTAAAAACCTCCAAAACCAGTCTTGATGCCTTGGCCGGAGGTCTCACTGTTTTGTGAATTGTGGTCAGTTCTGGGAAGAGAATTGCAGCTGGAGGATTAGTCTTTATATAAATATGTTTAACCTAAAAACAGTCCATCAGGCTGTGGGTTTTGTGTGGCTTTATATAAGGACTGGTGTTGTTTGATGATATCAAACCTTCAAGGAAGATATTTTTAGGGTTTTAGAGCATTTGTATTTTAATACCAAGGTAAATAATAATTAAATTATAATCAATTACATGAAGTTTCCAGGGAGGCAGGAGAGAAAAGAATACAATTGGAGAAATTGGGCTTGGCCAAGGAAGAGATGATTCTTCAATTCTTACTATGGGCTTGGGAATAAACCATGAGCAATATTTGTAGATTTTGTGACAGTGAGCTGAAGAATTTCCTCAAATTATCTGATTAATCTGTCTAGTAGAAGGTGGTCCCTTTTGTGGAAAGTGGCGAAAGTACTGAGAATGATTAAAAATCAAAAGATATGGAGAAGGTCTGAAATATTTGTGAGGCATAGAATAAGACTGAATCATCTAGATATAGTACAATGTCCAGGGATATTTGAAAGATGTTGGGAGATTTGCGAACCCCACCAGATTTAATATCCTAGTTAGATTCAGTCATGGAAGAAGCAGGTACTTGGAGCCCTCCAAGATTGGAATCTTGACCAGCAAATGTGATGAATTTGGAAGGAATATGGAAAGAGGAATATGGAAATTGTTGGTCTTCATAACTATATGTTGAAATTACTTGATTTGATTAATTTGGAATAAAAATGAAGACGGTTGGCACACATGTTAGGAGAGTGGGGTCAGTGCACTGGAGGTTCTCCTAGCATTTGCGGCGAGGGAGGAAACTGACTAATAACTTGGAATATCATGGGTTAATTACCTTTAAATCTCTTTGATTTTTATTTCCTAATAAATAAATTTGGGAAACTAATATTTCCCTTATGAGAAGCAGTAGCCAAAGCCTTCTTAGTTTGACCGTGGGAAACAAGATCACTCCTCTTTTCTCATAGACCAGTTCACATTTGCAGGTGGGGTGGTTGTTCACTCCCAGGTAAAGGTTTATGGCTTCATGACTGTTAGGTCTGAAAACTCTAGATAGGATTCAAGTCTCATGGCTTTCTTCTCTTTCCTTGGATTTTCCTGCTTAGAGTAAACAGTGTCTCTGAGAGAGAATACTAGCAGCTGAGTTCTTGGCAATGTGTCTCCAGGTGAGTGGGGACTTGCTCTCTCTCCTGAAGTGGTAACTCTCTTTCCAGTGGATAGAAAGGTGTCACCACTTGGACTGAGTGCTCTAAGTGTATCCTGGTGCGGGTCAAGACTCTGAGCACTAGTCCTGTCGTCTGGCATCTCTGTGAGTATCGTGGAGTAGGGCAAGGGCTAATACAGCAACCGTCTCCTTTCCAACATTTATACCGACGTGCTCCAGACTCCATGAAGGCTGTGATGGTAAAGTGGGCACATGAGAGGTTGTATTTCTCTCCGCTCAGTCATGGGTTTGACGGGGGTGTGACTCACTCCATAAGCGAGTCTGCGGTGCAGTGAGCTCTGTCATGTGATGGACACAAGTGGAGGGATGAGCAAGAGCAGAAGTTCAAGGTCTGGAAGGGGAGGAGGTGTGTGGACAGGTGAGATGAATACGTCCAGCGTCAGAGATGCTGGCTAGACGGCTATGCAGGGCTGAGGGGGCAGGAGAAAGAGAAGAAGCCCTTCAGCAGGACTGGCCCAGAGAGGACAGTGGAGTAAATTTTGCTTTTTCTTTCTTTGTTTTTCCAATTTTTAATCTATTTTCTGAGAATACAATTGACTATTTTGAAAACTCTAAAAAGTCACAACAAAATATGCCCTTTCATTCTTGTTCCAAACCAGCCATTTCCCCCCTGTTTAGGTACCTTTGTTCAGAAACTGGAAGCACTTTACAGAAAGCATTTTTTCCTTAATTGGTACATTGAGTAGGATATAATAGATAGAAGAACACTTAGAAAACTGTGGCGATATGTGAAGCCCTGGAGAGGCCTGAACCATCGAGAGTCTCTGATTAGTCTCTGAACAGGGAAGACAGGAGGAAGCTACAGGAGAGACAATGATAGGCAAAGCGGTGAGGTCCCAGGAAACAAGGAGGGAAAGAGGGACCTCAACCCACAGGAAAGGTCAGTTGGGGATCATCTTAGAGTTTGACAACCCTGGGACCGCTGGCTTGTAAAGTTGAGCCCGTCTGTCCTCATATCTGTTGATGAATGCATGCTCTGTGTTGAGGTTAGGTAGGCAGCAACTGCGGACCCCAAGTTGTATATACAGTCTGTTCACTCACACAAAATGGTGGACATTGCATCAATGCTGTCTGACTTTTTAGTGACTAATTCACCTGTAGCTTTTATTTATTGGGTTTTGTTATGTTCAAACATGTCATGTCAGCTCATTTAATCACTCAACTCTCTTGAGAGGTTATTAAGGTATTTCCCACATGTGAACAGTGAAGTTTGTATTGGGGAATACTTTGCCTGTCATCACTGCTGATAAGTGGTGGAACATATATATTGCCTGTCTTGTGCTAAGTCTGTAGATTTAACTGAAAGTAGTGGGGAGCAGGGATATTTATGAATTCCCAAGTACACATTTTTTAATTGCCAATCAGCTCACAATTAACATTCTGTTGTGGACTGTACAGGTTATTTCACACCACCCCTCATGTGATGTTCCTTTACCATGAAAGTCACTCTGTATTCAGGGTGTGCCTATCTCTGTGATGCACCTGAAAGGCATACGCCAAGTCAGCCCAGAGGAACATTGGACTTGACGTCAAACAGGTTTGAGCTTTTGATACACACAGCTGACTTTTCTCAGTACTATCACCCTCGACCATCACCTCTGGACATTTGGGGAAAGTGGGCAGCCTGAACCAGAATGTCCTGCATGTTTTTAGGAATCAGTGACTTTCAAGACATGTGACTGTGAACTTCATCCAGAACTGGGGTAATGTCAATTGTAGGTTTCTTTGAGTGAGATGTCTCTGCAATATTGTTGAAGTCAATGTAGAGAAGTCCCTCTGATAGTGTCACAATTCTGTGAACGTATCAATCTTATTAATCTAACCTTCTGCATATTCCTTGGCCTTAGAGGAAAGGATGGCTCTGTGGCTACTGGTGCTAAACATTAAACGCAGGACCCATTGTTTCAGTCCCTCCCTTTCGGTGCTTTTCCTCATCTTTATCTCGCCAACATCCCACCCATTTTATTTTTCGTTTGTTTTACCCTTCAAGATATATTCTAATTGTCAATATCCTATAATATGTTTCCAATTTTTTATATATTGCTCCATTTCATACCTTTTCTCTGTGTTAAAGATCAGCATTTTAAAAATGTTCACAGACAATAGCTTCAGGAAGAAGCCATTTATCTGAAGGTCAATAGTAAGTTTATGGGGATAAACCCCACTGTCCTCATTAGAGACATGATCTTAGGGTAAGAGGAATTCAGCCCAACCATCTGACTGAAAGGGGACTTAAACGCTGGCCCGGCAGAGGCTTTTGAATAGTTTTCATTTGGAACCATTTTTCCCCAAAAACAAACTGTACCTTGAGTTTCAAAAGGGCAGTTGCTTAAATGTAGTTCATGTATATAGTGTTTGAAAAATAAAGAAGACTGAAAACTTAATCAGAAAACAATGGCAGTGAGAGGTTACAAGTTAGAAAAATCTATATGAATTCAGCAAAGTGAGACTCTATGTGAATATAAGTAACATGGTGGGGTGGGTAGTTAGTGGAGACCATCACTGAGGGAGCAGCCTGGAATTAATATGTAGAGAACTAAAGAAATGAATTTTATGTGAGCAAACTTTTAACAGTCTTTCCTTTCCTTATCAATAGCAGAGACTTCACACTGGAGAAGAGCCCACTGAATGTAACACATATGAGGAGATTTCACATAGAACTCAACTATCATGCCACATGAGTGACCTCTCACAGGACAGAAACCCCATGTTTGCAATCAATTTGGAAGAGCCTTCAGCCTTTATTCATCATTGAATTAACATAAGATAATTTAGACTGGAGTGAAACCATGCAGGTCTCATCAATGTGGGAAGGCTTGTAGACAATGCTGTAACCTTAGATGACTTGAGAAACTCACCCTGTAGTGAGCCCCTATATATGTTATAAACATGGAGGATAGTTTAGCTGGAGCCTCATATTTAAATACACCAAAAACTCACACTGGAGAGAACGCTTAATGTGATAAATGTGGGACACACTTCAGCAGAGCCTTAACTTTTATTCACACTGATGAACTCACAAGGTGAGAAGCCCTCTGTCTCACAACACTGTAAAATCTGGTGCCTCAATTATTCTATTCCATTTATATTTTCTATTAATGTGCCTCTCATGACTTAAAATTGAATTACAAATACATTGAATTTTTCACAAGAGTCCTAGTCCTAGAGAATTTGTGGACCTGGCCATGAAAATTCCAAGAATTCAGTCAGGCAGAGGTTTATTCCTGCAACAGAATTTTTTAGCCAAAATGTTTTTTCCCCCACCTAGAACAGATAGATATGTCAGAACCAAGAAGGTGGAAGATCATTCCAGAAACACAATATTGTAAAGCAACTATACCCCCAATAAATAAAATAAGGTAAGATAAAATAAATCATTGCAGACATGGAGAGTTCCATTTTCAGATTTGGAGAGGGTAGGGGTTTCCTGATAAGGTCGGGCTCCTCTTCAGATACATTGCTTTTACTTTGTTGGTCTAAAAACATTCATTATAACCCTAAAGTCCACGGATGTCTAATGGGTGAAAGCATGGTATTGTAGGGGTCTATAAAGCATGGGATGTTGCCTGCAACATTTGTGTGTCTGTGCTCCTGTCTGTGTACATGCACACGCACACACACAAACGTGCAAGCAAGGGAGAGAGCATATAGCATCCATCTGATCCTAAAGAGAAAATGTGAGTCTGGAATCAATGGTATAAATGTGTCACCAGGAGAGAGGGCATCCAAGATACCATAGTCACTAATTTATCAAATTTTCAATTATTAATGAATATTTACTGAAAGCTTCCAGGATTTCAGAACTTGGCTTGTTATCAGGACTAAATTGTAAATAATACAATGTTCCTATCTTCATAGAACTCTGCAGTCAATTCAAATACACTGCAATATAAAATTTCTGATATTGAAAATCAAACTTACATAAGGGTTTACAAATTGTGTAACTACAAAATGTTTGCTACTATTTACAAAGAAAAGTTGCCACTTTAAAAAATGAAATTGAGATTTATAACAGTGTCATGATAGAACTTTGGAAGGCCAAAATTGTCAAAAAGACTGGGCTTTTAAAAAATATTTTACAAAATTCTGAACCTTTGAAAAGCTATTTTGCAAGATTTGGGAATAATAAAGATAGATTTCCATTTCTAACAGCCAAGATAATTGTTCAAAATAGTATGAAATAAGTATTTTTAAATTAACTGTTCAGTTACAAAATACACTTTTGAAAATCAATAAGGTTTTTTATTAGCATACAAAAACTGCTGCAAATGCCCACTAAAATTCCATTTAGCATCCATTTTAATCGAGATTCAATGGGGCACCATTTTATTTATTCATTTATCTTCTTCCAGTTTTACTGCGGTATAACTGACATAGAGCACAGAGTAACTTTACAGTGTATAATGATTTGACATACATATGTTATGAAATGATTATCACACTAAATTTAGTGAACATTCATCATCTCATATAGATACAAAATTAGCAAAATAGAACAATGTGTTTTTCTTGTGATGGGAACACTTATAATTTATTCTCTTAACCAGTTTTATGTGTAGGAGACAGAAGTATTTATTTTCTTTATCATGTGCTACATTGCATCCCTGGTACTTCATCTCTCTTTCGACTGGACGCTTGCAGTTTGGGCCACCTTCATCCAGTCCCACCCCTTCCCACGCCCTGCCTCTGTGGACCACAAATTGGACTGTTATTGGATGAGTTTGTTTGCTTGTTGGTTGGCTGTTGAAATATAACTGATCTACAACACTATGTTACTTCTTGTTACACAACAGATTAATTTGGAATTTCTATACATTTCAAAATGAGCACCGGGTCCTCTGCTTGAGGAAGGGCCAGGGCACCGGCGCGTCTGAGGTCCTGGGCCCCGCCGCCAAGCTCAGGGACAGACCCCTGTCTGCGGAGGACGAGGCAGCCTCCGGGTGCCAGAGGATATGCTGGGATCGCGCCCCTTTTCTCCGTCCTCCGACCCCAAGTTCCCTCGGCGACGGGAGAGACAGCGGGCTGGGATGTGCGCCTAGGGAGGGAAGCGGGTGCGGTTCCGACCCCGCGGGGCAGAGTCCGGCCGGCGGGAAGCCCTCTGCCGGGCCGAGGACCCGCTCTACCGCCCGTGGTGCTCCCATGACTGTCGCTTCCCCTGAGCGCGGAGGAGCGGGACCATCTCCTGGCCTGTAGGCCGCCACGCTCCTCTCCTCGCCGCCTCCAGGTCTCCCGCCAGGCATCCAGCACCTGCGACGTCAGCGAGGGGGGCGGGAGCTCGTACGGGGATGGGTCCAGCCGCAATCGCCGCCCCAGCCCGGAGCCCTGTCGTGTGCTGCGCCCGACCCGCGGTCGCTCCTTCCGGACCTGCCGGCCGAGCTGCAGGCGGAGCCGTGTAGACAGTGACGCCAGAGGCGCCGTCGGGTTTTCCTGGCCGGTCCTGGGACACCGGGCCGCTTCCACTTCTGGCTCCACGTGCTTCCCGGTCTGTAGCTTAAGAGCCGAAGGACGCAGCGCCGGGACGCTTCGCTGGCTGCACGTTGCGCGCAGGGTCGGCACTGGAACAACAGCGCAGGGGTCAACTACACAGTACACCCCGCGTGCTACTTCTTAGATCTTTGTCTCTGTTGTGAAAGGCCCAGATTTCCCATCCTGGGCAACAGAAATGTTCTTTATAAATGTTTTGTAGAAGATGTTCTGTCCCCTACCAAAATAAGATATTTGGTGACTCGAACTGTCAGAGTCATCCGCTGGTGTTGGCCGTGAGGTTGAAAAGCAGGTCACTGCCGTAACCACTTTTGGGTGCACAGAACCCACAACAGCTGTCAGACTCTGGCCATTAGCCCTCAGAGAAGGTGGACCCGTAGCGGCTGGACTCCAAGCCAGGGGTGGGGCTGGAAAGGCCGCTTTCTGTCCCTCTGGGAGCCACAGAAGTTAGTGGTGAATTGATGGATGAGGATCTGTGCCCAGCAAATAATTATTGCTCGGAACTCTTTGGTCCCATGCATACGGCCGGACAGGGAGCACAGGGTCAGGACAGTCTCACTCACTGCTCGTGGCTGGGGACGCCAAGAGGAGGGGACCATACATGAGCACGGGGGGCACCCTGGGGGAGGAATAAGTCCCCTCCCATCTTGGGCAGATTTTGGTAACTTGATTTTTGTTTTGATTGTAGTTTTCATATTTTCTGGCGGAGGGCTAGTACGATCAATTCGTTTTGGAATGCTGGTCTCCAAGGAGGGATGTTTGCACTGTAATTCGACACAACAGGCCATTGCATCCTACATCCCATCGGCCAAATTCCACACCCAGCTTGTGCTGGTAGGAACTGCAAGCTAAGAGTGGTTTTTATATATTTAAATGCCTGAAAATAATTCATAAAAAGATTATTTGCAACCCATGAAAATTATATAGCATTCAACTTTCCTTGTCGATAAATAATGTTTTATTGAAACACAGTTATACTCCTTTATTTACATTTTACTGTAGCTGCATTTCAGCTACAATGACTGAGCTGAATAGAAATAACAGACAACCTATGACGAATCTAAAATATTTACTCTCTGGTCCTTTACACAAGTTTGCCAACCCCTGCTCTAGAAAGGTGGGAAAAAACTTTTTTTGGAAACTCACATGCTGGGATTTATACTTTTAAAACAGTTAAACTTTTAGCGAATTTTCTCCCTGGAAACAAACTTTAGGTAGATGTAAATATGTTAAATTACTCTCAGTAATCTCAGTTAGAATAAACACTAATTCACAATTATTCCTGCACTGAGGAAGGGAGTCCACCTGCAGATATTTTTATTTTCATCTCAGAAATAATTACAAATTCGTGTAACTAAAACCTAGGACCCACACAAATTAGTATCAACTGCATAAACTGCTAGATATTTCTGAGCCTCAAAATAGAACATTGTAAGCCATAAAAGTATTTACTTTAAATTTTGGTTTGGCGACATCTCTTGCCTGTGGCAGTGTTTACCAAAGTTAATTGATCACGGAGAATTTCATCAAGAATCACTTTCTAATAGAAAACTATCAAGAGTTAATGCACTATAATTCACACTACAGTAAAATAAACCAGGAAACAATCACATTGATGAAACAATGAATATGTAATTTACATAAGAATATAAAAATGTATAACGACAAAGAAATCACTTATTACCTTATTTTCTGTTATTAAATATAAAAACATATTATGCAACTTCCAGGTATTCTTGCATCTGGGAAGTCATTTCTTTCTTAAAAGGGCATTATTGCATAATGAAACATATAGGTAAATGCATTTTTAGATTTTTATTTTGTATTTTGGAATACATTTAACTGCAAATTTACCAATAGTGTATATAATCGCATTGTGACTATATACACTACAGAACACACTGGGAAATTCTTGATTTTATGACATAATGTGTTATTTTGGATTACTTTAGGGTTATCAAAAAATTAGAAAGAAATTAAGAGCCCTATATAAAGAGCAAGATAGCAATCCTCTTGTCTGTTATCTTTTAAAATGGTATCCGGTTGAATTTTGAATAAAATGGATAATGAAAGGAATTTTAACAGGCACGTACAGGAGAATTTTTATCCTTATAAAAATCGTTACTGATTTTCAAACATATAGTTTTTAATTCTAACAATTTAAAAAATACTTATTTTGGAATATAGAGAAGAGCAAACCTGGTTCTTAAGACAGGAAACCTAGCTTTGCTGTCCCCAATTCATGTAGAGAAGCTTTTCCAAAATTGAGAATTTTAAAAATATTTTTACTGACCAGTCTTTCTAAAAATATATAACTTTTCAAAGTTCCAGAATTAAGACTGTTTTAAATGTCAATTTTATTTTATGAAGTGCCAACCTTTTATTGTAGACCAGTAGTGATATTTTGTGACTATACAATGTATGAACATGTCTTTTTTTTAACGTCAGAAATTTCATTTGGCAAATGATTCTTATTACCTGCATTAGAATATAAAGTTCTATGAAGAGAAAGGCGTTCTGCTATTTACAGTTTAATCATCATAACAATCCAGGTTCTGAAATGTTGGAAGTTCTCTTTAAATATTTAATAATTGAAAAGTTTATAAATGAACGAACAGGGTGATTTAGCTTATTTTTCTCCTGCATGAATCCTTTATGCTAATAATTCCTAAATGGCATTTTCCCTTTTGATCAGATGGTTGTTACAGTGTCACTTCCTTGCATGGGTGTGTGTGTGTGCACTCAGATGCACGAACACACAGTAATGTTGCAGGTAACATCATGGGTTTTTTAAAGGAATTTTTTAAAGTTTTTTTTTCATTTTAAAAGATTTTAATTTTTATTTAAAGACCATTTTAAAAGATTTTTATTCAATTTTTTACAATATTGTTACTGTTTTATGTTTTGGTTTTTTGGCTACAAGGCATGTGAGATCTTAACTCCCCGACCAGGGATCGAACCCGCACTTCCTGCCTTGGAAGGTGAAGTCTTAACCTCTGGAATGCTAGGAAAGTCCCCATGATGGGCTTTATAGGCCCTAGAATACCATTTCTCAACCCATTAGACTTCAATGGACCTCAGGGTTATAACGAATGTTTTGGCCAACAAAGAAAAAGAAATTGAACTGAAAAAGGTCCAGAACTCCTCATGCAGCCTCTACGCTCTCTCTAGCGAGCCTTCTTGAAGGTTTAATTGACAAAATAGACATTGTCTCTATGGTGATCTTTCTCCCGGAACTTTTTTTAATACCATTTTTCTACATCAAAGAGTAAAGCTTTAAAGGTAGACTTACCAATGGCTCTGTGAGGGATCTTCTTTGTGTTTACATGATTTAGTATATGCACCACTCATTGTTCTAATACATTTTTAAAGTAGAACTCTTTTCATGTCTGCAAAGACCTTTCACCTTCTCAGTCCTGAAGATATCTATCTGTTCTTCTTGGACAAAACAAACAAAGAAACCCTTGGCTACAAAATGCTATGTAGGGATTAAACCACCATCTGACTCTGAATTCTTGAGTTCTTCCTGTCCATGTACCCACAGTTATTCACCTTTCTTTAAATATAATTAATGTATACATTTTTTAAAGTCATACGAGAAATAGTAAGTGAACGTTAAGTAATAGAATTAATTGAAGCAGCAGAGGTTAATCACAAAGTATGTGTGTATTTATTCTTGAAGACATTCGTTCGGAATGTGTATACACATATTTGGACCCTAATGTACGAGTTAATACACATCATACTATGTTTTACATTTTCAGTTAACATTCATCGTTGTTTCCTGATTGCTCCCAGTCTTTGTAATTATGATTATAATTTTATAAAGTCAGAAAGTGTCTAACTGATCAACAGTGACAGAGTATTAAGAGAAAATGCGTTCATTCTTACTTATCACAATATTTCATGATTTTGAATGACACATACCCACTCAGTAGCGCTTATGTATTTGCAAATCCTGATCTACTGAAGCAGGTTTGCTTCGTTTCTTCTTACTTGATACTGAATATTGCTTGCAGCACTTCTCAAAACCCTTCACCATCTACATATTTATATTGTATATTTAATAAGAAAATTGCTGAAGGACTGAATTATTGGCTCAATTGCATGCTAACACATTCTTTATAGACTATTTTCCCAGTATGAGTTTTCTGATGTGAATAGCAAGTGAAAGATTTTCCACATTGTCTTTAGAATTGGTATCTCCTCAGTGTGAGCACTTTCTTGTTCAGTCAGGAATAAGGAATCACTGAAGAATGTCCTTCCTTCATTACACTGAGACTATTTTTTCAGTGTGAACCCTCTCATGTCTAAAGACTCCATGACTAATGGATCTCTAGCATTCATTTCATCGGATTTCTTCTACAGCAGTGATTAGATGGTTTACCCCAAGAGGGCTCTCCTCGTAGTAAACCTTGTGATGTCTTCTCTACTGTGTCAGGGATGCAGCCCACTCTGAGTTCTCTGTGTATTCTGAGGCTGGAGCTCCAACTGAAGGCTCTTTCACCATGATTACAGGGTCAGTGTTTCTCTCCACATGACTTTCCTGTGGTTTAAAAGGGATAATTTCTGGCTGAAGGCTCAATATCACTGATTACAAACACAGGGTTTCTACTCAGTATGAATTCGCTGGTGTTTATTAAAGTGGGAGCTCTGGGTAAAGGCTGCACCACATGGATTCCAGACATAGGGAGGGTGTCCTGTGAGTTTTCTAGTGCGTATAAGCGTGAGAGCTGCGTTTAAAGGCTTTTGCACATTCATTGCATTTGTAGGCTTTCGCAGTGTGAATTTTCCCCCATGACTAAGGTTATGGCTTTGACTAAGTGTTTTCTCACATAAATGATATTCCTTGTGGTTTCTTTCCTGTGTGAATGTGCTCATGTTATTGAAGCGTTGGATGGTCACTGAAAGCTCTTCCACAGTCATTCCAAACATAGGGCTTCTCTCCCATGTGAGTTTATTGGCGTGAATAAAAGTGAGCTCTCTCTCTGCATTACCTTGATAAGGTTTGTCTTCTCCAGTGTGAGCTGTTGGTGTATAAATGCGAGGCTTCAGCTGAATTATTTCCCACGTTCAGCACATTTGCAAGAGTCACTCCAGAGTGCACTCTCTCATGTTATCTAAGGTTGGAGGGTGACTAAAAACCTTCCACATTCTGAGATCTGCATGGTTTCCCTCTAGCATAATTAGCTTATGTTAATTCAGTGATGAATAACGGCTGAAGTCTCTCCCATTCGGGCTGAAAGTGTAACACACGTGGAGTTAAGGTTGTTGTATGTGACATGTCCTCATATTCATTGCATTCAGTGGGCTCTTCTCCAGCATGAAATCCCTGCTATTGACAAGGAAAGAGAGGCTGTTAAAAATTACTCACATAATAATCATTCAGTCATTTCTCTACATGTGACTTCTAGGCGGCTTCCTCAGTGATGGTCTTCATTGAAAATCTCCCCATGTTAGTTACATTCACAGGTAATGTTACTTTGCTGAATTCACACAGATTTTCTATCTGGTAAACCCTCACTTGTCATAGCTTTCTGATTAAGATTTAGGTCTTCTTTATGTTTCAAACGCTATATCCATGAGCTATGTTTAATCAATTAACTTTTCATTGAAGCCCAGGTTAGTGTTTGACATGTAATGTCAAAAGACATGTGTCCTCAGATTGTTCCACCCTCCATTAAATTGATAGAAAATCTCCTGGCCACATGTCCAAGGACATGGAGGGCAGAGCTAGGGTTGAGTCTCTAATGTTGCTGATTTCCACATGGGGAGGAACCAAGGTGACTGAGGGCAAGGGTATCCAAGTTGGTGGGGGGGCGCAACAGGGAAGGTGGGGCGCTAAAGTCCTGGAATGGGTGTTGGAGAACAAATGAGGGTGTCTTTCACCAAGAATTATTAAATGAGAACTTTGCAAGAGGTGTCCTTGCTGTGGAGACAGGACTCTCCAGGAGATCATGTAAGGGTTACCTGGGAATAAGTGTTAATCCTAGGAACTGAATATTAATAAAATAATAACTGAACAGTAAGTGGAATCAAAGTATAACACCCCATAATTTGCATTGTTTTCTGCAAAATGGGGATATTATATCCTCTCCACATGCCGAGTAGCCAATGCAGCCCTGTTCTTGACCATGGGAGGAAAAAGCGTTCCTTCTGTCTGCGCATGCCTGTGGGTAAGGTGGCAGGGGTCACTCCCAGGTGAGTGGTTGGGGATTGATGCCTGATGTATCTAACAATACTCTGAAAGGCTGGCTTCTCATGGCTGCTTTCTCTTTCCTCAGATTTATCTGCTTGATTTCCGGATTGTCCCTGCATAAGGATGCAGAGGAGAGCAGATGGTGGCAGAGTTCCTGATAATGAAACAACAGGTGAGAAGAAAACTTACTTTGATTCCTCTATTTATCCATCTTTTGCCAAATGGTCAGGTTTCTACTTCGGGTCCGGGTCTTCTAAGTGCACCCAGGAAATATTAACGCCAGTTATGTTCACCACCCTGTTAGGGATATGGCAGGTCAGGGACCAATGTAGAAACACTCTCTTTCCCAACATTTACTTTCACTTGCTCCAGCCTCCATTAAGGCTGTGACCTCACAGAAGACAGGAGAGGTTTTTTCCTTCTCTTTTTTGAAAGGTCATCCCTTGGGCTCAGTGGCCTCCTTCATCATGTTACTGGCTGCAGTGGACTTAGGAATGCGGTGAACACAGGGGATAGAGAATGACTCAGAACAGAAATCTCTAGGCCAGTGGGGAGCAGACGTTTCATCAGGTGAGTCCTATGTTATAGGTGCTGGGGTGAGTGGGGGTTGGTGAGAGACAGCAATAAAGGATCATTTATTTTCTCTAATTTTAAAAAGATTAACCTTTTACAGACTACTCATAAGCATTTTGATAGCTTCAAAAAAATAAAGGTAAGTTCCTTAGCAAAATTATTCACATAACTCTGTTCCTTTGTGTTCTTAACCTTCATTCAAATTAGAAAGTTGAATTCAATGCCTGCAGATTCTTATTTTCTTAATTATGACTGTGTATGGACGAGAAGGGGCATAGTACACAAAACGAAGTGTAGAGCACTGGACAGCAAATGACAGTCTGGGGAGCTCCAAGGCCTCACTCCCACACAGATCCATCAGTAAAACAACCAGGATCTGCCTGAATGATCTGGGATTCTAGCCCAGGGAATCCCAGAAGTGGGAACAATGGGCTTTCTGCTCCCACCATTGCCAGCCCTGTTAAGTGTTCCTATTAGACCCGGGGATGTGTGTGTGTGTGTGTGTGTGTGTGTGTGTGTGTGTGTGTTTGTTTCTTCTTCCTGACACCCCTGGACTTGCCGAGTGTGCATCACTGTTTCATGAAAACTATGCTCATGTGGTGCTAAAGTTATAAGACCCTCTCAGTCTTGTATCTTCCTGTGTTGGATACATAAAATTTATGTAATAGGTCCAGCTGCAAATGTTCAGTTTTCTCCTTGGCTCCTACCTGCAATGGCATGGGGATGTCTTCTTTGGGAAAGCAGCTCTAGGCTCATGGAGAGAAGAGCTGCACAGGTGTAGGGTGGGCAGAGATAATTGGAGCAACCAAGTGAATTGCTAAGGTCTCCTGATAAGGAGGTAAGAGGCTGGGCACTAAGGGAATGCAAGTCTTCAGAGTCAGGGTTCTGACTGCAGAATTCTCCACATTAGCGTGAGGAGCGCATCTCCTTCGCGGCAGCCTCCTGCCCAAATCTTCCCAGCCCCGTCCGCTGCTGGGGGCCGGTAGCTCCTAGGTGGACGGCCCGAGACGAACTCGAGCGTTTGGGCGGTCGGAGCTGATCCCTCGCCGTCCAGCGATCAAAATCCATCGCGCTGACTTTCAAGCCCGTTGTCGGGAGCCATCTGGCGGCCGCTTTTATATTGTCCCTTCCCTCCTGAGCTTTGGCGACCTTCGCGAGGGATGTGACTCGCCCTCCAGGCGCGGGCCAGAGCTCCGGGAGGCCGGCGACGCTGGCGGCGACCATGCCGGTGCTGCGGAGTGGTGGGCGCCTCCTGCTCTCACTAGAGATTGAATGTGGAGAGCTGTATGTAGTGGGGCCGAGGCTGAGCTCTCTTGCAGGTTGCGGGTGAGGTCTGCGCCGGTCGACCAGCATTCCCTGGTGCCCCTTGGCCCGCGGAAACCTCACGTCCTGTTACGTGTGACCAGGAGAGGTTGTCTGTGAACAGCGTCGTACACCGTGTGTCACGATTCGTCGGTGCCTCCTCGCCGAATTGGGGGCCCAGGTCCATCCTGTTGCAGCCTTGGCGTTGGGGCTGCTCAACAGTGGCCACTTCAGTTTCTCCGGGTTCCACGCGATGCGGTCACGGGGGCGGGTATCGCCCTGAGGCAGGGGCATGGGATGCGTGTCAACAGACGGGATCCACCCGGCAGATTGAACCAACGTCTACGCGGGGAGCTCCCTTCCCCACTCTTTGGTCGCCTCGTTAGCGTGGCGCTTGCGTTTCCAACCTGTTCAGGTCCCCTCACCGCGGACTGTAGAGGGCAAGCCTGTAGGGCGCTCCTGGAGGGGCGGCAGTTCTTCCTAGGCTTCCGTGGTCGTTGGTCGTAGCCGTTTCTCTTTGGGAAACAGGGACCGCCCGGGGCATCCGTGATGGTCGTGAGGAAATACGAGCCAGGCCGCGGTCCTGGGTGGGCGCAGTTGTCGTTAGCTTCTCTGAAGAAGCTCTGCAGACAGTAAACGACCTATAGACGAGCGGGCGCAGGGGAGGACCCCCCAGGGCGAGAAATGAGACCGATGGTGGCCTGGGTCGAGGACGGGTGTCAGGGTCGTGGCGGTGCGCCTTCGCCCGTTTACGATCTGGATACTTCCTGTTGAAGTTCACAGCAGTTGCACGCACTTGACGTCTGCAGCGGCAAGGTCGACCAGATGGCCAGATTTCGGTATTGGGGCAAGAAGAAACTTTAATGAATTGAAACTCTTTTTGTTGTGAGATTCACTACAATGTGAACATTAGTGAAATAAGAAATCCTAAGATTTACAGTAAACCCACATTACTGTAATAATTACTATCGTTTGCAGCTTTTTTCACAAAGCGTTTATCTATGAAATTTAAAATATATTTAGTACATTTTTTTGTGATACAAGTCTGCTAATGAGAAAAATGGAATTCTTTGGCAAGGGGGATGCCATTTAGCTTATTACAGATTCCTATCATCAAAATTTCAATTGTTAATGCTGACTTATAAGGAGATTTTGCATGGTTTATGTATTTCATATTTGAAAATTATTTTCACACAGATATGTACTACCAAATACTGCAGTTCATGAGTGTGTGATTTTAATTGACCATATTCATTGTTTGGAAGGAATTTATAAAATTCTGTTTGATTCTTCTATTGATATTTGCCTTTTAGTGTGTCATAATATTGTACATTAGTCATTGACAATTCTGTTTGCAGTTAATTTTAAAAACATTGATTCAAGTTTCTCTATCCACAGAGTATCTGATTGATTGAAGATGATGAAGAAGGACTTTGGGATGCAGAATTTTCTAAAACCACCTGGAAGCCTGGGAACCTCTCCCTCCAGCCACAAGGCCCTGCCCCACACCCTGCAGCAGCCAATCTGGAAAATCAGACTCCAACCACTGCAACAATAGGCCCCAAGGGTCAGGACTTGGACAGTGACTCACAGCTTCGTCATTTTCATTCCTTTCCATGTAGAATCAAATGCGGGGAAAGCCAAATACGTTCCCTTAAGTAATCACTTAGGACGCCCCTCTTCCTATCAACTTGTCTCCAGCCTCCTCACATCACAAGCTCTGGGGAGCACATGTCTTCCTTTTTTTGGTCACCAGAAAGTGTCCCCACTCTTATGTGCCCTGAGTCTCAGCCTGATGTGAGTGGTGGTGGCTGACTCCCGTGTTCTGTAGACAAGTTCTGAGTAAATTCTTATTTGGTGTGTGTGTGTTGGGGGGTCTTTTTTCATATCTACAGAGCTTAGGATGGCAGGAAGCAAATAAAACTCATGATAATGTTTCCCATGTTATTTTAAAAATCACATTTATTAATCACCATTTTTTAAGTTGAGACATAATTCACATACTATAAAATTCAGTCTTTGAAAAGTGTAGAATTTAGTGACTTATAATCTATTCACAAAGTTGTGCAACCATCGGCACTAATACCAGAACATTTAATCACCTCAAAAAGAAACCCCATCCCCATTAGTCTCTTCTATTCCACCTCTGCTCAGGCCGTGGCCACCACAAATGTGCTTTCTGTCTCTACGGATATGCCTATTCTCAATATTTCATGTGACTGGAATCATACAATATGTGCCCTTTATGTCTGGCTTCTTATACTGAATATCATGCTTTTAATGCTCATGTTTTAGAATGTATCAGTAATGTACTCCTTCGTTTGGCCTAAGAATTTTTCTTTTTAAGCCATAAGGTTTTATGTACATTCACATGCCACCAGGGTTTTTGGAGTTTGTTTCTTTTTTTATTGTAAAAAATATATTTTCCATTTTAACAATTTAAAGTCTACAGTTGACTAATATTAAGTACTGCTTCCCTGCCTGGCCCCAACATACCCCCACTCACCTGGAGCTTCCAGTTGGCCCAGAGGACACAAGCCCAGCCATGCTGCCCTTCCTTGGAAACACCAACGTCATCCATCATGATCATGATCCCACTATTAGTGTCCCTCATTGTGGCAAAACGAACTCCGGACACGGAGAGACTCTAGTGAGGAGGGAAGCTGCCACCAGGCAAGTTGTTGTGCTTGGGACAAGGAAGCAGTGCCCTGTGACCTGCAGTCACCCTGGGGTCACATGAGGTACAGTGCTGGTCTCCTGAGGGCACATTCCGCTGAGGTCCCTGCCAGGCCCCTATTGAGGAGAACCAGTAAACACTTAGGGACATCTCTTGTCATTCTTTTCGTCCTTCCTTCCTTCCTTTCTTTCTCTTTTTCTCTTTCCATCCGGAAGAGGTAAAGCTTGACAAGAAAAAAATAAATGACTTTCTACACCATCCATATTTCAGGGCTGCCTCATGTACCTGTCCTTATTTTCTCAATGAAAACCCTCCAAGGAACTAAGATGTGCTATGTGTTCCATGCACGCTCACCTGTGTGCCTGCCCCGCAAAGTCCCCCATCTTCCCTTCCCTCTTCCAACACTTCACTCCCCTGTGGGGGCTTATTCAATGGCAAAGATTGCTGTGAGTTCCAGCATAGTGTCTGCCTCACCCGCTTCGTGACTGTCTTGCTGACTCAATAGCCTTTTTTCTGGCTGCTCGGGAACACTTGTCTGTCCTCTTCTCAGGGACACTGCTCATCGTTAGCAACATCCACCTGTATTCCCCACTGTTCAGGCCCTGGGAAATCGGCTGTCCCGATCTGGGACAGCTTTAAATATAAGAAATTGCTACCTGCCACCGCTGGGGTCAGAAGGCTGTGTGTGTGGTCCAAGGTTCTCGGAGGTGTTTTGCATCCTTCCAGAATCTCCACTCACCTCCCTAAGAAACTCTACTACCAGGACACCTCCAACCAACACCCTCCATTAGGTGCTGAGCTGTCAATATTTCCAGCCCAGAAAGACCACAGCCTGTGCTTTGCAACAGGGAAAACCCTCCCCTCTACTTCCTGTCCATCCAAGTGCCCCCACCGTTCCTCAGCTCGCACAGCCCACAGATGTTTTCTGAGTCTGTACAGCAGGTGAAGTCCCATAGGTGTCAGGTCCTGAGTCTCTTCCAGCTACCTACCATGTTCCACCGAAACCTACATGATGAGTCCACGGTCCTCTGGGAGTGCAAGGGCCCCTCCCATGTGCTTCTTCTGGCACTGTTGCTGGATCTCCTTCCTCCTTAAATCAGGGCAAGAAGCTTGGTTTCTCTGGGCCTGTGAGTGGGGAAGTGTAGGAGACGAGCGGCCTAGAGTCCAGTCTATTCTGCATCCTGTGGGCCCATGACTCTGGTGGGTGGAAGCAGAGGGGTTAATGGGACAGCAAGGCTCTTGGCCTGCTTAGTGGCTCGGGATTTAGGGCACATTCAAGTGGAGGCTGAACCTAGTGGAGAATGTTGGTAAACAAACAATTTCTGCATGTGTAGGAACTGAACCAGTTCACAAAACTCTCTCAGAAATAATAAACACTCTTACTTCTGGCAACAGGGGAAGGGCAGACGATGTTCCAGGAAACTCCTCCCTACCCTCCTGGGAACATTCTGACAGGGTCTTTGAATATGCAACAAATGTCTGCTTTGGTTAAGAAGACATTGGATGATTTGAAGGTACATTCTGGTAATGTAGAAAACAAAAGTACTTCAAAATTAAAATCCTATTTTATGATTTAGAATCTACTGTACTTAGATGACTGATAAATCGTTTAATGAAGGCATTGGTAAAAATAAAAGCTGAGAGCTAAAGAGTTCTTTTTTTTTGCAGTTTGCGGGCCTCTCACTGTTGTGGCCTCTACCGTTGCGGAGCACAGGCTCCAGACGCGCAGGTTCAGTGACCATGGCTCACGGGCCTAGCCGCTCCGCGGCATGTGGGATATTCCCGGACCAGAGCACGAACCCGTATCCCCTGCATCGGTAGGCGGACTCTCAACCGCTGTGCCACCAGGGAAGCCTGAGAGCCACAGAGTTTTAACATTACTTTCTACTTTCATAAATTTTATTTTATTTTATTTATTTTTTAATTTTTTTTGTGCCATACGGGCCTCTCACTGTCGTGGCCTCTCCCATTGTGGAGCACAGGCTCCGGACGCACAGGCTCAGTGGTCATGGCTCACGGGCCCAGCCGCTCCGCGGCATGTGGGATCCTCCCAGGCCGGGGCACGAACCCGTGTCCCCTGCATCGGCAGGCGGACTCTCAACCACTGCACCACCTGGAAAGCCCATTAAATTTTAAATTATAGTCTACAACTGTGACATGCTTACCTATTTGTCCATCTATCTCTCCTTCTCCCTCTCTCTATAGTTTTAAGATGTTTGTCACTATTTTGTAGGTGCCAATTCTTCTGCAACACGCACACTTCATTGTGTAGGAGAAGTGGTAATGTTTGTTCACAGGAGTGTAAGTGAGGAGATGATGCGCGGTCAGGCTGGGCCACTGCAATGTGATGAAAGAAGGACAGGCATTGTCCAGGGGGGCTGGCCCCTGGACCCTAGGCTCCTGCATTTATCCAGACATCTGGGGCACCCTTATCACTCTTGACCAAGTAAACAGGGTGACTAGAAAAGCTCTGTGAGCAGCCTGGCCAGGAGCCCTTCACATACTTCTCTCCATTTACTTCGTAAGCATGGAGTTCTCTCAAAGATCTTCAAAGTTCTCAGTTCTTCTGATTTCTATAGTTTTCAATTTTCTTCTTGCCAAGGATGTCACTAACTAAATCAGCCTATGTATGATTAATATGAACATATATTATTGATATATTAATAAATATTATATTAAAATATTAGTATATCATATTTAACATTTTATTTACATTATATGTACATATATTTATATAGTATTATTGTATTATAATAAATTAAATTAATAAATATAAATAAGCTATTAATATGAATATATATTACACCAGTGAGTCAGGATTTGCCTCCTAGGTGCTCAGCTCTGCCCACTGAGCCAGACTGTTTGCCTGAAAAAAAATGAAGTCTTCAGGGCAAAGTGAAGTGTGAGGGGGAGGTGGGCAGAGAAGGACCAACCTGCAGTCACAGTGAAGAATGAGGTGTGTTCTCAAGACCAGCTTGAAGCGCACATTCTTAGTGAGGGGAGTGGATGCAAACACTGTCGCCCTTCCCGTGCGCCCCGTCTGGAGTGGAGAGGGGAGGAAGTGTCCTCCAGGTATTTCTTCTCCGGCTCCTCCCACCTGACCCCCTCTCCTCCCCAGTCTCTGCTGTGACACTTGTGTTTTGCCACCAGGAGTTGAATTGACCCCTCCCCCACTGTTCTCCTCCCTCCTGTCTCTCTTTTCTTTCCCTTCGTTGAGGCTCTCAGGCCTGCTATCAGCTTGGCTGGGGACCACAGCCAGTCATAAGCACCTTCCCTGCAGCCAGCGAGCTGTCCTTGCCTCATCTTCCTCCTTTCAGAGCTGTGATAACTGGGTTCCTGCTGTCCCTGGAGACTTTACCTGCTGTTAGTCTCCCCTCGCCAGGTGATCGGATGTGCAGGACAACAAAAGGAGCCTCTGACTTTCAACGGCTGTGCATGGTAGCACCGATTGGAGGTTGCTAAGGCTTGCCACCTAAGCACAGGTTGTGCATTGTTTTAAGATATAGCCCAAAAATACAATAAGAAAAAAACTCCCCTGATAAAATTGGCGTGACTAAATATATTCAGAACTTCATTGAGCCTGTTCTCATACACTCAATTTACTACAGCTTTTGAGGTTTCTAGTTTCTACTCAGATTTGCAAAGATTGGTCACTGGGAAATTTATTAGCTGTCATTGTATTCCAGATGGCAGAGTAAACAGGGACTAAAGGTAGAAACACCTGCAAAATACCTAATATGGTCAAAATTGTCCGTCTGCTTTTAAAATGTTATTGTTTAACCATCCAGTCAAATGAGAAATGCCAGAGAAAAGTCAAATAGAGACATGTTTTTGTTCAGCCCAAAAGATGAACGAAGTGAGAGGTGAGGTGAGGAGGCTGGCCCATTGTGGGTGGTGGGACCAGGCAGTTGAGACCTTATGCAGGCAGCTGTGGTGGCAGGTCTACGACGTCCTCCATAGGGCTGGTCTCTCAGCCCCCCAGACGGGCAGTTTTTCTTGGTAAACTCAGTGTAAGGATATCAGCCGTTCATCAGGCACTTCTTTGGCTTCACACATGAGCAGGACCCTTGTAGCTGCAAAGTTTACAAATTAGAGCCTTTGCAGTGGCTAGTCTGTGTTCTGTGCTCTCCTCAACTGAGGCTGCTTCTGGTGTCTATCAGAGAACCTATACCACGTCCTGAGTGTCCAGGCTTACAGTGGTGCTACTTGAGACAGGGCTGTGGCATTTCCATGTCTAGCATGTAGCAGGCATTGCATGAACATTTATTGGAGACAAGGAGGCTAAACTGCACAAGCATCTACTCCTAAGCTGCTTCACACAGCTTGTGACTGCAGCTGAGCTCCAGAGACCTCACTGCCTGTGGTGGGCTCTAAAGCTCTCACAGCTTGTTTCATCTGCATGTTCTTTTCCTCCTCATAAAATGACCCTTTTAGCTTCTCCTCCTAGAGTTTTGCATAGACCAAGTGGGAAAGCCCAAAGTTGTTCCAGACTTGTGTCAGGCTGTTAAAGCTCAACTACACTGAAAGCTCATTAGAGGTACAGTATCACGTGGGGGTGACTTTCAACAAGAGTTGTCACAGTGGCACTAACCTCAACAAGTGTATTCACTTTTTGTATAAAGGTTTTAGTCCAATACTCTGCTCAAAAAGTTCAGAATGCAGGGCTTCCCTGGTGGCGCAGTGGTTGGGAGTCTGCCTGTCGATGCGGGGTACACGGGTTCGTGCCCCTGTCCGGGAGGATCCCGTATGCCGCGGAGCGGCTGAGCCCATGAGCCATGGCCGCTGAGCCTGCGCGTCCGGAGCCTGTGCTCCACGACGGTAGCGGCCACAACAGTGAGAGGCCCGCTTACCTCAAAAAAAAAAAAAGTTCAGAATGCACATTGTGTGATGTTTAAGCCCTTTGCTCTTGCTCTAGGGCAAGATTTCTCAACCTGGGGATTAACGACATTCTGAGCTGGATAACTTTTCGCTGTGGGAGCTGTCCTGTGAGTTCTGTGATGTTGAGCAGCACCCCTGACCTCTACCCACTAGCATCTCCTCAGGCGTGACAACCCAGAATGTCTCCGGATGCACCCACTTGTCCTCTGGGGATGGGGGATTGAGGAAAAATTCCTCCAGATGAAAATTTTTTCTCAAGTGACACCAGTAGATTGCAAGGAGAGCCAAAAAAACAACAACAACAAATAACTCACCAAGACTTACCCAGTGATGGAATTATGACAAACTAAAGAATAGGCTTTCCTTGTGTAGTATCTTCAGGTTATTTTTGGATACTTCTGTGCAGAGCTGACTCGAAGTCCTCCATCCCTTAGTGGTATTTGGCCCAAGGCCCCAAGATGCCTTTATCTAAAGTGTGTTTAATGTCACGTTTGTTTAATATATTACCCCAGATCTGCCCCTCTGTGTGCATGCATCAACAGCGTGTATCTACTTAGATTATACAATGTGAGAAAATAGAATCCTCATTATTTCAATAGCCTCCAGGGTAACAACTCACAATGAACCTAAACTAATTTTACTGATAGTAGTGAGACTTTGCTACCAGAATATGTAATAAATATTAGGAAACAATCTATTTTACAGTAATAATTCAAAATGAAGTTAAAGAAATTTAATCATCATGACTGTTTACCACCAGAATCAGGTAGTGTAGCATGTTAGGTGGTGCAGCAGGGTGAAGATGACAAGACAAATATCTCTAACATGTTCCCCACTTACTCATCTCTAAAATATGGGGCACCACTCAGGGTGCACACGGATGTGCCACCCATACCTCTGGCCCAGAAAACACTCACTGCCCAGCTGCTGGAGTGCCATCAACAGGCAACTTCCAGCCAAGATCCCCTCAGGCAGCCTCACCCATGCATGGGTCCCTCTCAGGGCTGCCACACCCAATGGTCAAGTACAGAGGGGCACTTACAACACTTGTGATGGCCACATATGCTTCAGAGCCCCCATGGGCTGAGCCAAGGCTTCCTCGGGGCCGGACACCTGCTCAACTATGCCATCTGGCCAATCCTGCTCCCTCTCTGCCCTGTCACAGGGGTTGACACCTAATTTGCACTTTGCTTGCCAAAATCCATGTTAACATTCCCTTCCAGAGAAACTGACTTGTGACGGTGGGGAAGCAGTGATGAGAGGGAATTGGGAGCTAGACTGCTCCACAGTTGGCAGTAGCAAGGACCCCTCCACGGGCTAGGTGGAGTACCCATAGTGTCTGGAATAGGCGATGGTCCAGGTGTGCAAACTCTCACAGGTGACAGGGTAGTAATTGCTAGTCAGTATTGAAATCAGCAGAGGAGCTCCTGGGTAGAAAGAAAGCAGAAAAAGCTGAACACCCCACCCAGACCCAGGATTTTGATAAAAGATATTTTCACATATTGAGGTATAGGGAAGTCGTCTGGCTTATACAGGAGTTAACGTGAGTGTTATGCATACTAGAATAGCCTGTGTGTGGCCTATCAAACATACATTGTGCTTCTGCTTTAATTATTAAAGAAAAGAGTGCATTTACCAGAAGTAAATAATGTCCATGTTAAAAATAAAGATGAAATGCCTCCCTTCCTGGGACGCCAATGCTGAAGCTCCTTCAATAATAAGCCTCATTTCCCAGGTGCCAAGGCCATGCTGACTTGCTGTGTATGAGCTGATCTGTTTTTTGTTTGTTTGTTTGTTTTGTGTTTGCTTTTTTCCCTGAAACCTTAAAGGAATGTATCCCTCACTTGTTTAATGTTCTTTGTTCTGACAATATATAAAATTGTACTGAAAACCATGCTTACCTGGGACAGTTCATCAGAGCTATCTTAGGGGTTGTCTTCCAGGTTATAGTCCATAGTTTGGCTCAAATCAGATGCTTTTCTATTCCTATTATAGATTGTTTATTGATTATTTTCATCAACAATTTATTAGTTAAAGTAGCCAGTCTCCAAGTCCCAGACGAGGTTAGTCAGCCACTCACCAGAGGTCTGCTAGCCCCTGGGACTTTAGGGCCATGAGAGGGACCCTAACTTGGTAGTGGAGTTCAGGAGGATGCCCTTGAGCTTTGAAACCCACACTCTTCTGACCCCTGTGAGCCTGCAGAAATGGCCAACCGTCCCTCTGTAGACCAGGTGCCGCCCCTCCATCCGGTTCTTGTAATGAGAATGAGTGCTTCATCTCTTCTTTCTGCTCAACTTCCGCCCTTTCAGCTACCAGCCTTGGAGAGAAATTGGTAACCCCAAACACCCACTAACTTGCCGCAGTGCTCACATGAATAGTCGGAGGAAGTTGTTGAAGAAGCAGAAGGTGTGAGATTTCCCTAGAGCTGGAAAAATGTGGCCAGATGTGTCACTTGTGGGTAACGACCCCAGCTGTCATCGTCCCTTTGGTCTTCCAGGTGTAGGGGGTCTGCGGGATCCTTGATAAGTCTATTTTTCGCCATTCCCGGCCCTTCCCTATCATCACCCCTTCACTTTAGATCATGTTCAAGAAATTTGATTAAAAAGAAAATGTGTTCAGCTACATCCAGTGGAGAACCTGCTATTAAGGGTATTAAGACCCAGTAAAGGGGCTTCCCTGGTGGCGCAGTGGTTGAGAGTCCGCCTGCCGATGCAGGGGACACAGGTTCGTGACCTGATCCGGGAAGATCCCACTTGCCGCGGAGGGGCTGGCACCTTAAGCCATGGCCACTGAGCCTGCGTGTCTGGAGCCTGTGCTCCACAATGGGAGAGGCCACAACAGTGAGAAGCCCGTGTACCGCAAAAAAAAAAAAAAAAAAGAAAAAAGAAAAGAAAAGAAAAGAAACTTTCACCTAGAATTTTTTGGTAAGAGAGCAAAAAATTGTCAGTAGTTACTAGAATATAAGTTCCATGAAGGCATAGATCTTATTTTTTAATACACATAGGTAGTTTTTATTTAAATATAAATGGCCACAACAGTGAGAGGCCCTCGTATCGAAAAAAAGAAAAAAGAACAAGTAGAACCTCTCCTAGACATTGAACCACGGCTTCATCCAATCGTGCCTAAGAAGGAACCAGTTAAGAGTGGGATGCCATGAACAGACGGAAATCTTTACAGTGACTGGAGATTTACTATATTTAGAAAAAGAGAAGTGTCGTTTTCTCCAATCCCAAGGTTATTCCACACAAAAAGAGATAAAAACGACCCTTTTCCCCCACCATCAGGTGGATAAAGGAGCCATCAAATTTGTACTCAAAGGAGTTGATATCACGTGTCTACACTTAGCTTCTCCAGGAGCTAAGCTTTGCTCCGCTGCAGCAGATAGGATTGTTGCAATTGAGGCAGAAGGAAAACAGCTTGCTCTGGGTGCTGCAGTCGTGAAGATGTCTGCAGATAATGCTGAGAAAGTCAACACAGCAACTGGCATTGAAACATGTATTATTTAAAAGTTGGGCTGTGTCACGTAAAAGCATATAAATAAGCCTCAGAAGGAATGAACTTGGGTTCCACATGGATGCGGTGCAATATCTGTGTTTGTATGTGTGTGTGACAGCATGATGATGACAACACCCCTGTGATTATGCTGAATAAATTCAACACATGCAGAAAAGAGAACCAACCAAACAAACAGGTGTTGCCGCCTTGCTTGGAAACGGTGCAGACGAGCTGTCCCTGTGTCCTCTCCTGGCCATCAGGCTATAAGTCTCCCGAAAGAACTTCATGACCCAGCCAGTGTGCTGGTGGGACTGCGAGAAGAAAAACGTAACTGAATTCTCAGTGTGTCAGCTGAGGTGCCCTCATGTGAGTGTCTGCACAGGACCGAGCATGGAAGAGTCAAGTGTAAGGTTGCTGAATTGGTTGGGGGGCTTCTCTCCCCGCATCACTGCTGAGTCATAGCCCCTCTCAACCCTTCATGGTGGAGAAGGGAGACAAGGAGATATCTCAGCCCCTACACATGGACAGGCAGCTCCCGGCTCCTGCGGACTTCCAAAGCCTCATGCTATGAACTGACTTGTAATAACTTTGTTTTTGTCATTAATGTACTATATATTTTTAGTAGCATTAATCTGAAATTGGGCTATTACCACTGATGTCAGTAATGGAATTAGCTGCGCTGGAGACAACCTACGGTTTAACCTAAAGTTTACAATGAAGTTTTGGCCTCAAAGTTTTAAGGAATTCAAGACGAGACTAGAATAAGTCAAGACATCACAGAAACTGCTTGGTGACTGGGCTTTATATCCACTTTAAAGAAAATTATCTCTAAAAACTTAGAAACGTTTAATTATGCATATTGTTATTAGCATGAAGGTGAGACATAGAAATGAAATATGAACCTGGATATGCTTATAGCAGTATTATGTGGTTCTCTGGAAAGCTTTCTGCAGTGTTCTCAAATAGCAGTGGAAAACCCCAAAGCAGGAAATCGTGACACCTCAAAGTCATTCTGTTACCTGACAAAAGCAAGATGCAAGGCAACACAGAGTATTTAGGACAAGTAAAAATGAAGCTATATTATCTGTGAGTAAATAAAAACATGTTTGAAAATATTTTCTTTTATGTTGGAATAATATATACAAATGAACCATGGTTACCTTGATACGGGTGAATGAGAAGTTGTACTTTAACTCTGAATTATCCAGTTTTTCTTTTGTGTGTACTCGGAACTCAGGATGAACTTGAACAAGAGTGTACACTGTTTGTATTTAAAAACATGTGCACACACACACAACTTTACATGTGATTACATAGAAATGTCTTGTCATACAGCCTAGAGTCAAGTCAAATAGTAAGTTACGTGGAAGAGAATGGGTTTTTATTTAAGGATTAAAGACAGAACACGTTTGAAGCACAAATAATGGAACCCCCACTGTACAGTAGTCACTAGAACATTCCTTGATCACTCGCTGGGTTTAAACCAGCTTGGAAATCAGTTATTTGTCTAAACTAAGTGAGAATTTATGCCAGGTTCCTAGAAAGCACATGTTTTAATTAACTTGGCTGCCAGTAACTCTCCGGGGAAGAAAATATACATTTTATTTTCAAAACTCGTCTGGGCCTGTTCTATCATGGATTGGTCCATTAAAAACAAAACACCCAAATCAATATTTTAAAATACTATTTTTGCTTACCTGAAATCTTCCTCCTTTTTAGAGCTTTTTCTTTTTCTGTCATCTGTTCAACACAGTGTAAAGTAACTACAGTCGAGTCCACAGCAGGGGCCGCTATTCAGGGGTCTCTGGGCTTCAGGCATCACTAGGAGTTGAAATGGCAAAGAGCATGTTTGATGCAGAGCCCTAAAGGCATTTTGGTACTGGATAATCTGCATCTACAGAAAGCACATGATAGCCTGATACTGTTTCCTACATCTGCCACAATTTAAAATAATTTTCTAATGTTTTATTTTCTGTAACCTGAGATTGGGAATGTTGGGGAGAGGGTATAAATATAACTATTTATGTAACTCATTATAAACAGAGTATAAGTAGAAAGCATAATTAGACTTGAGTCTAATTCCCCTTCATATCCTAGTTTCTGTGGCTCTCAGTAGATAAGGCTCAGGTTCCAGTCCCAGCTCATTTCTACAGACTGGAAAGTAGGTGACACCATCAGCCAGTTTAAAAAACAGTTCACTGCTTTGGATTGTTGTTAACCAGTTTACCACACTTGAGCAGGGACCTAAATAGTTTTGTGCATAAGTGCATTAAGTCCTGGCCATTGTCACGGGAGAATAATCCTAGAAGAGATAAAGCCATTTAAATAGATCTGTATGAAGTATTTACAAATAACCAGAGGAAGAGACTTTGCCTCTCTGTAGATCGAGATTATCCAATAATGAAATGCCTTTAGGGTTTGTGTCATAAATACTCTTTGCCACTTTAATTTCCGGTAATGAGAAAAGTCTGCCTGTGACCATCCCTAAACTAGTTTGTCCTTTGACCCTGGCCAGACACATAGACTTTATATATTTAGGTTTTCTTGTCTGGGGGAACAAAAAAACTTGACCTAGCTGCTCACAAGTGGAAAACAAAGTATTAGACCTTAAAATGTTCCAGTAGAGTGCAGATCAAACACTCCCGATTCTAGACACTTCATAGGATGTTTTTAAACCTTTTCAGCCACCACTCATTTTTAAACCTTTTCAGCCACCACTCGCTCTTTTCAGCCACCACTCGCTCAGAAAGCTTACTTTACTAGGTACTGTTCACAATGGAAATGTGTTGAAATCACTGCAGCTATGTTCTACTCCAGTGCACAAGGATATCTACAGACTAGGAACAGTGCTAAAATATTCTGAAAGGGTAAATCCAGGGCATTTAATTTTATTTGAATAAAAACCTGTGCACAAACACATTTTATACATGACTTCAGGGAGGCCACAGGCTCCCTGGGCTCCCTACGCCCCTCAGATTAAGATCTCCTGACCTGGGAGTGAAAGAAAACAAATGCACCCCTACCACCCTCCCCTCCCCATTCAGACCTCTGGTCCCCCCCCCAGCCACACCCGTGGGAAGGCAGGTCGGCACTCAGCACATGTACTGTCCCAGCTGCTAGGCGGTCAGACGTGTTATACGAAGCAGATCTGCCACAGAACACCTCTGCTTCCTACATCCTCCTGGCCCAGAGGAGATTTAGAAAAAGCATAGAGGAGAACATCAACTCAGCAGAGCAGTCTCGAAGCACAAGGGAGTGGAGAAACAGGAAGCACAAATAAGCCCAGGGAATGACTGACTTCTGACGTTTTTGTTGATAACAGATCTGGGTGAAGTTTCCCTGCTCCCTGCTGATGGCATCTCTGTATCTGCAGGCACTTTCTCTTTGCCTCTCAGTGAAATGCAACTGCTTGTCAGAAGGCCGATCTCTTCTGTCATCCATAGGTCGCCTTCTCGTGGCTGTCACCCCTGTAACCCTGGACTGTATGCTGATCCTTCCATTGGTTGTTAACACTTCTATAAATGGAGATCTAACTGCCAAGAGTTCAAAATCCCAGTGGTCTGTCAGGTCCCACCACCAATTCACTCCCCAGAGTCATGTCTGAAGTAGGTAAAAATGCCACAAACTCAGGATTGAAGATATTACTGTGGGAACATGAAACAAATTTAGAACCTTAGAAAGTCTAAATGTAAAGGTATTTATTTTCCTTTAAAGTCTGATAAGAAAATGACCCCCTTGCTTATCTTGTCTAAAGAATAAAGATGGACAGGTACTTACTGAAGATAAGCTACAAAATTTGAGACTGAAGAATGGAATTAAAAGAGAATTGTCTCATACAGAATAACTACTCAGGTTTGAGAATTTGAAAGGAAAAAGAAAAGGATTCAAGAAAAGATCTTATTATTAGAGCTGAGACCATATGCGATTTAGTCAAATTTCTTTTTCTGAAGGCCAGATCGCCTTGTACACACTTGTACAGACACAAGGCTGCAACTTTCTTCTCTACTGATCTACAGAGGGGTCCACAGCCACCACTCCAGACCACCGCATTGTGCAGCACTCAAGATGCTCAGGACTCTCTCCTATGTATCCCTGGGGAGTGACTCCCAAATGGTCCATCCACTGGGCCTAGCTCTACATGCTTTTAAACACCCTTTAAACCTCTGAAGAGAGTTCTCCTCTCTTCCACATGAAATATCCCCTCACATCTCCTCACTGTTAACATGGCTGCTGGTTTTACAATCAGGCTTAAGATATGGTCTCCTGAGTAATGTTTCTTATTATAATAAAGTCAATGGTTTTATACAATATCTTACTGGCATTATTAATATGTCAGATGCAGAGAAAGAATTCAAGTATTAAGGCAAAAAATTGTCCTCCTAGCCTTATGAATTATCTAAGTATTGTCTCAACTGATAATGAATGTACAGAGCCTTTTCATAGGGAAAAATGGGGAAAAAGGTAAGAAAATTAGATCAAGCTTAACTCATAAAATTAGCAGCGGTAGATGTTCTTTGAAAGGAAGAACACAAAGGATTATGAATCAGAAAACTGCTTCCAAAGTGAAAGAAAAGAAGCAAAAGCCACCAGAAAATTCTCATGAGTAGACATTTTAGGGAAGCCAGATAATCTTTCTGGAAAAACAAATTGGACTTTCATTCAGTTGGTAGAAATCGTGCTATAACTTTTAATCTTTAGAGATTTGAAAGAATTTAATGTCCACATTTATGAGAAGTTGATAATATGTGTAGAAGGTTCAAGAACCTATAATTGTTAAATACTTTATGTTGTATTCTGCCACCCGCCCTTGACCAGGACCCCTGTCTTCAAAGTCAGCCACTGTGGTTGATTTTCCAGGTATCATTCCAGAGTGTCTTTTTATGGGTTTACAAGAAAATGTGAATATATATTTTCCTTCACTCCACATTTTAATACATAAGTAGTTGTATAATGTTTCATTACATCTTCCTTATATTCAGTTGAAAAATATCTGGGGAAAAAAACTTCTATCAGGACGTTGTTTCCTACAAAGCAGTCCACTGAGTGGATGATGTACTATAATGCATGTTGCCAGTCCATATTGGGATAAACACTAATAGTCAACCACCTTTTGACATTACAAACAACGCTGCAGTGCATAACTTTGGCCTATGTTATTCTACTGCTAAAATTTGTATAGGATAGTTTCTAAAGGATTTGTAGCCTAAAGTATTTCTAACTGAAATAACATTTGATAAGATGTTACCAGTAAGATAGCAGGTACTGAGTTTTTCTGAGGAACCTAGAAGTGGTCATTTCTCTTTATTTTATTATAAATTCAACCTCTCCTCTACCAGATTTCTCCCCGATCTGTGTTTGAAAACATTGTCCAACCTCTTCTACCCTTGTGACTTCTCTATAATCTGTTCCTCTTCTTAGCAGTGTCATTCATTCTCATGCCCACCACAGCCTGACATGGTCTCTAACTGCTGTCTGCTCGTCTCTCTTTGTCCATCATTGCTCAACCCACTCCACTGGAGAAACACTCAACATGGCCAGACATCTTGTTGAGTATGAAAAAATGGATCCGGATGATTCTGACTCACTGAGCCTGGATGAGAGGAGACATCCAGAGGGGAGTTTAAAGTAGCTGGGGAAGGAGAAGAGGATTTAGGTTTCATCCATGGTCGTCATTCAGGGGAAGATGCTACTGAGACTTTACATAGGAGCAGGAGAAGACAGAGTTAGATGCAAGCACTTTCAGTGGCCCAGAAATTACATGTGAACTGAGAGGAAGGGACTCCAAGGGAAGAGCAAGGGAGAGAACACAGTGAGTTGGGAGGTCCAGGGGGTGATAATTTGTGGGGCAGGGCATCCAAAAGGAAGGAGCTACCCAGAGAGAGAACTCCACCACTGCCTGATTATCCCTCTGAATCTCTGTCGAGTACTAATCTGAGCACACACAAGGTGAAATTTCACAAGGCTGGGAAGGAACAATTTCTACAGAAAGAACAATTACTGGAGAACTGTACATTAAATAATTTCCAAAGTTCATGTATGGCTGAGAATCCTCACCAGCCAGAGTGAAGAAACCTCTTTGAATACATGGGGCATTCAATTAAGACACCAGAAATTGTGCATATTAGAAGTGGAACTAATCACAAGCCCTAGAATAAAGGATACTCTAGAACTGCACTAACAAACCTTAAAAATGAGACTTTAAAGGGTCTAAGTGATATGCAAGTAATCGTTTCCTACCAGAAAAAAAAATTTAAATTAACACTTTAAAAAACATAGAAAAAAGCCCCACTTCTATCACCCAGGAAACTCCAAGGGATTTAGGGGCATTGGGTGAGACCCCAGGTCAGATACACACACACACACACACACACACACACACACACACACACACACACACACATATATATATATATATATACTGCAACTACATTAGAATATTCAAGAAATGGACTACTTTCTGGAAAATTATGAATTCTCAAGAGCAATATTTAAAACAATGAAAACAAAAGAAAAATAAACTAGAAAGCACATAAAATAAGGTTTTTCAACAATTACTTCTGAAAATCATGTATGGGTCATACAAGTAAAAAGAAAAAACAACAGCTGACTACAAAAGTAACAAATAGTTTCAGAGAATCAAGAATAGAAGAATAGAGGAAATCTGTATTTTGTGAAAATAATTTAACCCTGATATCAGACATAAATGGTACAAAACAAAACCACACACCAATTTTATGTGTTGGTGTGAATGTACATTGATACAGGCACTATGAAAAACAATATGGCCACTCCTTAAAAATCTAAAAATAGAACTATCATATGACCCAGAAATCCCACTACTGGGTGTATACCATGAGAAAACCATAATTCAAAATGACACATGCACCCTAATGTTCATTGCAGCACTATTTACTATAGAAAGGGCATAGGAGCAACCTAAGTCTCCATCAACAGATGAATGGATAAAGAAGATGTAGTACATATATAAATGGAATATTACTCAGCCAGTAAAAGGAATGAAATTGGGTCATTTGTAGAGACGTGGATGTACCTAGAGACCGTCATACAGAGTGAAGTAAGTTAGAAAGAGAAAAACAAATATCGTGTATTAACGGATATATGTGGAATCTATAAAAATGGTACAGATGAACCTATGTCCAAACCAGAAGTAGAGACACAGACATAGAGAACAGATGTATGGACACCAAGGGGGGAAAAGGGAGGTGGGATGAATTGGGAGATTGGGATTGACATATATACACTACTATGTATAAAATAGATAACTAATCAGAACCTGCTGTATAGCACAGGGAACTCTATTCAATGCACTGTGGAGACCTAAATGAAAAGGAAATCCAAAAAAGAGGGGATATATGCATACATATAGCTGATTCACTTTGCAGTACAGCAGAAACTAACACAACATTGTAAAGCAACTATACCCCAATTTTTAAAATCCTATCTTATTAAAATACTAATTAATAATATACGAATTGTTGACTGCTAAAGGACATTTTCAGAAATTATGAGATTTCCCATAGTTAATGAAACGGCACTGAAAATCCTTAAAAATATAACAGTTCAATGGACAAGAATCATAAAGAGTGCACAAAACAGCTGACTTTCTACTTTTAAGATATAGAAAACATATGTATAAATCTCTTTCATAAAAAAGCAACTAAAATTTAAAATAAACGTATTTTAAAGGAATATAGAGAATGAATAAGTAGAAAAAAATCAAATTTACAAAATACTATTTAAAAAGACCAAAAAAAAGAGAAAATACCATGATTCTGTAGAGCACCAAATATTATAGAGAGATCTACCTTTCTCGATATTAATTCTAATAAACTTCCAATCAAAATCCTAGTATGTTGTTAAGAAAGTGATTAAGGTTTAGTTGAAAGTCAAGCTAGAATTTTTTTTTGAAGAGAATGAGTGAAATGTGCCTTACTAATTATATATATAAAGCTAAATTAAGAGTGTGGTTCTAATACAGAAAATGCTAAATAAACTACTGTCGACTTTAAAAAAAATGCACAACGTGAGAGTTGCAAGTTAAGTTTTATTTGGGGCAAAATGAGGAGTATAGCCCAGAAGACTGCATTTCAGAGAGCTCTGAGAAACTACTCCAAAGAGGCAGGGGGGAAGATCAGTATATATGTGATGTTGGTGAATGGGGAGTATATGCAATCGAGAACATATATTTTTTGCAGAATGTTTCTGTTAGTCTCGCGAAGGTTGCTGCTAGTCTTGAGAGCAGACCTCACCATGAAAGATCTTAGTGTTTTTCTAGATATGAGGGGATACAAGAATTGGGCTCATAAAATCTTCTCCTGAAAGTATGTAAGTCTCTGAAGAGTTGTCCTGCCAGTTTCCCCCGAGCACAGAGTGCCTCATTTCTGCTCTCCACCCGGAACTCCTTTCAGGGGTTGTTGAAGGTCAGCGGCTGCAGCAGCTGCACCAGCACATGATTTAATCCTTGAGGAGGTAGATGACAAGTGCCAATTCGTAGCTGAGACTAGCGTTACCCTAAATGTAGATTCTAGAATGAGAGCCTATATGATAAAGGTATTACAGTCAATAGAAGCCATTAGGGAGCATACAATAAGTGGTGATGAAAAACTGGGTAGTTAGTTTTCTTTAAAAAGTATTTACATCTTTACTCAAAACATAAAAAATAAATTTGATATACATTCAAACAGGGTTTTATTTTTTAAAAATATATAGATGTATATGGTTTCTAGATGGGAAAATCTCAAACATATAAAGGATAGAAGAAAAATTACATAAAAATGGGAAACTTCAAGATGTTAATATTTGTATAAGTTAATATTTTTAAACTATTTTTTAAAATAAACTATTAGTTTTAAAATATTAAAACATTAATGCAAATTGATTTAAACAGAAAGAATAAAGCAGATCTAAAAAACACACATGAATGATGTGCACAGAAAATTCCTTTGATTAAATAAAAATACCAACATAAAACGTTGATCTCACAAGTGAAAAATAATACAATCTTTTCTACCTTTAGAAAAACTTTCAAAACATGGCACAATTAAATCAAAAGCGGTGAACAGCCACATACATAAATTGGTACATTTCTAGAAAGCAGTTTTTAAAGAGGTGATAATAAACCTCTTGTAATTCCATCCTTAGAATTCTACTACTGACGGGGGAAAAATGATATGGCAACGTGTTTGTACATAGAAAAGGTATTCAAATAGTTTACTTTTAAGAGGGAAAAATTGTGAAGAGCCCTAAATCTAGACTCTAACTAGCAAGGAAATGGTTAAACTATATTGCCCAAGTTCCTGACGTAACATTATTCAGGCATTATCATAATGTCTATGAAGATACTTAAATACAGGTCAATAAATGTATCACAGCAGCTACTATTTACATTATGTGTTACATATGTTGAACGCTTAACTTTGGGAATCTAATTTAAATCCTTAGAGCAGGCCTGGAAGATGGGTTGTGTCATCTGCAAATCAGATGCCCAATCTTGCATTCTTTCAATGCATTGCTCCAAAAATTATATATTACATTACATTATACATATATGGAGAGAGGGGGAAATCAACAATATTTACATGTGAGTTTATGAGGAGTGTAAATATATAAAACTCTTACTAGCTCTTTCTTTGCGATAGAGATGTGCATAATTCTTATTTTCTTGGTACTTTATAAATTTTGACCACACATTACTCACATAATCAGGGTAAAAACCAATTTAAAAACGCTAAAGCATCCAAAATATAGATGAAAATTTCTGGGATATTATTTTTAATTAGTAAAGATTTATTGATATTTCTTGAAGTGCATTTAGTTTAGAGTTGTTTAATCAATGTAAGTTGAAGATGTTGTTAAGACAGTGTGGGGCCCCACCACAAGAAAAGTTGAAAAACTGGCTTTAACCATCTCAGATAGTCAGGGTCATTATTTTTCTAAATCTAAAGTTAGACAGCACAGACTATGGTGCCTATGGATATACTAACCCTCCTTTATGGATTTTCATATTTCAAAATGTTGTTCTCCACACCTATTGAAGCTCATACTACATTAGCATTATATTATAATATTCTATATTTAACTATACAAAAGCCTAAAGATTTCTGGTTGCATAATCTGAGAACTGAATTCATTAAGAGAAAATGACTCAATGGAACATGGAACCAAGGTAAGCTTTAAACCTTAGTACTCCTTTTTTCCATAATGTATTACATTAATTATTTTAAAATAATTGTTTAAATCTCGTTTCTTCAATTCCTTCAACCTGCAGTTCGTGATCCTTAGGGAGCCCCAGATTAAAGGTCATATATGCTGTTTCATAGCCATCAGGAGAAAGATATTAATACATTGTCAGAGTTGCAATAAGTATTGCTCTAACATGCCTGACATACAGGGAACAATTTGAACATATTCTGAATCTCACTTGTGTTCACATGTAATTTTGTCCACAGAAACAGCTGGTGAATGAATGCACAGCTGCACCCAGAGGAACCTAGGCAGGTGGAAAAACACAAAACACACACTTGCACACACCTCAAACAGCTACCCCACTCACATCAGACGTTACAGCTTTTTATGGCATTTCAAATCACCCTTCTCTCACTGCTTCACAATCACCCACAAGCTGCAACCCTTCTACCACCCAGATTAACCAGCAAACTGCAGGCCCTTTTCAAGTTAAAGTGCCATATTTGTTGTGGGTGAATATTTAACCATTTAGCACATATACTTACACTACCATTTTTATTAGGGTTTGTCTTAGTGTGGGCTGCTGTAACAAATATACCACAGACTGTGTGGTTTTGACACAAAGATTTATTTCTCACAGTTCTGGAGGCTGGGGAGTCCAAGATCAAGGTGGCAGCACTTGTCTGGTGAGAGCTGTTTCCTGGAGAGGTATTCTCTGGGTGAAAAGCAGAGAAAGCAAGCTCTCGGTTGTCTTTTTATAAGGGCACTAATCCCATTGATGACAGCTCCACTCTCCTGACTCAATTACTTCCTGAACTAACATCACATAACTTCCAAATAACATCACATTGGGAATTGGTCTTCAAAATAGTAATTTTCAGGGGACAGAAATATTCAGTCCCTAGCAGGCCCTTATTTTTTTAATGTACCAATGACAGTTTTTGAGTATTGGGCCCTAAACCCATTTCCCCACAAGCCCTGTCGTTTTGGTTTTTTTTGTTGTTGTTTTTCATTTTACAATAGATTTTTTTCAGCTTTATTGTGGTATAATCAAGAAACCTTCATACTCTTTTCCAGAGCAGCTGCGCAAATTTACATCCCACCTACAAGTGCACGAGGATTTCTTTTCTCCACATCTTAGCTAACACTCATTCTTTTGTGCTTTTTTTTTTTTTTTTTTTTTTTTTTTTGCAGTACGCAGGTCTCTCACTGTTGTGGCCTCTCCTGTTGCGGAGCACAGGCTCTGGACACGCAGGCTCAGCGGCCATGGCTCACGGGCCCAGCTGCTCCGCGGCATGTGGGATCTTCCCGGACCGGGACACGAACCCGTCTCCCCTGCATCGGCAGGCGGACTCTCAACCACTGCGCCACTAGGGAAGCCCTCTTTTGTGCTTTTGAGGGCAGCCATCCTAACGGGTGTGAGGTGATATCTCACTGTGGCTTTGATTTTTATTTCCCTGATGATTACTGATGTTGAACATCTTTTCATGTATTGTTGCCCATTTGCATGTCTTCTTTGGAAAAATATCTATCCAGTTTTTCTGCTTAGTTTTTAACTAAATTGTTTTTGTTATTGTTGTTTTGCTATTGACTTGTGTGGGTTTTTATACAATAGGCATATTAACCCCTTATTAGATATTTGCAAATACTTTCTCCCATTACATAGTGTGCCTTTTCACTTTGTTGATGGTTTCCCTTGCAGTGTAGAAACCTTTTAATTATATGTACTCCCACCTGTTTATTTTGGCTTTTGTTTTCTTTGTTTTTGGTGTCAAATCAAAAAAAAATTGCAAAGACCGGTGTGAAGGAGCCAGTCCCCTATATATTCTTGTAGGAGTTTTATGGTTCCAGATGTTAAATGTTTCTTTAATGCACTCTCAGTTGATTTTTATAAGTGGGACAACATGCACATCCAGTTTTATACATTTGCATGTGGCTGCCAGTTTTTCAAACACAATTTATTGAAGAGACTATCCTTTCTCCATTCAGTATTCTTGGCCCTGTTGTCAGACATTAGTTGACTGTACATGCAGGGATTTATTTTAGAGCTCTCCATTCTGTTCCTTTGGTCTGTGTGTCTATGTTGATGCAAATATTATACTGTTTTGATGACTATAGCTTTGCATTGTAATTTGAAAGCAAGAAGTGTGATTCCTCCAACTTTGTTCTTCTTTCTCAGGATTGCTTTAGCTATTCAGAGTTCTCTGTAGTTCCACACAAATCTTAAGATTGTTTTCTCTATTTTTGTGAATAATGTCATTGAAAATTTGATACATTACATTAATTATTTTTATTACATTAAATCTGTGTGTAGATTGCCTTGGGGAGAATGGAAATGTTGCCAACATTAATTCTTCAAATGTACAAACATGGAATATCTTTCTAGTTATTTGGTAAACACTTGTACCTAAATCTTTGTCAGCATCTCTGATTATTATCTTTATATGAATTCCCAGAAGTAAAATTACTAGCTCAAACACCATAAATATTTTACAATTTTTAATGCATATTACCAAATGATGCTCCAGAAAAAAGTGGTACCATCTACATTTTTCCAATCCAGCATCTAAGAGTGCTGGTCTCACTGCATCCTCACCACGTTTACATTTGCATTTTTTTCTGACACCTTGCTAGTTAGATATACAAAAAAAAAAGTTACTTTCACATCTGGATCAAGTGTTTATGGAGATTCTGACTAATGAAAATACTAAGAGAAATTCTAAGGAGGATAATTTTAAGTGTTTAGATATGATTTTACTTAATTGTAGCTGTTTCTTCCCTACAAAATTATTTTGAGAGTTGAATACAGGAGTGTGTCTGTGTTTATTTTCCTCCTGGGGTTTGAAGCCTCTGCCTGTCACCCTGTTGCTCCCACTTTGTACTTTACTATTGTTCTGCCACTACCCTGCCCTGTCGCCTCCCCTAGCCAGAGACAATGTTAGTAATGGAGTTCCACCAGCAATTTGCCAGTGAGCCTAATGAAAAGCACCCACAGGCTGATGACTTTCAGCTGGGTCCTGAACTATGATTTAATGTGACCTGTCTGGAAAAATTCTCATAAAACTCGAACTCTGATAGGGAGGGGCTGGGTGATGAGAGAAAACATTGAAACCTGTGGGGGCGGGGGGCAGAGACAACCATTTGGCTCCCAACACCCTGGCCCACTTCTCTCTTAGAGCAACTGAACATTCGATATTTAACTAAGTGCAGGGCTGCCCGAGACTACAGACGTTCCCGGCCTCCTGTGCAGCTGGGTTGTTTGTGAGACTAAGCTCTCCCTCCAAGATGGAAGGAAAGAAATTTGTGCAACTTCTAGGATATTTCCTACATAGGACAGGCAGGCCTTACTTTCTCCTTCTCCCTCTGTCCTACTTCACACTGAAACTGTAGCTCCATCCTGCCCCACGTCCACCCCGGAGGAGGCCAACTCCCCTAGGATGACAGAGCAACAAGGATGACAGAGAAGCTTCCTGAAGTAGCCTTGCGAGAGCAGCACAGGACTGCCTGCCTCCAGATCAGAATGTGAGAGAGATGCAAACTTCTATTTGGCATAATTACGTGGGAGGAGGGCGGGGGTCGGTGTGTTGCAGCAACTGAACTCTAACCAATACAGGAATCGTGGAAGGGGCTTCTCTCTGCACTTGCCATGGGTCAGGCTGCTCCAAGGCCTACAGCTGTCTGATCCTTTCAGCTCTCTGTTTCATGGGGTGGGGGGGGGGAAGCCAAGCTCAGCAACAATCCAGTGTCCTTTCCCGGTGTTTCTCTAGAAATCTAATGGGTGAAGATGGATGCTCCCAACAAAAGGAATCAGGAGGTAATATTTTCCGGGGATACGATCTTGTTCTTTCCACCGCAGCGTGAACCCCGACTCTCTCCTAAACACGTAGCTTGTTTTGAAATGTGCTGTGCTGTTTCCCTGATGATACGTGCAGATTCTAAATAAATAACTCAGGGCACAGACCATCTTATGTCTGTTGTCACTTGAATGTTGCTGGAAAGATGAGTTTAGAACTAACTCCTCTGCTAAACCAATACATTTAAAAGCTTAATTTGGAAAAACAAAAATTTCCAATTGCGTCATCCACCCACAAAGCAGAACTCAACTTAAGCGTTGGCCTGAGCTCCCCATTCAAGTGCAGGTGTATGGGAATTCCCAGGTGTCTTGTCTTGTCCATGTAACTTCTCATGTACTCTCCACACTTATGGACCCACAATTTTATGTTGAAAAGACAGCCTAATATATAATAAAATATTAAAGTTATTGAGAACATTATAAAAAGTTCCATAGTTCATTTGTTCTTTATTTGTTCATGCTTAATTATGTACAGAGTGTCTTTTCTTTCGGGACTGGTTTAAAATATAGTTGATTAATAGGGAATATGAGGTAAGGTAAGGTCAACGGATCACTAGACAACTGTTTCTAAAAAGATGGTTGGTCACTTGCAGCTCCCAAGAGGAGGGGACAGGCCACACATTGGTCAGCAGGCAGTGGGAGGGAGGGGAATTCGTGACAAGTGCTATTTCTGTGATTCCCCAGGAAGGAACAGTGAGGATGGCAAGGAGATTCAGGACTGAGTAGCCTGTAGGATGTCAGGGGCTGTCCCTGGTGTCTGGGTGTTGAGGGAAGGGAGAGAGTGGCCCCCAGTGTGAGAGCCACAGAGGAGGTGGATGGTGAGGGCTCTGGATGGATGGGTTTGTATTTCAAAAGCAGGCCTGGGAGCAGTTCTGAATCCAGGGAGACGGGAGAGTAGGGACCCAGGGGCCGAGGCAAGGGGACCCGGGCTTGGCACTGGCTTGTCTAGAACAAGGCGAGCCCAGCATGTTCATGTGAGGAGATGTTAAAGCGTCAGGTTTACAGAACATAGATACTTGGTCCACACTAGGGAGCAGCTTAAGCATCCCGTCCTCAGAGACACGTCCCCTGCCTGTGCATCTGCAGTGTCAGCCTCCCCCGCCCATGTGTCCCAGTCATCACCCACCTCATTGCTGCGCAGCACCCAGGTCCGGCCCTGTCAGCACCCACTGTGGCTGCCTCACACGGAGGAACTCTCCTCACGGGATCCCAGTCCTACGAGCTCCTCTGCCACCGCTGTCCCCTTTCCCTGCCACCCCAGCCCCTCCCCCACCCTGCTCTCCTGCTTCCCCTGAGGCCTGCTCTTCCCTGCACAGCGCCAACCCTTCTACACGCTGTTCTGCTTACTGTCTGTCGCCCTCCGCAGCGTCAGCTCCATGGGAGCAGCAGCAGGGTTGTTTCTTTTTAAATTGTTCTTGTTTTTGTATATTTTATTCTCTGCGTGGCCTACAGCCCAGATCAGTGTGGAGCCCGAGGTAGAGACTCCATAAGCACTGAATGAGCAGCTGGTATCATAGTCCGGAACGCGCCTTTTTTGTGGTTTCCTTGTTGAGAGAGTCTCTGTCTTCTCGGGACTGGGAATCCCTTCCCCCAGCACAGGCCTGGCACACAGCAGATGTTGGATCAGCATTTTGACGAATGAATATGCCACTCACTGTGCTTAACACAAGGACTCAACAATGATAAAACTTGTTGCTGCCCTCAGGGGACAGTTAAAATCAAGACAACAGCCCCAAAGGAGTTGCTTAGTAAGAACAATGTCATCAAACTGCGACTTAAATGCAGTTTCGGCTCCTCCAGAAATGGAACCGTAATCCAGAGGGTCAGGAATCCTGTGATCAGCACTAGCTAAGCCATCTGCCTGGGAGACCGCTGCCATCCGCTAATGCAAAGAAACCTTGCAGTAACCCACACGAAGCTTTGCCCAGAATAGCTTCCTTGTTTCAGCTCCCTTCTGCCTATAAGCGTCTTTCATTTTGTGCAACTCCTCAGAGCTTCTTTCTATCTGCTAAATTGGATCCTGCCTGATTCATAAATCTTCAAATAAAGCCAGTGATTTTAAAATTTTACTCAGTAGAATTTTATTTTACTTTTTTTTTAATGGAACTTATAGTGATTTTCAGGTTATATTTTGCTTCAAGGGATTGTCCTAGAAATAGTCGGGTTTATTACTGCTATGTAACACACTATTACAAAACTTAGTGGTTTGAAATATAATTTATTATTATCACTGCTAGTTCTGTGGGCTGTCTGTTTAATTGCATGCTTCCTGCTTAGAGCTCTTCGTGCTGCTGCAGCTGGAGGGCAGATGGGGCGGCGTCACTGAGAGGCTCCAGCAGGCCCCTCACAGGGCTGGCTGGGGGTCAACTGTGCTGGGGGCCAGAGTGTGCACGTGACCTCCGCACGTGGCTTGGTTTCCTCGCAGCAGAGCCTGTGTTTCCATGGACCACATTGTATGAGCAGCAGTCTGATTAAAGAAAGGGTCAGTGGTCAGATCTCTTATAAGGCCGGTTAAGGACTGACCCAAACTCACCTCTGCAACTCTCTACGGGTCAAAGCATTCACAGGCCAGGCCAGATGTAGGAGTTTGGAGAAACAGACCGCTTGTCTCATCGGGGTGGGGTGCCTCATTTTGTATAAGGAAGGAAGGAATTGAAGGTGGCTGCCTTTTTAGATAAACCACCACGAAGATTCTGTGATGAATGCTACAACTGAGCAACAGATGTCAGGGCCCAATACAGTCTCACTGTGCTCTCGGAGTCCAGAAGGTGAAGCACATGAAAAAAGATAATTCCAGAACCTTCCATGAAGGAGGAAATTGTGTGGGAGTTGTCCTCAATATAAACAATTAGAAACTGTGCAAAACACATAAAACAACTATTTTTGGTCATTGGACAACAGCAAGCAGAGGAGAATGACGCTGGTAGGGACCAACCAGGGACAAGATTGCTGCTTCCTTGGTGCTGTATTCCTAAGGGTCTTGCAAGTCTAAGCAGGATCTGAGCTTTGTCTAATACACTAGAGCATCTCTGTGACGTTCAGAGTGAGGGGACGGGTGGGTAAGAGTTAGCACAATCAGGGCTCAGCTTTGCAGCGTTCATAATCTGAGAGCACAGAAAGATAGGAGGCTCCTAGCAGCCCCAGAAGAGGCCCACAGGTTTCTATCCGCACACGAGGACCAGTTATGCGTCACATGAGGTTTGGGCCCCTGGATAAGCCCTAAACCCTAACACCTAGTGGGGTCTCATTTGCTGAATGAAGATACAGAAACTCTCTTGATTTGCAGGATGTGAGGAATGGGTGGGGCTTGGATGGACTCAGGTTGGAGGAAAGGGCTTTTTAAAGAGGGGAATGAGGACTTTCAGGTTGGAAATCCTGCTACCTCAGCCCTGCCTCCATCAATTGAAAGGTATTGGTCACAGGTGTACTGAACACGGCGTTTCTTACATCAATGGGAGGACAGATTGGGAGGAGGTGAAATGCCCCTGAGACGCTTGGACCTGACACCCACCCATGTAACCTCAGCTCTGGGAAGTAGCAGCATAGCATATCTAGGGCTGTCCCCAAATCAGGACAGCAGCGGCTTTCCCTGGGTCTAATTTTGCATCTTTACAATAACAATGGGAAATTTCCAGAAGAACAAGATACGAAGACCTTGAGCAGATTGTTCTCCTGAACACTTCATTCTCAATCAAGGGCAATTCTCTATGACCCGCAGCTATCCCCGCTATACATTCAGTGCTCACTCACCCAGCACATGGCACACATTCACTGAGGCCCTACTGTGTGCTGACCTGGTCCAGACACCAGACAACTGCAGTGGGTGAAACAGGTGGAGGGAGATCCCAATTCACATGCAGGTGACAGACTCATGGGGAAAACAGATTAAGAAATAGAGGTACACAATATCAGGAGGTGATATGTACCATAAAGAAAAGGAAAGTAAACTTTTGAAAATTCCTGAAGAAGCTTAGGGAGCAAACATGTAGAGGACACAGTGCTCTAGGCTGAGAGAATAGCAAGTGCAAAGGCCCTGAAGTCACCATGGGCTGCATGTTTGAGAGACTTAGCTTTTAGCTGGAATACTTGTCTTGTGCTCAGTCTGTTTTGCTTTTATTTGTAAGCCTTGATTTCATTTTCCTAGCTCATTAGCTTGAGTTTGATCACACCAATCTGGTAAATTCAACTCCAGTGATCAGCAAATAATTCTACTCCAGAGTTTCAAAATGGAAACATGTGAACTTGGGCCCAGCACTCTGTTAGCAGCTACAGGCTGTGGACTGAACCCCCATGATGACTGCAGTTAACAAACTTCCTCGTGTCCTCAGGTCCCTTCCGCTCCACTTCCTCCCCATCTCATCTGGGTCAAAGCTCTGATCCTGCCCCTCTGCCACACCTTCATTTTCTATGCATAGCTCACCTGTCATCCCCGCCCGAAATTCCCACAGGCTTCTCAAAGTCCTAGGTCCCAAACTGAGTTCATCCCTTGTCTCCTCTTGTGGAATCACTATCAGTGAGGGAACCCCTTGATGGCCCCACCCTCAAGCTCTAAGACACGACCTCTGCCCCCTCCCCCACTCCCTTGCATCCCACCCCATGATCCCATTGATGCAGGACTCCCTGTCATTCTCTCCTTCCACCTTTCTATTTTGAGCTGCCCACCACCCTCTCCCTCGTCAATAATTCCCTTTGAGATGAGCACAATTACACATGGGATCACTGAGGCCACACAGGCAGTTGTTGCTGGGAATGACAGGTAGTATCCCAGAGCAGAGGACAGACGAGGGCTCCCTGAGAAGGCAGAACACAGGGCATCGATGTGTCAAGACACCCATAAAGGGAGTGAGGCAAGCATCATGCTATAGCCCCTCCCCACTGATCACCCCGTGTTCCCTGTTTCCAAGTTTGCAAATCCTCAGTGGGCCAGGCCTCCTTGTCTGTGTTAGGGGGATGGCATGCATTAGTGTATCTATCCACTCATTTATTGATCTTGTACTTGGATCCTGCTCAATGTCAATCTTTGGCTAGATGAGAACTCATTCTTGAAGAGCCTCTTCAGATGTCACCTTCTCCACAAAGCCCTTCTTGATCTTCACACCTTCTCCTCTTTGCCTTTGGCCTCATCTGGGACCCCACCACCTCCAGTGGTGTGATCATTCTTTGAGAAACTCTCCAGCCTGTGAGCTCTGTGAACACACTGGGTCAGAGAGAGAAAGATCTTGAAAAACTGTGATGACTAAATAACTGAATAGATAAAAGGATTAAACACAGGCCATGTGTACAGTAAGTTCACCAAAGTTTAATTCTTTCTTCCTCTTCTTTCCCTCCTTCCAGGACTAGGAGCCCAACGGTTCTTATTTCATCGTCACCTCAGGTAGAAGTTCAATGGCCTGGATGATTTTTATCTTTTGTGTACATTCACACTTTGAAAAGATTTCATGGCTGTACTAATCAAAATTGAGAAAATTATACCTTGAGGGGTAAGCATCCTCCTGTGGTGTCTGAGTCAAAACAGGACGATAAAATAATATAGGATATTGAGGAGGACTTGGCTTGGGCTCCCCGGGCAGCATCAAGTAGGGAAACAGAAACAGAGGGAGGAAGTTTCCACCCCGTCCCCACCGTGTCACCCCTCCCCCTCTTTGTACGGAAGTAGCCTGATTGTGATTACCTGGAGGTGGACGTGTCTCCTGGCAGATGGCGTCACCTTAAGGGACAGTATTCGAAGTCACTAGGCTTCAGTTCTAAGCTCTCATCCTGACCTACGACAAGTCTTCGGTGTCTTGGATCCCCTGTTTTTAATATTAAGGAATGTGATAGCGAGGCTACGTGCATGAGCGTCCAGAGATGGTGGAGGCCGAGTGCCTGGCGTTGGTCACTGGGGGATGCTGCCACCCTGTTAGTGCTTCCCCTGGCATCCCAGCCTGGAATATGGCTGTGTGGGTGGAATATCCAGAGGGAGCCATGAAGGCATCAGAGAGACACTGTCAGTCGGTGTCAGGGCAGCATTGAATTACAGAAGACTGGGCTTTCCTCCTGTCACTTCCAGCTGCTCAGGCCCTCTTACCACTGGCCACATACCCTTACTGAAAACAATCTCCTGGGAACTCAGAGTCACAGCCTGGTGGCCTGGCCACCAGATGACTGAGGGTGTGTCAGGAGCAGTTTGCCACAGGAGTCTGGGGCCACAGGGCTCTGACATGGGCTTGGGAGTGGAAGTGGAATGGCAGGGCTGCACAGCATGGGGCATTGGGTGCCTGGTCTGGGCTGCCATCATCCAGGTCCGCATCACCATGAAGTCAACTGCCAGCTTCTGAGCTCAGAAGCTGAGCAGGGTTGAGGCTGGCTAGTACTTGGTGATGAGACCGACTGGGATACCCGGTGCTGTAGGCTTTGCCACTTGTCTCTCCTTTCATCTCTCTCTCCCTTTGCCATTGCTGCCCCCCTCCCCTTGCACAGTTGGTGACCTCTTTGGCCGCTGGGTGGTGGCACAAATTGGTGGAGTCTTGGAAAGGGTGTGTGCAGAGTTCTGAGAAAGGGCAGCATGGCTGGGCTGGTGTCCTGTGTGCTTGCTGGCAGCTCTGGGTTGGTGGGGCAATTTGCGGCCCTGGAACTGTCTGCATAAAATGGTTACAATAGCAATTTTGGTACTCTATTTTCCACATTAAATAAAAATGGTAGCACGTGTGTTTGTGTGTGTGTGTGTGTTTATTTTATTTCCTTTTCCCACACTGCGCAGCTTGTAGGAGTTTATTTCCCCCATAGGGATGGAACCAGGGCCCTTGAAAGAGAGAGGGTGGTGGAGTCCTAACCACTGGACCACAAGGGAATTTCCTGTGTGTGTATCTTAAGGACTTACAAAGGAAAGTTCTGAGGCCAAAGAGAGGAATTAATCACATGATAAAACATGGATGAGTCTCAAACACATGGCACTGTATAGGAAGCCAGACACAAAGGTCACAGTCGTACAAATCCATGTACTTGAAATATACAGAAAAAGCAAGTCCACAGGGATGAAAAGCACACAGTTAGTTGCCTACGGCTGTGGGGAAGGGGAGTAGGAAGTAACTGGTTAAGGAGCCTTAGGTGTCTTTGTAGGGAGATAAAATATTCTGGATCAGATAGTGATGATGGTTGCACAACTTTGTAAACAGACAATAAATCACTAAACTCTAGAGTGTTCAAAGGGCATTTTATGGTATATGATTTCTATCTCAACTTAAAAACTGGTGAGTAATAAATAATACGTTTTTGAAAAATAATTGGAAACACATATTATCCTCATTTCTTGATTTGATTCCCACTCTAAGCTCTGTACAAATGAAGAAAGAACCCGCCACTCCCAAAATGAGACAAGCCCTATTTACTCAGAATTCGTCTATAGAGCACAGGAGTCTGCCACCACCAGTCACATTCGGCTGAGACTCAGGGAAGGCATAGGGATGGGGATGGCTTCTGGGGGAAAAAAAGGGAGGCATGTCCTGATCACAGCTTGTCAAGTGGGGAAGTTGGAGGCGGACTGATAGGAGAATGGGCGTCCCACTTGATTACTTAGGGGACCGTATTGATATATTTCTTTCCCCCATTTGGTTCTAAATGGAAAGGATGAAAAATGAGGAAGCTGTGAGTCACTGACGAAACACTGACCCTTGAGGCCTATTGTTGCCGAGGTTGAGGTCTGGTTTTCCATGTTGGTTGTTGCAGGGTGTGGCATAGGGCCTTGTGGCTCGAGGGAGAGTTTCCCCGACTTCCAGGAAGATTTAGAAAATTCTGCATTCCAAAATCCCTCTTTCATCATCTTCAGTCACATACTCTGTGCATACAGAAACTTGAATCACTGTTTTCAAAATTAACTGCAAACAAGGGTAATAATTACTGTAATTTTGAGTAACACTGACAATGGTAATTTTCATTACTATAAATCTCAGGATTTCTCATTCAACTAATGTCCACATTATAGTGAATCGAGCTTGTAACGGAAAAATATCATTACTTTCTTTTTTTTATGCTCAATATCGCCGTCGGACCATCTGGTCGATCTCACCTCAGCAGCCACCTGGTGAAGCGTCACTAGTGCTACTCTCATCCAGAGGGATCCTTGTGGCACACCGACGAAAGCGCACCTTGACACTCCGGCTCCACCCAGTCCACCATCCGTACCATTTCTCAACACGGGGCAAATAGAAAAGGGGACGTCGGGCCCTCCCGGCGTACACGCAGCTCGAACTGCGGGAAATCTGGTGTGCGGAGCCCCGTGGCCGCTTTGCGTGGAACCTGGAGAAATGAAAGTGGCCATCGGGGAACAGCCCCACCTCCGCGACGGCACTGGGACGGACCCGGACCCCAAGGAGGCGAGGACGCACCGCCGGGCGGCCTCTGGGACGGAGCGTCGCGACTCCGTGGAAAGGAGGACGGGGAGCCCCGGGGTCGCCCTCTCAGTGTCTCCTCGTTTCGGCCACCAGGGTTGATCCCTACTAGGGGGAGAAACGTAAACATTTGGGGGTTAGGGCAATCGGGATCCACGGTGGGGCCGTTGAAAACTGGGCGATGTCTGCGTACATCCGTGTTGTTCCCAACCTCCAGGCGAGTTGGAAAATATGAGAAAGTACGACCACCGGGACACACGGAGGACGACGCCGGACACGGACACCCTCTCCTGGTCACACACAACTATTTGGGCTGTTCCCGCGACCCGAGGGGCACCACGGCGTGCTGGTCGACCCATCCAGTATGCCCAACACTTTATAGATCTTAACGCCAGCCTTAGAAGCTATAGACCTGCTCGGCCAATCTCCGGCGGCAACATAAACCGCCCACGCCCCGGCGCCACCGGAACAGGCGCCGCAAGCGTCGCCGGCCTCCCGGAACTCTGCCTCGTGCCCGGCGGCTGAGTCTCAGCCCTCGCGAAGGTCACTGAAGCTCCGGATGGAAGGGACGGTCTCCAAGCGGCCGCCAGTTGGCGCCCGACAAGCGGCGGGAAAGCCCGAGGGACGGATCCCGATTGCCGGCCAGCGAGGGTACAGCGCGGGCCACCCAAACGCCCGAGTTCGTCCCGCGGCCTCCGCCTCGGAGCTAGCTCCTGTATCACTACCGCGGGAAGAGACCCCGGCAACAGAAAGAGGGCAGGGTACTGGGAAGAGGTCGCCGGGAGGCTGCCGCGGAGAAGGGCTCCCCACGCGATTCCCGGCAAGGCGGGCGTACTAGCGGCCCACAGCGCTCGGGCGGGTCCCTGCTCCTGGGAGCACTTAGGGATTTTGCGGGGACTTGGGTTCCGTGGACTGTAAAACTGAAACCATAAAAGTACACGTAGAAAACTTGTATGAATGATTTTTATTATGTGGGATATAAAATGGAGTCCTTGTAAAGAATCTTTTTTTTAAAGTCCAGAAACCATCAAAGAAATGAAAGATAAACTTGACCACAAATGCATCCTTATATATTCATTTTTACCTATTCCACAAGCAAAGTCCAATGATAAGAAACCGGTGTGTGAGGAACATTTGTGAAAATACATGTGTAATAAGATTACTGATACCAGAATTACTTAATATAAAAACAGAACATTCAGAAAACTTAGCCATTAAGAGGGAAAATTAAAAATTTTTTCCACTAGTTTACAAAGAAAATTTGGCACTTTATAAAATAATGTTGACATTTCAAACATTGTCAATTCCGGATCCTTGATTAGGCTGTGTGTTTTAAGAAAGGCTGGATTGGGCTTCCCTGGTGGCGCAGTGGTTGAGAGTCCACCTGCCGATGCAGGGGACACGGGTTCGTGCCCCGATCCGGGAAGATCCCACATGCCACGGAGCGGCTGGGCCCGTGAGCCATGACCACTGAGCCTGCGCGTCCGGAGCCTGTGCTCCGCAATGGGAGAGGCCACAACAGTGAGAGGCCCGCGGAACGCAAACAAAAAAAGAAAAAAAGAAAAAAAGAAAGGCTGGATTATTAAAAATACTGTCGAAAATTCTGAACTTTTGTAAAATTGTTCGGCAAGATTTAGGAAGAGTAAAGCAAGATTTATTTTCCTAAGAGCCAGGTTTCCTGTTTACTGTATCATGAAATAAGTATTTTTAAAATTAATTGTTTGGGTTCAAAAGTAAACTTTTGAAAATCAATAATGGTTTTTATTACAATAGAAAATCTGCTGCACATGTGCCTTAACATTCCATTTATCTGCCATTTTATTTGAACATCCGTGGGGTATGATTTTCAAGAACACTGTACAAGAGGATCTCTATTTTAATCATTATTTTGGGCTCCTAATTTTCTCTTAGCTTAATTTTAGATAAGCCAAAACACCCCAAATAACACACTCTTGCCATATAGACATTTCCTGAAATGTGCTATAAGCTATATACATTATTGATAAATTTGAAAAGAAATGTATTGATAAATACATAAGAAAAAAACAAAATGTATTTTGTTTGTTTTATTATTATGCAAGAATGCACTTTTAAGAAAGAAATGTTCTACCAGATGCAAGAATCTCTGGAAGTTGCATGAAAATATTTTGTATTTAATAACCGAAAATTGTGTACTTCTAGACGTTGGTTATTTTTGTTAAGTTTTCAGAAGCATATTAAATTATGTATTCATTATTTCATCATTGTGACCATTTTTAGAGTTTGCTTCACTCCCAAGTGTAAATTAGAACTCATTAACTCCTGATAGTTTTCTATCAATAAATTATTCTTTTTCTAAAAATAAATAAATTTATTTATTTTTTAAAAAAGGATCCTGTAATGAAAGAAACTTCTCTTTTAAAAGGCAGTGATGGACAGGGGTAAGAGTTCTTGTGCAATGTGCAGATAAAATAAAAATGAAGTTGGTTGCTATCGTCATCCTTAGTGCAATTTCACTACTCTGTTTTTTTCAGTATACCTGGAAAATTATATCTGTGATCACTCTTAAAGTCATATCATTTTTTAAAATACATCTTTATTAGAGTATACTTACTTCACATTACTGTGCTAGTTTATGTTGCCCGAAAAAGCGAGTTAGCCATATGCATACACATATCCCCATATCCCCTCCCTCTTAAGCCTTCCTCCCACCCACCCTATCCCACCCCTCTAGGTCAGCACAAAGCATCGAGCTTTACATTCGGTAGTGTAAATACATCAATACTACGTTCTCTTCGCCCCCCACCCCGTGTCATCAAGTCCATTCTCTATGTCTACTTATTTATTCCTGCCCTGCAACTATGTTCATCAGTACCTTTTTTGTTTTTTCAGATTCCATATATATGTGTTAGCATATGGTATTTTTTCCCTCTTTCTGACTTACTTTAGTCTGTATGACAGACTCTATATGCATCCACCTCATTACAAATAACTCAATTTCGTTTCTTTTTATGGCTGAGTAATATTCCATTGTATATATGTGCCACATCTGCCATATCCACTCATCTGTCGATGGACATTTAGGTTGCATCCATGTCCTGGCTATTGTAAATAACACTGCAATGAACATTGTGGTGCATGTCTCTTTTTGAATTATGGTTTTCTCAGGGTATATGTCCAGTAGTGGGATTGCTGGGTCATATGGTAGTTCTATTCTTATTTTTTTAAGGAACCTCCATACTGTTATCCATAGTGGTTGTATCAATTTACATTCCCACCAAGAGTGTGGGAGGGTTCCCTTTTCACCACACCCTTTCCAGAATTTATTGATTCTAGATTTTTTGATAATGGCCATTTTGATTGGCGTGAGGTGATATCTCATTGTAATTTTGATTTGCATTTCTCGAATACTTAATGATGTTGAACATCTTTTCACGTGCCTCTTGGCCATCTGTATGTCTTCCTTGGTGAAATGTCTATTTAGGAGTTCAACCCATTTTTTAATTGCATTGTTTGTTTTTTTGATATTGAGCTCCATGAGCTCTTTGTATATGTTGGAGATTAATCCTTTGTCTGTGGCTTCATTTGCAAATATTTTCTCCCATTCTAAGGATTGTCTTTTTGTCTTGTTTATGGTTTCGTTTGCTGTGCAAAAGTTTTAAGTTTAATTAAGTCGTATTTGTTTCTTTTTGGTTTTATTTCTGTTACTCTAGGAGGTGGGTCAAAAAAGATTTTGCTGTGGTTTATGTCAAAGAGTGTTTTCCTCTAAAAGTTTTGTACTGTGTGGTCTTACATTTAAGTCTGTAAACCATTTGGAGTTTATTTTTGTGTATGTTGTTAGGGAGTGTTCTAATTTCATTCCTTTACATGTAGCTGTCCAGTTTCCCCAGCATCAATTATTGAAGAGGCTGTCTTTTCCCCATTGTATGTTCTTGACTCTTTTGTCATAAATTAGGTGCCCATATGTGTGTGGGTACCTGTACCATCCTGTACCATTGATCTATATTTCTGTTTTTGTGCAAGTACCATACTGCCTTGATTATTGTAGCTTGTGGTATAGTTTGAGGTTAGGGAGCATGATTCCTCCAGCTCCGTTTTTCTTTCTCAAGATTGCTTTGGATATTCAGGGTCTTTTGTGTTTCCATAAGAATTGCAAGATTTTTTGTCCTAATTCTGTGAAGAACGCCATGGTAGTTTGATAGGGATTGCATTGAATCTGTACATTGTTTTGGGTAGTATAGTCATTTTCACAATATTGATTCTTCCAATCCAAGAATATGGTATATATCTCCATCTGCTTATGTCATTTTGATATCTTTCATCAGTGTTTTATAGTTTTCTGAGTACAAGTCTTTCACCTTCTTAGACAGGTTCATTCCTAGGTAATTTATTCTTTTTGTTGCAATGGTAAATGGGAGTGTTTCCTTAATTTCTCTTTCTGATTTTTCATTTTTGGTGCATAGGAATGCCAGTGATTTCTGTGCATTACTTTTGTATCCTGCAACCTTACCAAATACAATGATTAGTTCTAAAAGTTTTCTGGTGACATCTTTAGGATTTTCTATGTATAGTATCATGTCATAGGCAAATAGTGACAATTTTACTTCTTATTTTCCTATTTGGATTCATTTTATTTCTTTTTCTTCTCTGATTGCCATGGCTAGGACTTCCAAAACTATGTTGAATAAGAGTGGCGGGAGTGGACATCCTTGTCTTGTTCCTAATCCTAGTGGAAATGCTTTCAGTTTTTCACCACTGAGTATGAGGCATGTGGTGGGTTTGTCATATAGTGCCTTTATTATGTTGAGGTAGGTTCCCTCTATACTCATTTTCTGGAGAGTTTTTATCATAAATCAGTGTTGAATTTTGTGAAAACCTTTTTCTGCATCGATTGAGAAGATCATATGGTTTTTATTCCGGAATTTTTTAATGTGGTGTATCACATTGATCAATTTGCATATATTGAAGAATCCTTGCATCCCTGGGACAAATCCCACTTGATCATGGTGTATGATCCTTTTAATGTGCTGTTGGATTCTGTTTGCTAGTAGTTTGTTGAGGATTTTTGCATCTATGTTCATCAGTGATATTGCCCTGTAGTTTTCTTTCTTTGTGATATCTTTTTCTGGTTTTGTTTGGTATCAGGGTGATTGTGGCTTCATAGAATGAATTTGAGAGTGTTTCTGCCTCTGAAGTTTCTTGGAAGTGCTTGAGAATTATTGGTGTTAGCTCTTCCCTAATGTTTGATAGAATTCGCCTGTGAAGCTAGCTGGTCCTGGACTTTTGTTTGTTGGAAGATTTTATATTACGGTTTCAATTTCATTACTTGTGATACATTCTGTTTATATTTTCTAATTCTTCCTGGTTCAGTCTTCGAAAATTGTACCTTTACAAGAATTTGTCCATTTCTTCATGGTTTCCCATGTTATTGGCATATACTTGTTTGTAGTAGTCTGTTATAATCCTTTATATTTCTTTTTTTTTAAATTAATTAATTAATTTATTTATTTTGGCTGTGTTGGGTCTTCATTCCTGTGTGAGGTCTTTCTCTAGTTGTGGGGAGTGGGGGCCACTCTTCATCGCGGTGTGTGGGCCACTCACTGTCGTGGCCTGTCTTGTTGCAGAGCACAGGCTCCAGACGTGCAGGCTCAGTAACTGTGGCTCTCATGCCCAGTTGCTCTGGGGCATGTGGGTTCTTCCCAGAGCAGAGCGAGAACTCATGTCCCCTGCATTGGCAGCCAGATTCTCAACCACTGTGCCACCAGGCAAGCCCAATCCTTTCTATTTCTGCAGTGTCGGTTGTGATTTCTCCTTTTTCATTTCGAATTTTATGATTTGCATCCTCTCCCTTTTTTTCTTGATGAGTCTGTCTAAGGGTTTATGAATTTTGTTTATCTTCTTAAAGAAGCAGCTATTAGTTTTATTGATCTTTGCTATTGTTTTCTTCATTTCTATTTCATTTATTTCTGCTCTGACATTTATGATTTCTTTCCTTCTACTGATTTTGGGTTTTCTTTGTTCTTTTTTCTCTAGCTGTTTTAAGTGTACAGTTAGCTTGTTTATTTGAGATTTTTCTTGTTTCTTGCGGTGAGATTCAATGGCTATAAATTTCCCTCATAGAACAGATTTTGCTGCATCCCATAGGTTTTGGGTCAGTGTGTTTTCACTGTCATGTTTTTCTCTGTAGTTTACAATTTCTTGTTTGATTTCTTCAGTGATCTCTTGGTTATTTAGTAGTGCACTGTTTAGCCTCCATGTATGTGTGTTTCTTACAGTATTTTTCCTATAGTTGAATTCCAATCTCATAGCAGAGTGGTCAGAAAAGATGGTTGATATGATTTCAATTTTTGTAAACTTTCCGAGGCTTGATTTGTGACCCAAGATGTGATGTATCCTGGAGAATGTTCTGTGTGCACTTGAGAAGAAAGTGTATTCTGCCACTTTTGGGTGGCATGTGCTATCAATATCAATTAGGTCTATCTGGTCTATTGTGTCATTTAAAGCTTGTATTTCATTATTTATCTTCTATTTGGATGATCTGTCCATTGGTGTAAGTGTGGTGTTACAGTTCCCTACTATTATTGTGTTACTGTCAATTTCTCCTTTCATGGTTGTTAGCATTTGCTTTATGTATTGAGGTACTCCTATGTTGGGTGCATAAACGTTTATAATTGTTATATCTTCTTCTTGGATTGATATTTTGGTCATTGTATGGTGTCCCTCCTTATCTCTTGTAATAGTCTTTATTTTAAAGTGTATTTTGTCTGATACAGGTATTGCTACTTGAGGTTTTTTTTTTAAATTTCGATTTGCATGAAATATCTTTTTCCATCCCTTCACTTTCAGTCTGTATGTGTCCCTAGGTCTGAAGTGGATTTCTTGTAGACAGCATATATATGGGTCTTGTTTGTGTATCCATACATCCAGTCTGTGTCTTTTGGTTGGGGCATTTAATCCATTTACATTTACCTCCATTTACATCCATTTACATACAAGGTTATTATTGATATGTATGTTCCTATTACAATTTTCTTAATTGTTTTGAGTTTGTTTTTGTAGGTCTTTTTCTTCTCTTGTGTTCCCAACTTAGAGAAGTTTCTTTAGCATTTGCTGTAAAGCTGGTTTGGTGGTGCTGAATTCCGTTAGCTTTTATTTGTCTGAAAAATTTTTGACTTCTCCATCAAATCTGAATGAGATCCTTGCTGGGTAGAGTAATTTTGGTTGTAGGTTTTTCTCTTTCATCACTTTAACTATAACATGCCACTGCCTTCTGGCCTGCTGAGTTTCCACTGAAAAATCAGCTGATAACCTTATGGGGATTCCTTTGTATGTTACTTTTGTTTTTCCCTTGCTGCTTTTAATATTTTTTCTTTGAATTTAATTTTTGTTAGTTTGATTAATATGTGTCTTGGTTTGTTTTTCCTTTGGTTTATCCTATATGGAACTGTCTGTGCTTCCTGCACTTGGGTGACTATTTCCCTTGCCATATGAGGAAGTTTTCCACTATAATCTCTTCAAATATTTCCTCAGACACTGTCTTTTTCTCTTCTTCTTCTGAGACACCTATTATATGAATGTTGGTGAATTAGTGATGTCCCAGAAGTCTCTGAGATTGTCTTCAATTCTTTTGACTCTTTTTTCTTTATTCTGCTCCTCAGCAGTTATTTCCAACATTTTGTCTTCCACCTCACTTATTCCTTCTTCTGATTCTGTTATTCTGTTATTGATTCTTTCTAGTGTATTTTTTATTTCAGTTATTGTGTTGCTCATCTCTGTTTGTTTGTTCTTTAGTTCTTCTAGATCTTTGTTAAACATTTTTTGTATTTTCTCAATCCGTGTCTCCATTCTATTTCCAATATTCTGGATCATCCTTACTATCATTACTCTGAATTATTTTTCAGGTAGGTTGCCTATTTCCTCTTCATTTATTTGGCCTTGTAGGTCTTTATCTTCCTCCTTCAACTATGACATAGATTTTTGCTGTGTCATTTTTTTTTCTATGATTCGGATTGTGTTCCTGTTATACTGGTTGTTTGGCCTGAGGCTTCCAACCCTTGGTTCTGTAGGCTCTTGGCTAGAGCTTTGTCTTGCTGCTGAGATGAGGAGCTCTATGAGACCTCACTCTGATGAATATTCTCTGGGGTCTGACGTTCTCTGTTAGTCTAGTGCTTTGGACTTGGATCTCCCAGTGCAGGATTTTCCACCCAAACGCAGGATCGAGAATCAAGATCCTGCAAGCCACGTGGGGAAGAAAAAAAAAAGAGAGAGAGAAAACAACTGTAACAAAGTAAAATTAAAATTAGACTACGAAATTAACAGATATGTTAGAAAGAATATAAAATTAAACATATAGATGTATCAACAACTGGAAGGTACAACAGTACGGCAATAGTAAAAAAGAGGAGGGGGGAAAAGCAAAAAAAAAAAGGGTGGTGTGGAGGGGGAGGACTTGGCTGTGGAGAGCGGGGAGCTAAGCAATGGTGAGCTTTGGGCAGTGGGTGGCACCAATGCTCAGGACCCACAGGGCTGGAAAGGGCCCTGGGGGCTGTAGGGGGTGGGGCTTAGGCTCAAGAAACAGAAAGGGCCCACGCGTGTCCCCATCCCAGAGGGCAGGGGACCTCACCTGGGAGCCCTTCAGGCTTCCTGGGCTCGAGTGGGTAGAGCAAACGCCCTCCTCTCCTCGCCTCTCCTCGTCCCTTAGGGCCCTTTACACCTATCTCTCCTAATCACCCTGGCCTCCTTCCTATGCCCCCAGGGTCCATCTGGCCTGCATGGGGCTTTGGAAGGGGGGAAGAGACTTAGGAGCTCAGCAAGCTCTCCGGCCTAAGTGGGTCAGGCGATCGCCCTCCCCTCCTCTCCTACTCTTCCCGGAGAGTCCCTCCCACCTGCGTCTCCTGGCCTCCCTCGCCTCAGGGACGCGGATCTTTTCTGGTTTACACTTCTCCTCCACCTTCAGTCCCCGTATGTCCTACCAGTTCACTCTGGGGTTCCTCCCGTCTCCTTCAGGTTCAGAGTTCCCCACCAGCGGCCGGCATGTGCCCCAGTTGTGGGGAGATATTAACTCCGCATCTTCCCACACTGCCGTCTTTAATCCTCCCCCTATTCTTTAAAAAACTTTACATATTCAATGAACTCTGACAAACACTTTCACAGTCAAAAGAGATGTCTCCAAACCAAAGTTCAAACTAAATAGTTTTATGGTTTATGATGCCCCGTTTTGATACTCAGAAAATACCTGGTGGTTTTTATAGTTGAAACTCATGCAGATGGGAGCTGTATTTCAGTAACAGGAAATTGTGAATTTTTTCTTAGATGAGAGAAGGCAGCAAGTGGATTCCCTCCCCAGAGCAGTAACAATTGTACATTTTGTGTCTTAGTGTTTATTCTAACGAAGATTACTGAGAGTAATGTAACCAGTTTTATATTTACCAAAGAAAGCATTATTTCACATGGCAAAATTTCCTAAGTTTACGTGTTCTTTAGGTAAAACTCCAACATGTAGTGTTAAAAAATAATACTTTCCTAACCCATGTCTGGCATAATGTTCTAAAGGGCAGATAGTAAATCTTTTAGGCTTTGTCACATGACCTGTGTTGCATCTACTCAACACTGTTATTGTATCAGGAAAGCAGCTGCATATAAACGGTAAATGAATGAGCATGGCTGTGCTCCAATAAATATTTATAGAAACTGAAATTTGACAGTCATAGAATTCTCACGTCTCACAATTTTTTTTTAATATCTTAACAATTAAATTTATAAAAACCATTCTTAACTTACAGGTCCTACCAGCACAGGTTTGGGCAGAATTTGGTGCTCGGGATGCAGGATGCCATGGCCTGATCTATAGCGCCACAGTGGAGCCGACACTTTTTAGAGATCAACATTCCAATATAAACTGATTGCAGTATATACATGCCAGAAAATATTAAAACCAAACAAATACCAAATTACCAAATGCTCCCCAACAAGTCCTCCCCCAAGATGCCCCAGCCCCCCATGCACGGCCTCCTCATCTTGGCATCCCCAGCCACCGGCAGTGAGTGAAACCTGTCCTTTCCCCGTGCCCCATGGCCTGCCGCGTGCAGGGCCCCCATTAGTTCTGAGCAGCAGCTACTTGCTGGGTACATATCCACATCTGTCAAGTCACCAGTACCTACAGTGTCTCCCAGAGGGTCATAAAGCTGCCTTTCCAACCCCACCCCTAGACGTGGAGTCCGGCCACTGAGTCCTGTTTCTCTGACGGCTAATGGCCAGCAGAGCGTGGCAGCTGTTTTGCGCTCTGTGCACCCAAAGGTGGTTGAGGCTGTGACCAGATCTTGAGACTCACAGCCAAAGTTTAAGGATGACTGGCATTTCGATTCATGAACCGCCTTATTTTGGCAGGGGCCCGAATGCCTTCTACAAAATAATTTTATAGAACCGTTATTACCAGGATGGAAACCTGGGGCTGTTCACACCAGAGACAAGGATCAAGGAAGGGACGCGCGGGGTGCGACATGGACTTGGTGCCGCAGCAGCGGCCCTGCGCGTAGCACGCAGACAGCGGAGAGGCCGGAGCATCCCGTCCGCCTGCTCCCTGGGCGCCAGGTCCGCAGGCAGGCGGAGCAGGAAGTGGCATCGTCCCTGCGCCCCCAGACTTACACGGGAGGCCGGGCTCAAATGTTCGGGCTGCCGCTGGGCCGGCATGTCCTGGGAAGGAGAGCGGGAGGAGCAGGGGAAGCAGGGGACCTACCGCGGGTTCGGGACCACGCACGTGCTTCACTGGCCTCGCCGCCCTCCGCGAAGGGGACACGGGGAGGCAGCTCCAGGGTGTGTGGTGTCAGGTGTCTGCGGAGTTTCCGAAGGGCATATCCCTGCTCTTCCAGACTCGTGGCTGTGCCCCCAGGGTCCCCTGATGCCCCCGACCCTGGACATGCGGGTACAGCACAGCCGGGCTCCGACTCCTCTGTGTCTGAGCTGCTTGGTCGTTGAAGGTACCCTGCGCGACGCCAGCTGTTTCTCCGCCCGAAGAAGCAGTCAAGGTGCCCGCCCCGTGGCCCTGGAGCGTGGAGTCCTCCCTCTCATCCTTCTTTCCTTCCCCAACCTCGGGGCACCCGGACTCCCGTCCTAGGAACCCGACCGGACCCAGTGCGCGGGCCCTGAGACACTTCTGAAAGCAGGCGGCCCGCGCTGTCCGCCACCCACAGGGGCGGCGACGTGACCGCCGGAGGATCTGGGCAAGTTCTGGGCTGAGAAGTGGAGGCCACCTGGGGACACCTGCTCCAGGCCATGGGCACCTGCCAGGAGCGCGTCCTTGCTCTCTGCCCTTGTTCCACCCTGTGTGCCCTCAAATCAAAGTGGGGTTCACCTTTCTTCACTCAAGGCCTTTGCTTTTCCCTGTGCTTTTCCTTGACCTCAATGGTCGGGAAGTCACTGTGTGGTCCGAACTCTGTGCTGCGTTGTGTTTTGTGTTGAATGGACTCTACATCGGGACACCAGGGTGAGACTAGGTGTTAAGGTGGGTGGGGTACTTGTGCAAATAACTGAAGTGAGCAGTGTCAGCATCTCAGGGGCACCCACACCCACAGCTGCACCCTGCCCACCCAACCGCCACCCTAATGTCTTGGGCTCCTCCTGCCTAAACCCCGCAGCAGGCCTAGCTGTGCATTGCATTCTGTGCCTTTGTTTCACGGGGACCCTCCTGGCTCATCCCTGGCTGTGCACACACCACCTGACCTTGCCACCTCATCCTCCACGAAGCTGCCGTGACAGGCTGTCATCATATAGTGTGCACACCTTGCTTCTTGAAGGTGATAAACTAACAAAGCATTATTCTGCATCCATCTATTATGACCCACGCTGATTACCCCCATTGTTTGATTATCTGTAACTCATATTTTAGTACTTAGTTGTATTGTAGTGTTGTGAAGAAAATTTTCAATTATGTAAAATAATGTCCTTTCAAATGACGCAGAAGGGAGAGTGGCCAGCAGAAACATGGCCCCTCAAGTTGTCCAGGCCCTAATCCCCAGTTTGAAGATGTAAAGTCACCTGGCAAAAGGGACTTGTGTAGGGTGATTAAGTTAAGCATCTTGAGCTGGGGAGAGCATTCTGGGTTATTTGCGGTGGTGCACTGGGATCACATAGATCCTCGGAAGTGAAAGAGAGAGTTAAGAGGGTCACGGGTGCAGGAGATGGGAGGACGTGACCGAGGCGGAAGTGCAGTGCGTCCTGGGACCACAAGCAAGGAGTGTGGTGCCTTCTAGAAGCTGGTGAAGGAACAGACCTTCCTCCAGAGCCTCCAGAAGGAACACAGCACCGTTCACACCTGATGTCCGCACAGTGAGACCCATTTTGCACTTCTGACTCCAGGACTGTAAGAGAAGGAAACTGTGTTATTTGTTATATCAGCAATAGGAAAAAAATACAGGTAGGGAAATGTATCTTTTCTTATTTTTTTAAGGAGGTTTATTTTAACACTGGTAAATGAAATTACCTTGTATCATGAGTCAGAATGAAGAGGGGTGGCACATAATGTTTCCTCAAAAAAATCATTTCAGAGCCCCTCTCCTGTGAAGAAAGAGCGGATCAGGAGCAGGGGAGCCTCAGGACACCAAGAGGAGCAACTGTGTGCCCAGCACCTGACTGAGGACGTCTGAGGGCCGATGAGTGGGACAGGGAGATGCAGAGAGGCTTTCCTGAGGTCTCTGCATCTGCACCTAACCAGCAGCTGAGCGCCGGGCGTTCATGTGGAAGCAGGGACGATGCCTCACTGTCCTTACTTCTAAAGCAGAGATGACAACACGATCACGTCATAGAGCTGTGTGGAGAATTACATGAAGGAATGTGTGTGTAAGCACATATCTCAGGGCACGGAGCAATCCCCGATAAACCGTATGAATGACTTCAGATAATTATGTGCTACTTGTCTCAATGGGCCACAGGGTGGTCAGTCTTTGCGTTGGATTCTGGCACTGCTTTCGACCCTTCTCCTCGCTCCTGACTTGTTTCTACTTCTCCATCCCCCTTGATCCACACGGACATAATGACTTCCAGCTGAAACTCCACTTTCCCTTGTATGTGGTTGGAGCGTGGGCAGGAAGGAGCCTTCTTCTGTGCCCACCTGAACCCTTAATTTCAGGATCTTATTTAATCCTCGTAACAAATCACTGAGGCAACACAAATATTCTCCTGATATTCGAGAACACAGAACTGAAATTTGGTGCTTTAGTAACTTGGCCAAGATCTCAGAGAGAATGAGTGAGTGACCAAGATTTAAATCCATGCATGTGTGATTCCTGGGCCCTCACAACCACAGGAAGTTCACCTCCTGTGCTACTCAGAGCTCAGTGATTGTACTGGTGTTTCTTTTGAAGTAGTCTTCAAATTCTGGTCACGGATTTCTCTTATTACCAAAACCCGTTATATTTACTGTAGCAAGCTTTAAAAATATTGAGAATCACGAAACGAGATATTTAAATTCACCTGTAACTCACAACCCAATAAATCTACCTGTAAGAGAGGATCTCTCTTTTTCCATTTCCTTTCCATTTTAAGTATTTTCCTGATATAGAAGTTACTAGATTTGTTTCACCAAAATTCTTATTGTTGAACATTTAAGATTATTTCTCATTTTAGAGTAAGTGTTCTGATAGTTAAAATATTATACCTAATTATGTGTTTGTTATAATTTCCCAGAAATGACAACAGAAATTTCTATGTCAAACAGAATCCATTTTAAAGGCTTTTGATTTGCATATACTGCAAAAGGGTCAAGCAGAAAAAAATTGAAGAGATGCAGATCTTAATGGATGAAAGCTAGAGGCTTCGTTAGTGGGTAAGATATTATATAAACAGACTTTTCTCTTTAGAGAAAGGAAAATATTTCAGTCTAAATTTATACAGATAGGTTGTTTTCCTTTCCTGTTTTCTAGTAACACTTTGTATTTCTTCATTTGAATTTTCCCACTTATATATCGTGCAAATTTTTCTGCTACAATGTTTATACTATTATGTATTTGTAGGAATTATTTATCAGGAATATCAGACTTCCGTGAAACATGTTATAAATAACATTTTGACTTTGTAGTTCAAAGTCAAACTTTGTAGTTCAAACAAACTTTGTTAGTTTGGTTTGGTTTGGTGTTCTTAGTGATAAGAACGGTCAGTCCTCAGTAAATATTGAGTAATGAACAAATGAGTGAAAGGGGTGATGGCCACAATTTCTTCTGACCTCACCTTGGCCCGGTCGGAAGCCAGTGTAGTACGTTTAGAGCTGCTGCTAAACAGCCTCTAGAAATGGCTACTTATGCTTTTTGCCATGACGAAGGTTTTGGGGAATGAATCTCAGGCCACAACCTCCTGCCGTGTTCCCTTAGTGAGAATTGGTGACTTGCAGCCCTCTGTCTGTCTCTGCTTCCCCAGCAGGTGCTGATGGCTACAGCCTAGGTGGGCTGTGACCTCCTGCCATGTTCGGCTCTCCTGTGTCCCTGGCTGGCTGTACCGGATTCACAGGAGTGCACCTGCTGGAGGGGACAAAGATCTGAAACCATTACCTGCTGGGGGTTCAAATTCGGGACGCTGGTTGATTTGCATTTGCTTCAGTCAACAAGGGTGTCAGCCTGTCCCTGAACAGAGGGCTGGCCAGGCTACACTGTCACCTTTCCCTCACAGTCAGCCTCCTGTCATTCCACCTTGACTCTGCCTGTTCCCTTGCCTTATGGAGACGTCCTACATGTCAGAGCCACTGCTTTTCCTCGGCCGATATCAGGAAGTAGATAAGTTCTTCCTACACTGAACATCCCTGAGGACGTGAGCTATGTGTCCAGCCCTGACCTCAAGGCCACAGTGATGAACAGTGACCTGGTCAACATGGCCATATTGTCAGGGTGGGCACAAGGGGCAAAAGTCCTTGTGACCAGGGAAGTCACACAGAACACGACCTGAGGATGAGGATGGAGTGAGGTTCCCTAGAGGCCAAGGATGCAGAGAGTAGACCAGACCTCAGGAGAAGCAGAGCCTTCAAAGCAGATGGAGAGAAAATGTGAAAACTGGGTCATGAATGGGAACAAAAAGCAGCGACGGCACCGCAAGGGGAAAGCGAGTTGAGAAAGAGAAGAGACATGCAGAAGGGGCGGAGTACAGAGCACCTGGGAGGTGGGGGAATGTGGAAGGAGTCACATCAGAAGAGGAGAGAAGTGGAGGGGACGGGAGAGGGGCGCCCGGACGGCAGAGGTCAGGCCAGGGTCCCGCAGAGGACTCCGCAGCTGCAGCCCGTCTGCCACCCGCCAGTCACGGAGGGGAAAGCACCTGTGCAGCAGGACATCATATAACTTAGTAATACTACAGCCCTGGTTAATGAAATCCTCAACTAATGCCATTGCTTCGAAAATCTCACATAAATACTTACTTTTACTTTTGTTTTGGATTTTTTATTTTTATTTTATTTATATAAAGACCTGAGCTTTGACTGAACTCCTGCTCCACATGATAACTCAGCTTATAATTACAGACAGACCTGGGGTGCCTCTCAGCTCTGCCTCGTGGGAGCTGTGACTCAGGGCATGTCCCACACACCCCACCCCCCCTCAAGCCTCAGTGCCCTTATGTGTAAAGTGGACATGATAAGATTGTGTTGATGATTAAATAAAAAATTTCCTGTAAAATTCCACAGTGTCTTGGCCATGATAGGCATACAGTGTCATCTTATTATGAATTTTATATTTCCAGTGTGAAATTAGAGACACTTTACAAAGGGCATCCTGATGACTGGACTGGGTAGAGAGATGGATATTCTTTACCTCAAGGGATGAAGCCCTACAACAGTTAGCTTCACTGGGTCTTCATTTTTCTCCATCTTGGTCTGGACTCTTGGTCCTGCCTGGTTCCCATCTCCTTCCCTCTTTCAGATGTTGTCTATGTTGGCCTCTCTCCAGTGTTGAGTTTTGATTCCAGTTGTGGCCAGAGTGAAATGGCAGTCATCCACCAGGGGAACACCTGACGAAGATGAACACCGATGGGTGCTAACTGTCTTGCAAACAGGGAGGTTTCAGAGCTCATTTGTGATTGATGACATGTCTAAGACCATTTAAAAACCAAAATGGAGTAACTATGCTTCAGGCATCCATATAGAGTCGAGTGGCTATTGTCGATGTGGCTTTACATACATCCGTGCATCACTGAGAACTTGAATTTTGGGGGCTGTATCAAACTCAAGGACACCACTAGCCATTTTCCAAACAATGTCTGCCAACAGCTGCCTGTTGCAACACTGGAATTTCAACATCACCCTCCTTCAAAACTATACATTTATTATGAACGCAAACCAATCCTTGCTTAACAAGCCTCTTACTTCCTACCAACTTCAATCCTACTTCTTGTCAAACAATTTATGTAACATCGCAATTTTTTGGCTTTGTACACTTTCCCCATTTTGTAGTCTGTGAGAACACAGTTCAAGTGCTTCTTGGATGTGTGTCTTCTGGGCTGCAGTCCTAACAAACCCCAAATAAAAGCCTTTGTTTCAAACATTGCACTGTTCTGGGAATTTGCTGTCAACACAGGGTTGCTTTTCTCTCTGCTTCCTGTGTCTTTGTCATCATTTTCCATGAGACCAAAGTTCACACTTCGTTTCTTCCCAGGACCTCTGCTGACCCTTCATTGATGAAAAAGTGCCTCAGCTGATCAATTTACCCTTAACATGTAGCTATTTTACAGATCTTTTCTTACGCATATTGATACTTATGTAACTTCATGCTCTATATATTGGCAAATCAGTGGACAATTTTTCAAAGTGTGAAAAAACAAAATTCAACTGAGTAAATGTTAAACATCCTATTGGCTTTATTCAGTGATTCTTGAGTCTGGCACCATCTGGTCTAGCAGACAGAAAGGAGCTCCAAGAGCTGAAGAAGGCAAGAGGTTTTACAGGTGGAAGGGAGCAGAGGCAAGAGAGTTACGATAGGCAGCAGGCTCGTTGCTAATTGCAAGGTTCCTTTCCTTTAGGGGATGGGAGGGGGCTTGCGGGCAGATAACCTAAGTAGTCCTGATCAGGAGATTCCTAATTGGATGGTTCAAGATTCCATTTCTGGGAGATAAAAAATCTCTTCCTGGTTGACCTATAAGTCACCTAATTGATACACATACTCTCTCTCTCTCTCTTCTCATTGTAGAGTAGTGCCCCTGCTTCCATCCATAAGCTCTCTGAAATTGCTGATCTCTACCCATTCGGCAGCATGAGTGACATGCCTAGGTTGAGCCCACCTCTTGCACAACAGCCAGATATTTGGAGGAGGAATCATATTCTCACCGGAGAGAGCAGAATGAAAAGCTCACCCACTTACTGATGATGAATGCTTCATCTCAAACAAAGCCATCCTTGGCTACAACAGCTTACTATTGTTGATCTTGCACATTTGTGCTTCCTGGTGTAAAGTGTTTTCTTCTGTGATGAATTGATTATTAAGTGTTCCATATACTTCACCGTGTGCAGGAATTTCACTTTGGTCTTGTCCTAATGACCAAGAGATGAGAAGATTAAAAAGCCTGCCTGATTTATGAAAGATTGATTCTATACAAGATTTCCCATTAAATCTCAGCCACATAACTAAAAGTAAACACGGTGAAATAAAACCGCAGCTCTGGCATCACTGTTCTGTGTAGTTCTATACTTTAAAAATATGGCTTCCCTGGTGGCGCAGTGGTTGAGAGTCCACCTGCCGATGCAGGGGATACGGGTTCATGTTCTGGTCCTCTGGGAAGATCCCACATGCCGCAGAGCGGCTGGGCCCATGAGCCATGGCCGCTGAGCCTGCGCGTCTGGAGCCTGTGCTCCGCAACGGGAGAGGCCACAACAGTGAGAGGCCCGCGTACATCAAAGAATAAATAAATAAATAATAAATCTTGTCAGCAGAGCTTCCTTTCATCCATAGTGGCCGTAATTGGCATGTTTATTACCATGGTGATGGGCTGCTTTGGCTGTTTATACCAGAAGGGTCATGGCTGGAGGCTAATCTTTTTCGGCACAGGCTTGAAAGAAGCCCATGTTATCCTCCAAAAGTATATCCCATCTATCCCTAGAAATATCTAATTTCCATTGGTGACTAGTTTTACATACACCAGTTGTATGGCTTTGATTTAACATCAACCTTCTAACAATAAATAAATCCATTTTTGTGTGATGTTAAATTAGGTTGCTCTAAGTTGTGAAACTGATTAATCCCATGATGAATTCCCAAAGCAATGCTTTCCACACTGTAAGTCCTCTCAGGACATGACCTGATCCATTTTTGGTTGAGAGTGGTTTTACATAACATGGAAGATAACACACAATTGGAGGGATGACCTTGAGAAAGCAACTTTGTATTTGCTTACATCCCTCAGATATTACAGCCATGAGAAACTAAACTCATAGAAATAGAGAAAAGAATGGTGGTTTCCAGGTTGGGGTAAAGAGGGAGGGGTTGGGAAAAGGGAACAGGCATTCAACTATAAGATGGATAAGGTCTGAGGATGTAATGTAAACCACGGTGACTATGGTTGATAACGCTGTTTTTGTAACTGAAATTTGCTAAGAGGGTGAAACCTAAATGTTCTCTGACACACACACAATGATAAATATGTGAGGAGACGGATGTGTTAATTCACTAGGCGGTGGGCATCTTTTCACATTCATACATATTCTAGATCAACATGATGTACACTTTGAATATCTTACAATTTTATGTCAATTCTACCTAAATTTAAATCTGAAATTTTAAAACAGATATTGTGGCCGAACCAGGTTCACTTACCTGATGCACAGCAAGCCAAACACTGAGACGCCAAGTTTGCAGCAGGGAAGGGTTTATTCATGAAGCAGCCAAGTGAGGAGATAGAATAAATCTCAGATCCATCTCCCCGAAGGTGAGGGCTCAGGATATTTACAGGATAAAGAAGCAGGGCGACCTTAGGTATGAGGAAAGGTGATTGGCGGTGGGGGAAAGGTGAGGTTATCAGTGTTGTTCCCAGGTGTATCTGGATCACAGGCTTCTATGAGATGCATGTTCATAGATGGAGGCACTCAACATGTTCTGATATTGGAGGTTTAGAACCTCTGACATCAAATGGTCATTCATCAGACCCCTGGGCAGACCCAGTTGTAAGGGTGGTGGGTCCGAGCCAGTCTTAGTTAGATGGAAATGATCAGGAGCCAACTCGAAGTTCCTTTAAAACTACTTAAACCTCCCTGTTACTATAGTTACCTATAGTCGGAGGTGTTATTTACAGGGATGGTTAAAGTGTTTTGTTATATATTACCTAGGTTACGTGAAGCTTGGAGTGTATGGAATTAAAGAGAGACAGGGAAAATATAACTAAAGTGAGTTCAATCAGCAGAGGCAGGTTTTCAACACGCTATTCCCTTGTCTGTTTCTCTGTAACACAAGCTCAAAGATTTCTCTTAGTCACTACTTTCTGTTAACCCAGAAAGGGACATGGTTTCAGTATTACATCCATGAAAAATGGAAGGTCGATAGTGTCTAGCTCCATAACACTTAGGATTATAGGAACTGAGTCAAACATCACACGATCCAAAAGGTCCCCCTGGCTGACAGTATCTGAGCAAGGCTTATTTATTACTCATTTCGGAATTACCATGTTCACTGGCATGGTTGGCTTAGTGCATGATTTACAAAGAGCTGCACACTGGAAACTTTCTAGAGTGTTCGATCCTATTCTCCCAAAGTAAAATGCTGCATTTGGAGATTACCCTTCGTGGGGACTCCTTTGATTTTTTATATATTAGATTGTAATCAGACATAGGGAGATATCATGGAATAATTTTGTATATATATATTTATGATTTTCTTCAATATGACCCTTTCTCTAGTTAGTAAGAGACATGTATGTTACCTCAGAAAGTATTAGGTTTTTATCACAAGAATGCAAAGAGAAAGAACGAGGAGAACAGGTGACGAGAACATTGTATATGCAGCCTGACCTGAAGGGAATCCCATGTACGGAGCCTCGTGACCGCTTCGCGTGGAACATGGAGAAACGAAGGTGGTCGCCGTGGAGCAGCTCCACTGCCGCGACGGCACCTGGACGGACCCGGGTCCCCAAGGCGGCGAGGACGCACCGCCAGACGGCCTGTGGGTCGGGCGTCATGGTCCCACGGGAAGGAGGAAGAGAAGGCCCGCTGTCGCCCTCCCAGGGCCTCTTTGTTTCTCCATCCGGGCCGGCTCCACTCCGGCGAGAGACATAAAAAGTTGGTGAATAAGTTCGGGATCCAGCGGAGAGGCCGAGGAAAGCCAAACACCGTCCGAGTACATCCGTGTCGTTCCGCACCTTCGGATAACTCGGAAAAATTGAGAAAGTACGACCACCAGGACGTGGAGGACGACGTCGGGCACGGACACCGTGTCCTATAACCACGCGCAGTCTTGCGAGCGGAGGGGTACCAGGGCGTGCTGGTAGACCCACCAGGACCACACCAACCACAGCCCCGAAGCGCAAGACCGGCCTCACACCACATGAATCTGCTCGGCCAATCTCCGGCTACAGCAGGAAGCGCCCATGCCTCGGCGCCACCGGGACAGTCGCCGCCAGCATTAGCGCCTCCCGGAACGCTGCCTCGCGCCTGGCGGCCGAGTCACAGCCCTCGCGAAAGTCGCCGAAGCTACGGAGGGAAGGGACGATCTCAAAACGGCCGCTATGTAGCGCCCGGCGAACGACTAGAACGGACTCGGGAAGGATCCCGATCGCCGGCCGGCGAGGGTGCAGCGCGGGCCGCCCAAACGCCCGAGCTCGTCCCGGGGCGTCCGCCTCGGAGCTAGCCCCCGGCTCTGTACGACGCGGCCCGACCCCGGCAGCAGACAGAAAGGGGGAGGGAGCTGGGAACATGTCGCCGGGTGGCTGCAGCGAAGGATCCCCGAGCACACGGGCGGGTCCCTGCTCCCGGGGCGGACTTAGAGATATTGCGGTGACTCGGGCTGTGTGGAGTGAAAAACTGAAATGATGAATGTACTCGGTGAAAACATGTATGAATAATTTTTATTTGTGATTTCATAGTGGAGTCCTTGTGAAGCATTTCTTTAAAAAGTCCAGAAGCCATCAAAGAAATGAATGGTAAACTTGACCACAAATTGATCTTTACATATTCCACAAGCAAAGTCAAACAACAAACAGCTGTGTGGGGAACATCTCTGCAAATTACATGTGTAATAAGAATATTGATATCAGCATTACTTAATATAAAAACAGAGTATTTCAAAAACATAGACATTAAGAGAATTTAGGTAAATAAATTCTGGTTAGTGCATCCCCACAATGCATTATTATCAATTGGTGTTTGGGTTACTGATATTTTTTAAATGAGGTAGATCTATAGGTACTGACTTAGAAAGATGTTGATAATGAACTATTCAATGAAAATAGCCATTTGTAGAACTTCCAGGGTAGTTAAAAAATAATAATAATAAAGAAAAGAAAAGCCAGCACCAACAACAGGATATGCATTTATCTTTTAAAGAATCTGAGTTGGAAAGGTAAAAGAATTAGAATAGCTAAAACAACTCTGAAAAACAAGAATCAAGTCTTCCTTATTGCCTGGTGTCTGGAGCCAGAAAGATGAGTGTCTTCAGAAACAAAGATGGGCCGCACCTCCTGCTTTTCTGCCCCATACTACTGCAGCTCCCAGGCAGGAGCTGGCATCCCAGCCCGTAAATGTCTCTGCTCCACCCAGGCCCAGATGCAAGTGGGGACCTTGTGTAAACTTGACTCTGCAGGCCTGGCCTCCTCAGCCTGTTCCCTCATCCTGGGAGCCCCTAGACATTCACTCAGGTGCCCCAGTCGTCCCCACCAGTGGCTGCTGGCTCGATTCTCCATGGTTTTAGCTCTTCACTTCATGAGCCATGAGTTGCTTTCCCAAGGGAAAGAATTCCCCTTACACAGCAGATGTGAACCAAGAAGACAACAGAACTTTGCACGTGGACTCATCATACACACTTTGTCCTCACATCTGGTGATGAACACTGATGAGAGTGGAGATGATACAGGCAACACCTCCTGACCCCAAGTTTACTATAAAACTTGTCCAGTCATGCAGAGGGGTGCACGTTGCCTCAAAGCTCTCTGACTTTTCAATGACAATATTCCTGAACAAATAATAAATAACATATAATAATATATAGCTTTTATTTATTGGCTTTTGTTATGTGAGAAGCACTTACCTATTAGATCATGTAATCACTCAACTCTCTCAAGAGGTTATGAAACTTATTCACACCTGAAAATTATGAAGTTCAAAATGGGAAATAATTTACCCACAATCAAAGCTGATTAGTGGCAGAAGATGGATATTTCTTGCCTTGTGTTGTCTGTAGATTTAATAAAAATTGGTGGAACACAGGGTTTATTTATTAATTCCCAAGTACAAATATTATAATTGCTAGCCCGGAACTCAGAACTTACATTCTGTCATAGAATGTGCTGGTTATTTCACACCACTTATGTGATATTCCTTAATCATGAAAACTATTGTGTATTCAGAGTGTGCACATCTCTGTGATGCATTTGAAAGACATAGGCCAAGTCAGCCCAGAGAAATATTGGACTTGGCCTCAAGAAGCGTTTGAGCTTTTGATACACACAGCTGCCTTATCCCAGTGCAGTTACCCTCAACCATCACCTCTGGATACTCTTGGGCATGGAGACGCCTGAACCAGAATGTCCAGCATGTTTTTAGGAATTAGCCACCTTCAAATTGTGGCTATAATCTTCATCAAAAAAGGGAGACCTGGGTTTCCCTGGTGGCTCAGTGATTGACAGTGCCCCTGCCGATGCAGGGGACACGGGTTTGTGCCACGGTCCAGGAAGATCCCAGATGCCGCGGAGTGCCTGGGCCCGTGAGACATGGCCGCCGAGCCTGCGCGTCCGGAGCCTGTGCTCCACAACGGGAGAGGCCACAACAGTGAGAGGACCACATACCGCAAAAAAAAAAAAAAAAAAAAAAAAAAGGGAGGCCTGTTAGAGCCATCTCAGAGGAACCTGCACAGGGATGTGATGCTGGAGAACAACAGTCATCTGTTCTCTGTGGATGACACTGTCAGCATTTATTTATTTAATAAAAAATCATCCAGAGTAGCTTCCCCAGAGTTTACTCCCCTCCCCAACCTGACACTTATACACTCATAAAGCACTTACTAAAACCTGGACGAAATGATCTTGTTCATTTGTTTACTTCCTCTTTGCCATTTCAAAAGATAGTAGACTTTCTGATAACTGTAGTATGCCTTTCTTGTGGCTCCATATCTAACACTCAGACCAGTGCTGGGCGCTCACTGCATGGAGGCCTTAAATGGATAAATAAATGCATTAAATATTTTCCAAAAACCATTCTGCTGTGCAAACTCCGGTGGAGTTTAACCCTACAAAGTTACACAGAACAGATATTGTCCCTTTAAAATTCAAGTCATAGGGTTGGCATTGAGTTATAATATTTGATTTTTTTTTTGAAAATAAAGTTTAATCCACTATAGAACAATTGATTCACACTGGTCAGAGGAAAGTGGGAAAAAATGATCCTGCAGTCTGTCAAAGTCCTGGGAGCTACACATCAACAGACAGTTCCTTAACATCTGAAGCAATGGTCAGTGTCCTTCTGTTCTGGGGAAGGGCTGGTGTGCTGCCAGAGCTCAGGACGCCCTTCCCTGTGCTGCTCTTTCCTGTTGGCCTTGCTTCTCCTCCTGATGTGAACCTGAAGACCACACGCAGATGCCAAATAACACCTCCAAATCCATATACATTTTTCCACAAATGGTTTTTGCCTCTACAAGTAGATGTGATTTCCCAGCCGTAATCAGGAGAAGAGGTGTAGAGGAAGAAAGAGGATTCCCAGAGTCCCAGCTCTAGGTGGGCTGCAGGCTCTTGAGATTCTATGTGGAGAGGGGCCTGGTCAGTGAGAGAATTGGACCTGTAATGTCAACTGCAGATTTCCTTGAAGAAGAAGTCTTCTCACATCTTGTAAGGCCAATGCAGAAATACCACTCCAATGGTGTCCTAATTCTTTGAGCACATTAATATCTATTCATCTAACTTTATGTACATTCCTTGGCTTCTGAGAAAGTGCTCTTTCTGTTACTATTATTCATGTAGGAACTTTTGTTTCAGTCTCTCCCTTTTGTTGATTTACTGTGTCTTAATCTCTCTGACATCCCACCTTCATTTTATTTTTCAGTCATTTTATTCTTAAAAATAGTATACATCATCAATGTTCTATATCATGTATCTAATTGTTGCTATATTCCTCCATTTCACATCTTTTGTCTGTGTTGAAGCCAATACTTGACACATACTTACATTAGCCTTGTGAGCATTTGCAAAATTCTCCTTCCCCTAAGTCACTGTAGCTATTACTTTTCTCTTTTTCTCAGACATGGAAGGTGACCTTAAAAAACATGAAATGATACCAACACAGCATGCGTTCAGGAAGGACCCATTTATCTGCAGGTCAACGGTATGTTTCTTGGGGATGAACTCAGTCATCACATAAGAGACCTGGTAATGGGATAAAATAGGAGTTCATGACAATCTGCTGATGGATAAAACGCCTGAGCATAAATTCTGCCCCAGTAGAATATTTGGAATACTTTAAATTTTGGAATAACATTTCCCTGAAGACAAACTGGAACTTCAGTTTCAATAAAAGGGGAATTGCCTCAACATAGCTCATGTATATAACGTGTGAAAAATAAAGAAGACTTAAAATTTAATCAGAAAGTTATGCAGGCGAGAGGCTACAAAATAGAAAATCAGTGTGAATTCACCAAGTAACACTGCATGTGAATAGAACGAACATGGGCAGTTTATTTGAAAAGAAGACTACCAGTGAGAGAGCAGACTAGAGCCAGTACATAGAGAAATGAGTACATGGACGTGCATGAACATCTGTAACAGCCTCTCCTTTCCTTGCACATAGCAGAGTCTTCACTCTGGAGGAGTGTCCATGGAATGTAATGCATGTGAGGAGATTTCACATGCAACAATGTGAATTTCACAGGTATTAACTCAAACAGGAGAGAATCCCTATAAATGCTATGAATGTGGGAAAGAATTCTACTGGAGCCTTCACCTTTATATACACCAAAAATTCACACAGGAGAAAAATCCTAAACTTGTCACTAATCTGGAAGAGCCTTTGGCCAATATTCCTTTTTTAAGTATCAATAACATAAGGTGAATTATACTGCAGAGAAACCATATAGATCCTATCAATGTGGGAAAGCTTTAGTCAATGCTCTAAACTTACATGGCATGAGAGAACTCACCGTGGAGGGACCCCTACAAATGTTATGACAGTGAGAAATAGCTCAGCTGGAGTTTTGCCTTTACACACATGAAAAATCACACTGGAGAGAAACCCTAAAAACGAAGTGAATGTGGAAGACCGTTCATCAGAGGCCAACTTTCATTCACATATATGAGCTCAAATAGCAGAGAAGTTCTATGTCTGGAATAAATATGGAAGAGCTTTCAGTTGAAACTTGGTTACTTCAAAGTCGTGGACTCATTCACACTGGAGAGGAAACCTTGTGAGTGTCATCATGTGGGAAAACATAAGACAAAGCCATGACCTTAGACATCATGTGAGAAGTCACATTGGGAAGAAGCCCTATAAATATAATAAATGTGGAAGAACTCTTAGATGTTGCTCTCACATTTATATGTACCAGAGAACTCAAGAAGAGACACTCTATATCTGCAATCAATGAGGTAGAGCCTTCAGCTAGAATTTCTCTTTCTTAAACCACCGGGACACTCAAGTGAAGAGAAACCCTACACCTGTACTCATGGTGGAAGAGCCTTCAGTTGGAGCTCCAGTCTCAGCACACACAGAGGACTCAGAGTCAGCATTAATTCAACTAATCCTGTTACTTCAATTTTTAATGTATTATTTCTCTCATAAATTAAAAGAAAATTATAAATTAATTTACTCTTTTACAAGGCTGCTACTCCTGGAGAACTGTGTGTGCCTGGACAGAAAAATTCCAAGAACTCAGAGTCAGGCAGTGGTTTATTCCCATATTAGAATTTTGGAGTCAAAGGATTTTTCTCACAAGAAGGGCAGATACCTATCTCGGTACTGAGAAACTGGCAGATCATTGCAGACATGGAGCAATCCATTTCCAGATTGTTTTAGAACAGCAGGCTTGAATGTACTAATTCATGGAAACATAAAGCACCGTTCCCAGGATCTAGAGAGAGAGCTTATTCTGTGGGGGAGCCTCAGACAACCGCTTCCAACCAGGATTGTGCCCGGACTCAGGGCTCCTCCCGACCACAAGAGGATGGCCCAGGTCGCACCCCGTTTCCCACAAGTTTGTTAGGGACTCTGACCACCGAGACCCAGGTGGGACGGTCGTGGCTCCTGGAGAGTCCTCCCCGCTCGCCCGCGACACTCCGTGTCGTCCCCCGCGGTGAGGGGACCTGCGTGTGGTGTCAACACAAAAGCGCTGCGCTGAGGCAAAAAGGAGACAGGACGCTGGTTGCTGCCAGTGTAGACGCAGCCAGAAAGCAGGGGAATCCCATCCACGGAGATCTGTGACTGTTTCCTGTGGAACATGCAGAAAAGAAAGTGGCCCCCGGGGAGCAGCCCCAGTGCCACGACAGCACCTGTACGGACCCAGGCTCCCAAAGCAGCGAGGACGCACCGCTGGATGGCCTGTGGGTCGGGGCGTCATCGTCCCGTGGGCAGGAGGAAGGGAAGGCCCGCGGTCGCCCTCCCAGCGCCTCCTTGTTTCGCCATCCGGCCCGGGCTCCACTCCAGCGAGAGACGTAAAAAATTGGTGAATAAGTTCGGGATACAGTGCGGAGGCCAGGGAAGGCCAAGCACCGTCCGAGTACATCCGTGTCGTTCCCCACCTCCCGATGACTTGGAAAAACTGAGAAAGTACGACCACTAATATACTGTTGAATTCTTTTTGCTAGTATTTCACTGAGAATTTTTGCATCTATATCAGTAATACTTGACAGTTTTATTTTTTCTTGTAGTGTTCTTATCTAGCTTTGGTATCAGGATAATGCTGGACTCATAAAATGAGTTTGAGAATGTACTTCAAAGTTTTTTAGAAAAGTTTGACATGGATTTGTTTTAATTCGATTTAAATGTTTGGTTGAATTTCCCAATGAAACCATCTGGTCCTAGCCTTTTTTTTTTTTGGAAATTTTTTATTACTGATACAATCTTTTCACTCATCGTTGGTGTGTAAGGCTTGTCTATTTCCTCATGATTCAGTTTTGGTAGTTTTTATGTTGCTAAGAATTCTTTTCTTCTAGGGTATCAAACTTGATGGTATATATGTGTTGATGGTCACCTCTCATGAGCTGTGGTATTTTTGTTGCATCAGTTGTAATGTCTCCTTTTTCATTTCTGATTTTATTTGAGTATTCTCTTTTATTCTTCATTAGTATAGCTAAAAGGTTAATTTTGTTTTCATTTCAAAAACCACCTCTTGCATTGATGTTTTCTATTGTTTGCATGGTCTCTGTTTTATTTCTATTCTCATATTTCTTATTTCATTGCTCTGCTACTTGTGAGCTTAGTGGTTTGTTCCTTTGTTTGCTAGTCCCCTGAGAAGTAAGGTTGCTTATTTGTGATCTTTCTTTTTTCATATTGTAGGCATTTGTTGCAATAAACTCTCTTATTACTGTTTTTCTTGCAGCCCATAAGTTTTAGCAAGTTGTGTTTCCATTTGCTTTTAAATTTTTTTTTTAAATTTAAAAGGCATTATTGTAAAGCTGTTGTAATTTCCCCCCCCAGTTTTATTGAGATATAATTGAACACAGTACTATTTAAGTTGAAAATGCACATTATAATGATTTCACTTCCATATATTGTGAAATTGTTATTGCAGTAAGATTAGTTAACATACATCATCTTATATAGATGCAAGAAAAGAAAAAAAAGGAAAATATATTCTCCTGTGATGAGAACTCTTAAGATCTACTTGCTGAACATCTTTCAAATATACCATATGGCAGTGTTAACTCTATTCATCATGTTGTATATAACGTTCTCAATACTTACTTACCCTATAACTGCAAGTTGGTACTTTTGGACTTCATCAAATTCTGCCTCTTCCCACTTCCCTCCTCTGGTAACCAAAAATCTGATCTTTTTCTATGAGTGTTTTGTTGTTTTATTTTTTTTCCCACATGTAAGCTTGGTCTGACTTCTCTCACTTAGTATCACACCCTCAAGGTCCATCCATATTGTCACCAATGGCGGGATTTCCTTCTTTCTTATGGCTGAATATTACTCCTTTTTCTAAATATATCACAAGGTTTATATCCACTCATCTGTTGATAGACACACGTTTTTTCCATGTCTTGGCTATTGTAAACACTGCTGCTATGAACATGGAGGTGCAGATATCTCTTCAACATAGTGTTTGTAATTCTTTTAATATATTCCCGTAGTTTAAAATGCTGGACCATATGGTTGCCCTATTAAATTTTGAGGGCCTTCTCTAGTGTTTTCCATAGAGGCTGAACCAATTTATAAGACAACCAAAAGCACACAAATCATCCATTTTCTCCACATCTTTGCTAGCATTTGCTAGCAGATCTCTTGTCTCTTTGATGAATTCCATTCTAACAGTCCTGAGGTGATATCTCATTGTGGTTTTGATTTAATTTCCCTGATATGTAGTGACGTTGAACACATTTTCATGTACTTGTTGTACATTCACATATCTTCTTTGGAAAAATGTCTGTTGGGGTCTTTGGCACAGGTTTTAATTGGCTTAATTATTTTGTGCTACTGAGTTCTATGATGTATTTTGGATATCAACCCCTTATTTGTTGTAAGGTTTGCAAATATTATTTTTGATTACATAGGCTCTTTTCATCTTGTTGATTATTTATTTAGCTGTGTAGCAGACTTTTAGTTTGATATAGTTCCACTTGTTAATTTTTTAAATTGTTGCTTGTGCTTAAGGTATCATCAAAAATAATATTTAAGACCGTGTTAAAAATTTTTTTTATTGTTTTCTTCTAGGAGTTTTATGGCCTTCCGTCTTTACCTTATATTATTTCTATTTAATTGTCATGAGTGGTGTTAGACAGGAGTCTAGCTTTATTCTTTTGCATGTAACTATGCAGTTTTCCAAGCACTGTTTAATGAAGAGATTGTCTCTCCACCGAGTGTTCCTGACTGTCTTATCAAATATTAGTTCACCTTATATGTATGGGTTTATATCTGGATTCTCAGTTCTATTCCATTGTTGTGTATGCCTTTTTACATGACAATACCATACTATTTACATTACTATAGTTTATAATACAGTTTGATAACATGGAATGTGATACCTCCAGGTTTGTTGTTCTTTCTCATGATCGCATTGCATATACAAGTTCTTTTTTGATTCCTCATACATTTCTCTGTTGTTTTATTCTACTTTAAAAAATGCCATTGGATTTTGATAGGAATTGCATTAAATCCATAGATGGCTTTAGGTGGTGTGGACATTTTAAAAATATTAATTCTTCCAATCATGAACAAGGGATAACTTTACGTTTATTTCTGTCTTCTGCAATTTTTTTCATCAGTGTATTGTAGCTTGTATTGTAGATATCTTTCAACTCCTTAGATAAATTTATTCCTTATTATTTTATTAGTTTGGATGCTCTTATAAATAGAATGGTTTTCTTTTTTCAGATCATTGTTAGTATCTAGAAATATGACTGATTTTTGCATTTTAAGTTTTTATTCTGCAACTTTACTGATTATGTTGATTAGTTTTAATAGATTTTTGGTGAAGTTTTTCAGTTTCTATATATAAAATCATGTTATCTTAAAATAGACACATTTTTACTTCTTAATTTCCAGTTCTGATGCCTTTTATTTCTCTTCCTTGACTGATTGCCCTGGCTAGGACTTCCATTACTATGCTGAATGAGTGGTGAGAGTGGACTCCCTTGTCTTGTTTCTGATATTAGACAAAAAGTTTCACACTTTCATTTTTGAGTGTGCTTTGAACTGTGACCTTGTCATATTTGGCCTTTTTTTAAAAAAATGTTTACTTTTGGCTGCATTGGGTCCTTGTTTCTGCATGCGGGCTTTCTCTAGTTGCAGTGAGTGGCAGCTACTCTTCATTGTGGTGCATGGGCTTCTCATTGCAGTGGCTTCCCTTGTTGCAGAGCATGGGCTATAAGCATGTGGGCTTCAGTAGTTGTGGCACACAGGCTCAGTATTTGTGGCTCACGGGCTCTAGAGCACAGGTTTAATAGTTGTGGCGCATGGGCTTAGTTGCTCCTTAGCATGTGAAATCTTCCCGGACCAGGGCTTGAACCCATGTCCCCTGCATTGGCTGGCAGATTCTTAACCACTGCGCCACCAGGGAAGTCCCGATATTTAGCCTTTATTATGTTGAGTTACATTCATTTTATACCTAACTTAACAAATGCTTTTTCTGTGCCTATTGATATTATATTTTTCCTTTGTTCTATTAATATGATGCATCCCATTTATTTGATTTGCTAGTATTTATTCAGAATTTTTAAACCTATATTCATCAGTGTTATTGGCCTGTAATTGGCAGTGTTCATTTCAGATTATTATATCAAAGTAATGCTGGCCTCGTAAATTGAGCTTGGGAGTGTTCTCTCCTTATCTGTTTTTTCTCTTTCTTTTTTGAAAACTTTTAGGTTTGGCATTAATGCATTAAATATTTGGTAAAATTTACCAGTGAAGCCATTTGATCTTGAGTTTTTCTTCATTTGAAGAGTTTTGATTACTGATTTAATTTCCATACTACTAATTGCTTCATTTAGATTTTCTCTTTCTTCCTAATTCACTTTTGATGGGTTGTATCTTTCTAAGAATTTTTTTCATTTATCTAGGTTGCCCAGTTTGTTAGCATGTAGTAGTTCAAAGTAACATGTTACCCTTCTTATCTCTGTAGTGGTGTTGTAATGTCTTCTCTTTTATTTATAATTTTGTTGATTTGGGTCTTCTCTCCTTTTCCTTGGTTAATCTAGCTAAAGGTTCAAAATTTTATCTTTTAATGAACCAACTCTTAGCATCACTTTTCTTTTCTATTGTTTTCCTCTTCTCTATCACACTGATTTCTTCTGTAATCTTTATAATTTTCTTACTTCTGCTAATTTTGGGCTCAGTTTTGTCTTTTTCCACGTCCTTGAACAGAAGAGTTAGGTTTTTTATTTGAGATATTTCTTAATTCGGAAGGTAAGCATTTGTTGCAATAAACCTCCCTCTTAACACTCCTTTGGCTGCATCCCATAGCTTTTAGTATACTGTGTTTCCATTTCAGTTTGTCTCCAAATACAGTGTTATTTCTTCTTAAATTTTTTCTTTGATAAATTAGTTGGTCAGGAGAGTGTTGATTAATTTTTTTGTATTAGTTAGAGTTCCAGTTTTCCTCCTGTTATTGATTTCTAGTTTAATAATATTTTCAGATAATATACTTGGTATAAATTAAGTCTTCCTGAATTTATTAAGATTTGATATGTGGTCTGTCATATGGTCTTTGCTAGAAATTATTTTTTCTGCACTTGAGAAGACTGTGTATTCAGCGTATGTTGGATAGAATGCTCTGTATATGACTCTTAGGATCATTTGGCCTTTAATGTTCTTCAGATAAACTGATTCTTTTTTTTTAATTGAAATATAATTGAGTTACAATGTCGTATTAATTTTTGCCATATAGCAATGTGTCTCAGTTATACACTTATATACATCTGTTTTATATTCTTTTCCATTATGGTTTATCTCAGGATATTGAATATCCTGTTCCCAGTGCTATACAGTAGGACATTGTTTTTTATCCATTCTATATGTAAGAGTTTAAAGCTACTAACCCCAAACTCTCAGTCCATCCTTCCCCAATTCCCTCCCCCTTGGTAACCACAAGTCTGTTCTCTATGTCTGTGAGTCTGTTTTGTTTCGTAGATAGGTTCATTTGTGTCATATTTTAGATTTCACATATAAGTAATACCATATAGCATTTGTCTTTATCTTTATGGCTTACCTCACTTAGTATGTGAATCTCTAGTTGCATCCATGTTGCTGCAAAAGGCATTATTTCATTCTTTTTACGGCTGAGTAATATTCCATTGTATATTTATACCACATCTTCTGTATCCATTCATCTGTTAATGGATATTTAAGTTGCTTGCTTGTCTTAGCTATTAGAAACAGTGCTTCTATGAACATTGGGGTGCATGCATCTTTTCGAATTATGGTTTTCTCCAGATATATGCCCAAGAGTGGGATTGCAGGATCATAAGGCAACTCTATTTATAGGAACCTCCATACTATTCTCCACAGTGGCTGTGTCAATTTATATTCCCACAACAGTGTAGGAGGGTTCCCTTTTCTCCACACCCCCTCCTGTGTTTCTTATTTGCAGACATTTTGATGATGGCCATTCTGCCTGGTGTGAGGTGGTATCTCATTGTAGTTTTAATTTGCATTTCTCTAAAAATTAATGATGATGGGCAACCTTTCGTGTGCCTATTGGCCATCTGTATGTTTTCTTGGGAGAAATGTCTGTTTCAGTCTTCTGCCCATTTTTTGATTTGTTTTTTTGGTTTTTTGTTATTGAGTTGTATGAGCTTTTTGTATATTTTGGAAATTAAGCCCTTGTTGGTCACATCATTTGGAAATATTTTCTCCTAGTCTGTATGTTGTCTTTTCATTTTGTTTATTGTTTCTTTTGCTGTAAGAAAACTTATAAGTTTGAGTGGGTCCCATTTGTTTATTTTTGCTTTTATTTCTATTGCCTTGGGAGACTGACCTAAGAAAACACTGGTACAGTTTATGACAGAGACTGTTTGGCTACGTTCCCTTTTAGGAGTTTTATGGTGTTATGTGTTATATTTAAGCCTTTAAGCCATTGTGAGTTTATTTTTGTGTATGGTGGGAGAGTGTTCTAATTTAATTGATTTGCATGAACCAACTTTTCCAACACCTCTTGCTGAAGAGACCGTCTTTTCCCCCATTCTCTATTCTTCATCAGAGATGAATTGACCATGGTTCTGTGGGTTTATTTCTGGGCTCTCTATTCTGTTCCATTGACCCATATGTCTGTTTTTGTTCCAATATCAGGCTGTTCTGATTAGCATTGTAGCATTGTCTGAAGACTGGGAGGGTTATGCCTCCTGCTTTGTTCTTTTTCCTCAGGATTGCTTTGGCAATTCTGGGTCTTTTATGGTTCCATATACATTTTAGGGTTATTTCTTCTACTTCTGTGAAAAATTTTCATGTGTAATTTGATAGTGATCACATTAAACCTGTAGACTGCTTTGGGTAGTATGGACATTGTCATTTTAAACAGCTGCAGCCTGTTCTCACTGTCAGTGGAACCAGCTCCCCTCTGGAAGCAGGTGTCCATGCAAGGCTCTTAGAAATAAGACAGACAACACTACCCACACCTCTGACCACTGTGCCTTTGCTTTCTAGAAGTAACCTCCTTAATCAAGTGGGTGGCATCTTGGGATGAGGCAGCCATTATCCTCCTGGAAGAGTCGGTGCCCCTCGTACCACTGAGGAATGAGTGGTCCTGTGCCTCATTCACACCAAGGGTTTCAGTTTCAGGAGTTTGGGGAGCTTTTGTTTTGCTGCTTTAGTGGATGAGAAATGACATGTAACCCATTGGCTTCTTTTCACTTCTCTTCTGATGATTGAGGCTGGACTTTCCTCACTTTCAGTTATATCCAGAATGCAGCCACTTTTCCCAGTTCTGTGGGAGACCACTGAACATGCCTTCCTGGCTGTTCCCAGCCACAGACTGTGGTCCACATGCAGCGAGAAAACTCTTTGTGCAAGTGCTAAGTAGCTAGTGACTGGCTTCTGACCAACAGAATGTAGCCAATCAGGGGAGGTCAGTGTTAAGATTCATTGATAGAACCTCTGTCACTTACATCTCACTTGCTGCATCCTGTGTTCTCTCTATGTTTCTGTCTGACTCTCTCTCCTATCCCTGGACCTGGGGAAGCCTGCATGGGTGTTACTAGCTGCCATATGTAGAGGCCCACGTAGGAGAGAACACAGGGAAGTCCCAGGCCTCCAGGCAGAGGCACTAGGCTCTCAGCTCAGACTGCATCCTGCCAGTACCCATCTCAGTGAGTCTGGGAAAAAGTCCTCCCCTGTGGAGCGACAGCTGAGACCTCAGCCTCAGCTTCATAGAGACCTTGAGTCTAGAGCACCCAGCTAAGTGCTGTGGGAGCTCAGGAGTAACTAGGTGTATGTATTTTGTATGTTGGGAAACCCTCCATAATGATCTGCAGTAAATCAGACAATCTTTAGCATAGAGCAGGTCTACTCAGTGTTATGTAGAAACAACCATAAAGATAATGCATATTAATAAAGGTAATAAAATGGACTAAAAACAATAATAGTGAGAATTATGATGATATTACCATTACTACTGTTAAAGAGAAAAATAAACTTAGAAAGATTGCAGATTTGCGTACAGACTCCTCTAAGTAAATTTCAGGGTACCTATATCAGATGTCCTCTGGGATATTTTAGAGACAGAATGCTAGGTTTGCACAAAGAAATTTTTTCTGAGAGGAGAAAACAAGCAGGTGATCCTGGGTCAGCAGGGAGGATGATATGTTGGCACAAACAGTGCAGGGCCTTCCTGGGGGACTTAGAAAAAGAAATGGTTACTTGAGCAGGCACGTCACCATCTCTATGTCTGCCAGTGCTGCACTAGCTTTTCCTGGACCCCTGAGTGAATTTAAAACATGTCCCCAGGTTCAGGCATGTCAAGGATACTCTCCTTACTTCTCACTTGTCACAATGTCAGCTTCTGGGCTGACTTTTCTAATTTGGAGGACTGGACTCCAGGTGCAACACATAAAATGTACATGGAGCTTCAGCTCTATCTCTATCCCCACTGCCTGTCAATTGAAAAAGTGGCAGATCAGGGTTATTGATTGCCTTTTGATGCACCTACAGACTTACTTGGAATTGGGAGGAGAATATTACTTATGAATTTGCATGTAAAATTTTTTATAATAACCTATCTGGAAGTTGAAATACCATTTTCTTGGGAAATTGATAGGTTATGTTACACAACACCTCATATTTTTCCTTTAGCAACATTTCTTCACAGTATATATATTTCTGAATATGTATGTAAGGCACATGCCATATCAGCCCAGAGAAGCCATTGACGGGGCTTTAGAGATCAGTGACCTTTGAGAACGTGTTTGTAGTACTCACTCATAAAGAGAAGGAACTGCTGGACATATTGCAGAGAAAGATATACACAGATGTGATGCTGGAGGACGCCCGTTGTCTCATCTTCTGAGTGCATCTCTCAATATTTATTTACTTCCTTATGTATGTCTTATTTAGATAGGCTCTGCAGCTTCCACATATGCTGCTGCACTCTTGTCCCTGACTCATGCTTCTGTAGCACTTAGAGCAACCTGGAACGAATGTGTTCCTTTACTTATCACAGCACATTTGTCCCTGCATGGAGATAAAATCTCCATTACCACAATCTCACGTATACCTTACTAGTCTGCCACCAACACGCAGAATAATACTGGACACAGATGAGGGTTATTTTATCTAACAGACAAGTGACTTTATGTTGCTAAGTAATTCTTCTGCTCGGGGGACTACTATGAGGTTTGAACACAGCAAAAAACACATGACAGCTTGTATCCCCCTTTCTACATGAACTCCAAGTAATAACCTCATGGGTCTTACGTTTATTGGATTCTGTTAGAAAACAGTGTTAACCACATTATGAAAACGTTGCTTCCTTCCTGGCTGAGACGTCTAGGCAGCCTGCAGCCTGTCTTTCCTCTTGGGCAAGAAGAGCAGCAACCAGAGACTTTTACTGTCTTTGAGTGAAGTGTCGGGTGACAACCTTCAGTGTTTCCCCCCTTCCGGGTGCTCGAACTTGGGCTGCCATTGATGCCCCCACACTTGAGCCTTGGCATGTTGTCCTGCACTTGCATTGCATGCACTGTTCTCAGCACAGAACTTTAAATCCATCTAGCATTTCCCACATGTATCAGGGCATCAGCTCTGCAAAGCAGATGTAATTTCCCAGTGGGAGCAAGAAGAGTAGGTGTGGAGGGAAGAGGAGGGTTTCCCCAGGCTGGGGTCCAAGTCAGCTCCAGACACATGTGCTCTGTGTGGGGAGGGAGCAGGACACTTGGAATGTCAACTGGAGGTTGGCTCGACTAAAGGATATTTTTAGAAATGTATGTGAAGCCATTGGGTCAAATTATCCAGATTCTGTCATTATGCATCACACATCAATTTCTCTTCACGTTTCCCCCTGTACTTTTCACCTCAGAGAAGCAAAATTCCTGTCCACGTGGGAGTTAAAATTTCATGTTTTTGTCTTTGCCACGGTCTCTTTAATAATTTTTCCTCTCATATTCCCTGTAGCATCTGAATTTATTTTATTTTTCTTCTACCTAAACACTGAACATCTTATTAACATTTTTCTAAACCATGTTTCTATTCACTGGTATATTCCTCAAATTCATGTTCTTTCCCCATGTAATGTACTTTTCAACAATTTAATCCCCAAATGTCACATGTGTTGTTTCTTATTTATTTATTTAATTTAATTATTATTTTTGTCTTATTTCAAGCAAAAACTGTGACCATTAAAAGCAAGAAATGATATCCAAGCAAGTTATTTTCCTGGTGGAACAATGTAGCTGTAAGAAAATAGTAAATTTCTTCAGGTGTGAACCCTGGTCATCCACATGTGAAACCTGGGAATGAGGTAAGTGAGGAATTCAGCAGACTCATAGAACTCAGTTACAGTGCAGTGTAAACACTAGATCAGCATAAAGTGTTCACTTTATGGACTAAATTAGACTGAATTTTCATGATAGCTAGTAGAAATCCCACAAAGGGGGGAAGTCCATGCAGAAGATTTACATACTATGTGTATGTAACTGACATGGAGATCATTTTAACTGGAGAATATCATTCAATAGACTTACATACACATGAGTATTCACAGCATAGAAAACACTTTTACTGTAATGAATGAAGGAGAGCCCTGAGGGATTTTTAATTCCTTAGTCAACATTGAATCCTCACACTGGATCTATCAATGATAAAATCAAACTGAAAAGGCAGAGTTCATATCAAAATTCTCAGACATGGAAAAACGCTTATCAAGAATGTTTTACCACACATTTCAGCTATGAATTCATAATTTTGACTAATAACCTCTTATTTTATAAATAAGTAGAATAAAAATATAGATTTGTTAAGTAAACTTAGAATGATAAATACAAAATTTTGAAACAATAAGTACTTTTGTAAATAGGTTAGCATTAAGAAATATATATAAACAAAGTTATATGTGACAATTATTATGATCCACTTAATTGTGATTGTCAGTAAGATTATCAGTTGCTTTCTCATCAGAAATTTTGCATGCCAGAAGAGAGTGAAACGATATGCTTAAAGCATGGCGGGAACTACCTACCAACAATTCTATATCTTACAATATTATTCTTCAAAAATGAGGAACATGAGAGACAGTCTCAGACAAAAGCTGAAGGAGTTCAGTACCATAATATCTATCCTTCAAGAAATGCTAAAGGGAGTACTTCAAGTTCAAATGGAAGGACACCAGAAACTTGAGGCCATATGAAAATATATATGTCTCTGATAAAGGAAAATAAATGGACAAATAGAGAAAACACTATAATTTTGACTTGTAACTACACTTTTTATTATTCTAGGATATTTTTTAAACCAAAATATTAAAATAATTATAAATGTATTGCTATTGCATGACTGTTTCCCCCAAAATTCATATGTTAAAAATACAACCTCCAAATGTGTTGGTATTAGGATGTAGGGTCTTTGGGGGGTGCTTAGGTTATGAGGACAGAGCCACCATGAATATAATGTGTGTGCTTTTATTTATTTTAAAATATGTATTTATTTACTTATCTGGCTACATTCGCTCTTAGTTGCAGCACGTGGGATCTTTGTTGTGACACACAGGCTTCATACCTAGCTGTGATATGGGGGCTCGGTAGTTGCAGCACACAGGCTCTCTAGTTGTGGCAGACAGGCTGTAGAGCCAGCATACAGGCTCAATAGTTGTGGTGCATGGGCTTAGTTGCCCTTTGGCATGTGTGATCTTAGTTCTCTGACCAAAGATCGAACTCATGTCTCCTGCATTGGAAGACGGATTCTTAACCACTGGTCTACCAGGGAAGTCTCTCGTGTGCTTTTAAAAGAGACCTCAGAGAGCTCTCTAGTCCCTTCCTCCACGTGATGATATAATGAAAAGTCTATGACTCAGAAAAAGACCTTTACCTAACAACCTTGATCTCACACTTCAGCCTCCAGAACCATTAGAAATAAACTTCTGTTTATAAGCTACCCAAGCTGTGGCATTTTGTTATAACATCCCCAAATAATGAATTCGTACATCTACATTAACAGAAAACAATGTATAAATATGTGACTTGTGACATTACTAACATGTAATTAATGTGTAAATATGTGATTTGTGACATTAATAACATGTAATTAATGTGTAATGTAATTGGAGATGTAATAGAGATTTTGTGTGTGATTAAAATTATGTTGATATCAGTTTAAGCCAGTTTGATAGGATTTTATATGTAACCTCCATGGTATCCACAAATTGATTATCTATAGAATATACACAGAAGGAAATTAAAAGTAAGTCAAGTCAGTGGACTTCCCTGGTGGTCCAGTGGCGAAGACTCCATGCTCTCAATGCAGAGGGCCTGGGCTCAATCCCTGGTCAGGGAACTAGATCCCACATGCCACAACTAAGAGTTCGCATGCTGCAAAGAAGGTCAAAGGTCCCCCATGCCACAACTAAGACCTGGCACAGCCAAAGAAATTAATTTTGAAAATGAGTACAAAAAGTAAGAACAAAGGACGTCAGTATGTGAGAAAATGTGGGACAGAAAAGCTATATGACATTACAGAAAACAAATTGGCAAGTAAATGTCATTCCATATCAGTAATTTATATATATATATGTATATATATATATATATATATATATATATATATATATGGCTTAAACTCATCAGTTAAAAAACAAAGATGTCCCCAGCCTTTTTCCGGCATCTGGGCCTGGAGGGGCTGCTCTGAAGACAGGCGAGCAGCAGGGAGGCCCACGGCAAATCCCAGCCCGATGCGAGCTGTTCGTCGTTTTCCCGGGACAGCTCCAGGGTCTTGGTGTCCAGAGAGCTGCTGATGGAGGGCAGGGGCGGCCGCAGAGGTATATGGGACAGGTTGCTTATCAACTCCAAGCATAATTCCAGAAAGAATTCCACTCTTCAAACAGGATAGAGAGGAGTCCCCTATTGGACCAAGTACAGAGCTTTTTCCCACAGATGGCTCAGGCAAATGAAAAGCTAAGGAAAGAAATGTCAGCAGCACCACCTGGTCATTTCAATATTGAAAATATTGACACACTCGGAAAAGTTATGCAAATGGATATGACCTTGTTTGAGATGAATCAGTCTGATTCAAAAGAAGATGACAGTTCACAAGAGAATTCACAAGACAGTTCAGAGGACAGTTCAGAATTTGAGGATGAAGATGATAGCACCTCTTCTGAAGGTGAAGTCACCATCGATACAATTAAGCTTCCTCATTCAGAAGATGGAAAAGGCAAAATAGAGGTTCTGGACCGTCCTGCCAGTGAAAAAAAAGAAAACAGGGACATAAACAATCTGAGAAACAGGTGATAGTTCCCGCTAATTCTGTGGAAAAGAATGTGGCTTGCTGGTTATTTTGCATTTCAGATACCTATAGTGTTTGTTTGCAAAAATGAATGTATTTTGCTTCTTGAAGAAACAGAAGCTAGCTTTTAAAGAGTTGGAAGAGATAGCATTTGGGGAATCTTCTAAGAGTAGACTGTTTTTGATCTCACGCTAAAGAGATTTAGTTTAGAAACTTTAACTTTATGTATGGTGATGGGTGAATTTGTTAGCATCCTCTTTCATCAGCATAGACTTCAGAAATCTCAAACTTATTTTAAAGTAAAAATACAAGTTACCCATTTCTTTTTGTTTTAAATTGGCCTCTTGGGGCTTCCCTGGTGGTGCAGTGGTTGAGAGTCCGCCTGCCAATGCAGGGGACACAGGTTCATGCTCCGGTCCACGAGGATCCCATATGCACGGAGCAGCTGGGCCCGTGAGCCATGGCCGCTGAGCCTGCGCATCCGGAGCCTGTGCTCCACAATGGAAGAGGCCACAGCAGTGAGAGGCCCGCGTACTGAAAAAACAAAACAAAACAAACAAAAACTTAGGTTGGGTTTCTTTTTAGGTTATTATAAAGTCATATTTATTTGTTACCATCAAAATGGGTTCATTGAGGGAGAAGTTATTTTTTTTAAAACATCTTTATTGGAGTATAGTTTCTTCACAATGTTGTGTTGGTTTCTGGTCTGTAACAGAGTGAATCAGCTATATGTATACATGTGTGCCCATGTCCCCTCCCTCTTGCGTCTCCCTTCCACCCTCCCTATCCCACCTCGAGGGAGAAATTTTTCACAAAGAATTACTTATATTTAGATGCCCTCAGACATATCTACTTTAATTAAAAAAAACAAATCCTTTCCAGTTTGAGCTGGAAAACTGGTGCTCTGTGGTTTAATCACTGTCAGTGACTCTGTAGCCTCTCAGTGCATGTAAAATTTGCTTGTTGGAAAATTTTGTGGGTTTTTTGGATTTCTTTTTTTCCTCATAAAGGAATTTTTTTGTTTGTTTCAGCTATTAAAATTATTCCTTCCAGTTGCCCACAGTTTTGAAACCTATTAATTGTAGAGAATAGGGACACCCCAGGAAAATAGGGCACAGTACATAAAGAGGTAGTAACAGGTTTTCCCTTTCAAAAAGCAAAATGATCCTGCATTGGAGTTGCCTTTCTGCCACATTCTTGATCTTATTTAACTTGTTTGGGACCTCATCTGCCATGGGCCTGGCTTTGCTCAGGATATAGACCTGAGAGTTTAAAGGACTGTCTCCAAGTGCATTGAGCTAATGAGACTTTGTTGCCTAATATTTTAGGGGTTTGTTTTTTAACTATTTTTACCTACTGCTCTCATTAGCTTATGACATCTTGTAAATACTCTGAAGATAATTCTCCAAGTTCCTTCTGGTATTTTTCATTGGGAATTGGAAATCGGCTGTGCACTCAAAGTATGCAGAAGTGAACAGATCTGGAAACGAGACTTCTCAGCTGCAAAGGGTAGACTTTGTAGCACCAAACACAGCTGTGATGGATTATTGGTGTGAATATTTAAGGATTGTCTTCTACCAGATAATATTCATGCCACATTGTGGGAAGAGTTGTATTTGTCTGGTTCACTCCTTAGCTTGGTGCATGGTACACAGTAGGCACCGAATGATGTTGATAAATGAATTTACAGGTATATTGAGGATGTACAGGGCATTTTAAGCCATGCTATCCATGCGGATATGAAAGTGTAACTTCACTGGAAATACAAAGCCAAGTAGAAATAGTCTGATGGTCAGTGAAAGAGACTAGTCAGTCTAGAATACATACTAGTGTGTAGAATTATATTTCTCTCCTGCCATGGCCTTCTCATATAATACGACTAGGTATTCTATACAGTTAAAGAAGTCAACTAAATTCAGTTCCTTTGGACATTCTTATGACATAGGAGGAAAAGGAAAAACAAAAATTTAATATGTGACAGGGATGTCGTTTTAAGTAAGTGTAAAATGGTTGAATTATTTAATATACAGAGTCAGGCGTGGCTGTTTTTAAACCAATTTGTACTAAGATAAATTATGTAGGTCTTAAAGATTTAAATATAAAGAAATAAAATTATAAGTTTCATACTAAAATATAGGTGAATAATAACATTAAAAAAACAAAGATGGACAAGATAGACATAAAAAGGGTCCAACTATATGTTGTCTACAAGAGACTCACTCAGAAGTAAGGACATTCATATGCTGAAAGTGAAAATATTGGAAGAGATATTGCATGAGAACACTAAGCAAAGAGAAGAGGAGTGGCTCTTCTGCTTCTGCAGCTGAGGCTGTGGCCCCTACATTTCAGGGAGTAACCAGAGGCAGGGAACAGGGGCAGGGGCTGGGGCACCCCTCCCACCCTTGGCACCCTGAGCCAGGGAAGTCAGAGGTACTTGGTCCCCCTCCCGAGTTCCATTCTTCCTCCAATGAGAATGGTGCTAATCAATAAGGACCAGGCTATAGAGCTGATTCACTTTGTTATAAAAGCAGAAATTAACACACCAGTGTAAAGCAAGTATACTCCAATAAAGATGTTAAAAATAAAAATAAAGACCTGGGGAAAAGAGATGGTCCCCGTGGAGAATGCCTATGTCCTAAGTGTATCTGCTGTCGGATTGGCTTGAGAGAGGGCAGGAGTTACATGATGTGTTCTCTCCCCTCAAATCCATTAACTTTTTCTTTCTTGATGTACGCACACACCCACACACACCAAACGATTATAAAGCCCATATATAAAGAAGGCTAAAAGGTTGGTCTATGAGCTTGAAAAGAGGGAAATAGAACACTTGAGGCCGACTGCAGCAATGTGTTTGTGTCTGTGCATGTGCATTACTAAGTGGAGGGTCCACAGTATCCATCAGATACTTAAGGGAGAACATATCTCCCAAGTGTTCTGGATTTTGTAAATTATCATAGGACAAGAGCCTTCAAGAAAAATCAGGTAGCTCTCTCACACACCACTCAAAGTAACAAATATTTATTGAGAGTCTCCAGGATTCCAGCATGTGGAATTTTCTGGAGACTAAGAGGTGAAACGTATAACATAACCACCTTCACCAAGTTTATAGCTCAGTGGAGGCAATAAGAATTAATATCTCACAGTTTTTCTATTTAAGTATGACTCAGGGTTTAAGGTAATTTTTCTGCATCGTGTCCACAGTGTCCCAGGACTGACACCCTCCTCAAGCTCAGCACCTAGAACACAGATCTGATTGAGCTTAACTGGTGATGCACCTGCTTCCCAGTGAGGCTGTGGCCTCTAATGGCTGTCTCCTGCTCCTGTGTCCGTGGCCTGCTCAGGATATGGGAGACACTTAGGCTGATTCCTCAGTGCGTTGTGTACTTCCAAGGCCGAGAACTTGCTGAGCAAAACATAACTTCTTGAACTTTTGTGAACACATGGCCTCCAAAAGGCAGAAATATTTAGTGACAATGTACTGAGGACATAATTCCTTATTCAGTCCCTGACCTAAACTCTCTGTCACAGAGACAGGCAAAACCACGGAATCAGGCTTATGGGTCATGACTTGGCTGTGTCAAGAAGTTCTAGGCCATGTGGGAAGATTCCTCTCTCCTCTGAGATTTCTGCTTCAACCAACGGGGAGCGGCTTCCCTTAAGGTCTGAACTAAAACCCTGTAAGTTCACATATTGAAGTCCAGATCCTTGTATCTCAGAATGTGATTGTATTTGGGAATAGGGCCTTAGGAGAGATGAAGTTAAAATGGGTCACAAGGGTGAGCCCTAACCCAGAGCTGTGCCCCTATGAGAAGATTAGGACACAGCCATGCACACTCAGCTCATAGAATTAAGTCCGAGGATGCAGCAAGAATGCAGCCACCTGCGAGCAAGGGAGAGAGGCCTCAGAAGAAACTGAACCTGTAGACACCTTGATCTTGAACTCAAAGCCTCCAGAGCTGTGAGAAAATTAAGCCTCCCAGTCTGCACTATTTTGTTCTGGCAACCCTAGCAAAACCCTAATACAGCTTTATTTCTCCTCTACCCTCTTTCTTGCAAATAAAACGTGAAAATAGCACCAAAAAACACAGTGTATAAAGTATTTGAAAGAAAAACGCAGGGGAGCCACTGCAGGGGCTGATGAACTACACAGCCGTTGCTTCCCCTGGTTTTCTTTGCTACCAAAGTAAGGGAAAATAGTCAAAATCACCATGGAAGGCTTGAGTAGACATTTTAGAGAAGGCATAGCTCCATGGTAAAACAAACTTGACATGTAGTCAGTTGGTAGAAATAGTAAATGCATTTTAATCCTTGGAGGTTTAAAACATTCAATTTCTTGGATTTCTAGAGAGGTTGTAATACATGTACATGGTTGAAGGTCCTGAAAATTGCATTACATTGTGCCCCACACCACCTCCCCCTCTTTTCCCAGGAGCCCCTGCCCTCCACAGGTAGCCATGTATCTGGTTTCCCACAGCAAACTTCCAGAGTGTCTTTATGTGCATACCAGCAAATATGAATATACATTTCTCCTTGGCACCCTAATTAGAAACACAAATAGTAGAACACTAGCACTGTGTTGTTATCACTTGCTTTTATTCATTTGACAGTATCTTGCAAATTATCCTCTATCAAGACATCGTTTCCTGCAGGACACTGCACTGAATGATGTACTATAATGCACTTTGCCAATCCACGTTGGGATGAACGCTGATATTCAATAATCTGTTTATATTACAAACAATGCAGCAATGCATAATTCTTCTGCTAGCCAATGTGTAGGGTATGTTTCTAAAGGATTTATTACCTGGAGTGTTTTTAACAGAGCATTTGATAAGATACTCTGTTACTGAATCCTTCTGTGGAGACTAGTAATGAGCCTTTCTCTTTCTGTAAACTGCAACTTATCAGATCTGTCCCCCCACATATCTTTAAGAATGCTTTCCAGCCTCTTGTACCATTCAGAAACCATCCATAATCTGCTCAGCACCTCTCTTTATTCTCACACACGTCACAGCCTTACCTGGCACATACCTGCTGTCTCCACCTTACCCTCTGCCCATTTAGAAGGACTTAGAAATACTGAAAACCCCTCTTTGATCATCTCCAATTAATCAGCTACTGTGTGACTCAGTTTTATCACTAATTACAAACAATGGTAATTACAATACAGTTGCGTAAGGGCAATAGTAATTTTCAGTTCTATAGATCTCAGAATTTCTCACTTCGCCAGTGTCTACACTAGTGGATCTCGAAACAAATTCTCAAGTCACTGAAATTGTTTCTTGCCACGACAACGCTGTATGGTCATCTAGTCTTGCAGCAGCGGACGCCAGGTAACAACCAAATGGAGGAAAAACCACCGGGATAGATCTGCATGGCACGGAAGAGAAGGTGCGCCTCCACCCGTCCGAACTCATCCCCTCTGGCCCACCACAGGTACCACTTCTCTCCACGGGTTGTCTCCTCGTCCACACGCGCGTTCAGAGGCCATTCCTGTACGAGATTCTCACGAGGAGCCTCTGACAACCGCGCCCACCCAGGACCGCGCATCGCCTCGTGCCTTCTCACGACCATCACCAGACGCCCCAGGCACCTTCCCATTTCCCCATTTGTTAGGCTTCTCCAACCACCAAGCCGCAGGCGGAACCGTGGCTGCGCCTGGAGCGCCCTTCGCTCTCGCCCGCGACTGTCCTTGCTTTCACCTGTGATGAGAAAACCTGGTCCACACAAGCGCTTCGCTGACGAGGCCAACAGAAGTGGGGACGCCGGGCGCTCCCCCGTAGACGCACCTCGGCCTGCAGGGGAATACCGTCTGCGGAGCCCCATGACCGCTTCTCGCGGATTTCTGAGAAAGTAGCAGCAGGGGACGAGCTCCACCACGGCAATGGGACCGGGACGCAACGTTTTCCCTTGGCGGCCAAGAAGCAGCACGGGCGTCCTATTGGACGGGGCGTGGCGATCCCGTGGGAAGGAGGACGTGAAGACCGGGGTCGCACTTCCAGTGCCTCCCCGTTACGCCATTCGGGCCCTACCCACTGCGGAGAAAAACATATTTGGGAATAAGGGCGAACGGGATCAAGAGAGAAGGCCGGCGGAAACTTGGCGTCGTCCACGTCCCTAGGAGACTATGAACCACTCTCAGGCGACACTTGTAAAGCGGAATTACGACCAACGGGCCACACGGCCGACACCGGCGATGGATACCACCTCTTGACCACGTGCTTCAATGTGGGCGTTTCACGCGCAAGGGACACAAGGGAGTGCCGGTCGAACCGCCCAGACACACCACTCAACGACTTCTAGGGAGCGCAGCGCCGTCCTCCCACTACACGTGTCTGCCCGTCCAAATCCCGCCACAGCAGCAAGCGCCTATGCCCCGGAGACCGGGACCCAAGCGCGCCAGCCAAGCACATCGGGCCCTCCAGCGTCCTCAACGCCCGTACCCGGTGCGTTCTCCACGTCCGGAGTGGGACGCTCGTGGACCGAAGTGGTAGAAAATGAACGCTCCCAAAGTGACTCAGAAGGACGTACCATCAAGCCTCAGGCGCTCCGGAGGGCTCGCAAGACCCTCTCCCTTAACAACGCGGCGGGCGGCCCAGGTAGGGTCGTGTCCGCTTAGTTCTCGTGGCTGGAGGGGCAGGGGCGGTTGCTGGTCGACCAAGCCAGGCAGCCCTCACACCGCCCTAAGGAGCGAGGCAACGATCACACCCTCAGAAACTTACACACCCAATCTCCAGAGAACGCAGGAGGAGCCCATGCCCCGGGACAGCCGGGACAGTTGCCACAGGCGTAGCCGGGCTTCCGGAACGCTGCCTCGCGCCCGGCGTCCGAATGTCAGCCCTCGCGAAGATCGCCGAAGCTCAGGAGACAAGGGACGATATAAAAGCGGCCGCCAGGTGGCGCCCGACCACCGGCTCGAACGTCCCCGGGCCGGATCCCGAACGCCGAAAGGCGAGGGTGCAGTGCCGGCCGCCCAAACGCCCGAGCTCGTCTCGGGGAGTCCGCCTCGGAGCTAGCGCCCGGCTCGGCACGACACGGCGCGACCCCGGCAGCAGACGGGAGACGAGGAGCTGGGAGGATGGTGCCGGGAGGCTGCCGCGAAGGAGACGCGCTCTTCACGCTATTCCTGGGCCGCCGGCCGCTGTAAACAAGGAAAATTCTGCAGGGGGATGGACTGCGTGAACTGTAAGCTGAAACCATGAACGTACCAATAGAAAACACGGACGACATTTTATACTGTAATTGCAGAGTGGAGGTGTTACTAAAACATCAAAACCAGGGCCCAGAAGCCATAAAGGAAACGACTGATAACTTGACCACCTAATTGATCTTTACATATTCCACAAGCAAAGTCAAATGACAAGAAGTGGGTAGGTGGGAACATTTGTGCAAATACATGTGTACTAAGAATATTGATATCAGTATTACTTAAGAACAGAACATTTAGAAAACAGCCATTGAGAGGGACCAGGTAAGTAAATTTCAAGTACATTCAGACAATACAGTAATATCACTTTGTGCTTTGGTTTATTGATTTTTTTTAAATGAGCTAGATGTATAGGTATTGACTTGGAAAAAATGTTGATGACAAGCTGTTTAATGAAAATAGCGAGTTTATATATATCTTTTGAAAAGAGTAAATGGAAAAGTAGAGGATTGGAATAGGTAAAGCAACTTTGCAAAACAAGAGTAAATTCCTCCTTACAGCCTGGAGTCAAGAACCAGAACGATGAGTGTGTCAGAAACAAACATGAGCCACACTTCCTGCTTTTCTGCCCCCTCCTTCTGCAGTCCAGGGACAGGCAGCTGACATCTCAGCCCCTCAATGTCTCTCCTCCACCCACACCCAGAGCTACCTACAGGCAAGAAGAACTTTCACTCTGCAGGCCTGGCCTCCCTATGTCCTCAGCCTGTTTCCTCATATCAGGAACCCTTAGCAATTCACTTGGTTTGCCCAGTCGTCCATGCCGAGGGTTGCTGGCCCCAACCTACACCTGTGTACCCTTTCTCTCCAAAAGCTTTGAGCTGATTTCCCAAGGGAAGAACATTCCCCTGACATAGCAGGTATGAGCCAAGAGGACAACTGGAAGTTCGCGCCTGGATCCATCATACAAATTTTGTGTGCACTTAACTCCCAAAGACCCAAGAGCGACGGAGGGTCCACTGTATTGTTAGCGCAACATAGCCATTGCTTTCTAAAAACACGCAGGCTGAATCAGCAAGTCCAGCTGTGGCACCAAGAAAAAAGAAACACACACGCACACACACATACCGGCAGGTAATCCGTACTCCTGCCAGGTCAGAGAGTGGTGGGAGCAGAAAAGGGATCATTGTTGCCACTTCTTGGGTCCCCTGTGCTGACAAACCCTGGTTGCTGTATTGATGTTACTGGCGGGGAGTGAGGGCTTCGAGCTCCCTAATGTGTCATTTCCTGTCCAGTGCCCTACATTTCGTTCTGTCTATCATATACTTTCTCCTCAATACACAGTTACAATTAAGAAAATAATAATCTGCATATGTTACATTCAATTTTCAAGTTTGAACAAAGGTGAAGAACACATAGGGAGGGACTTCCCTGGTGGCGCAGTTGTTGAGAGTCCACCTGCCAATGCAGGAAACATGGGTTTGATCTCTGGTCTGGGAGGATCCCACATGTCGCGGAACGGCCAAGCCCGTGAGCCACAACTACTGAGCATGCGCGCCTGGAGCCCGTGCTCAGCAATAAGAGAAGACACGGCAATGAGGAATCCGTGCCCCTCAACGAAGAGTAGCACCCGCTCGCAGCAAGTAGAGAAAGCCCGTGCTCAGCAACAAAGACCCAACACAGCCAAAAATAAATAATAAATAAATAAATAGGAAACTCTTTAAAAAGAAAATACACATAGGATAATTGAGTTATTGTGAAGGAAGGAAATTTTATTTATCTTCTTTTGTAGACTTAAAAATGTTCAAATATAGTCTATAAAAAGCTTAATATTTAAAAAATTAGAAATAGTAAATAATTCCTCATTACTCTTTATTGTCCAGCATCCACCTCCACCCCAGCACCTTTCACATCTGCTCCACCCCCCACCCCCCACCCCCACCCCAGGTCTGCAAACTTGTTTCTCTCATTACTATCACCTGTGTTCACCACACATCTAAGGCTGTTGTAGTCATTCACAAGGTAATTAGGGAATTTTTCTTTACTGAGGCTAAGGGGTGTATTTATTGCTTTTAGTGAAAATCTCTCCCATGTGTTCTGTGAAGTCACAGCATTAATGGAGTCTGGAACAAGTGGGTGTGAATGACGGAAGGAGATTATTTCCACATCAGTCTCCCTAACAGGGTGGTGAACATAACTGGCATTAGTATTTCATGGGTGTACTTAGAAGATCCAGGCCAAAAGGAGAAACCTGACCATTTAGCAAAAGAGGGACCAATTCAAGAATAAAAATAAGTCTCTTCTCACATGTTGTTTCATTGTAAGGAACTCAGCCAACACTTGTCCTCCTCTGCATACTTATGCAGGGTCAGATGAAAAACTGAGCAGGTAAAGATGAGGAAAGGGAAAGCAACCAAGAGAATCCAGGCATTTAAAGCATTGTTAGGCATTCCAGGCATGAATCCCCAGCCACTCACCTGGGAATGAGATCTACCACCTAACCCCCAGGCATGTGTAGATATGGTGAACCCCCCTCTCTCCAGGGTCAACAATAAGGCAGTGTAGGCTACTGCATATAATCAAGACAGTAATATTTTCATTTACACATAAAACTTGAAAATCCTTGGGTGTTGTACTTTTATTAGAGCTACTTTTTCAGAGTTATTTCATTAATGTTCAGTTCCTAGGAGTTACACCAAACTGCAGGAAACACGCAAAATGATCAGTTGGGGAATGTTGACTCCATAGAACACCACTCTCAAATGTTTCATGAAATAATTCTTGATCAAACGTACCAGGATTTTTTCTCCAACACCCGCCCCAGTGCTTCAGAGGCCCCACCATCCCTGCTGTGCCCTCTCCCCACACCCCGGATGCCCTTGCCCTCAGTCACCTTGGTTCCTCCCCATGTGGGAATCAAGCAACATGAGGGCCTCAACCCTATTGCTGCCCTCCATGGCCTTGGACCATGTGGCCAGGCCACTTTGGATCTACTTCATGATGGGGAAAACAATCCAGGGACTCATGTCTTGTTGGAAGGTCTTGTCACACAAATCAGGGCTAAAAACCCCTTGCTCAGGAAAGCAGCAGGAGTACGTACATCATAAGCCCACTGTTGGGTACCACAATCCACACAGGGCAGACACGCTCATCAAATATAGAGTGAAGTTTAATTTGGGGTGAAATTTAGTCGACAACTTCAGATACATTAGCGAAAGAGTAGGTGGAGTTCTGTCCTACTAAATGTCATGGGGAGAAACATTCTTCATTTCATAATTTTTCTATAGGAAAGTATGTGTCAACTGTCAAGTGCTACCTAAGTCAATGTTAATCATTAACTACTGCATAGACAAATACTGATAATGCGTCAGGAAGAGGGGTGGATCACAACCCTTTGATCCTGAGATCCTGAAAAGAGAAAACATTCCTTTTGAGACCCTGTGATTGAGATTTACCTACGTTTGCTCATTTATCTTTAGTACAACCCTGTTACTTATAGATTAGTTACCTTTTAACAAGTAACATAAGCTATGTTCTGAAATTTTGCTTATGTGAGAAGATCATGCAGCTAGAAAATGACAGAGCTAGAATTCAAACGTAGCTCAGGCTGTTTCTGAATCTCAAATTCCTAAATATGCTGGTGTTGAGGTGTGGATCCCAGATTCAAATTTCACCTGGATATGTCGCCTATCAAATCAGTGGTTGGAATCCTCCCTGTTATCATAACACTTCCCCTCCAGTCTGTTCACACAATGACTTCTGTGCTTAACTTCTCCCAACACAGGAATCCTCCAGTGCATTGACCCAGCCTCCCGATCATTCCCATGTCTCCTGAGTTTTATGGAACAATTCTCAGGTCCCTCTGCCCTCTCAGCACAGCTGATGATCAAGACCCCAAAGAGAGATGACAAAAAGACTCCACTTCCTATGGCTGCATCTATCATACGTATCTCCCAATGAGTTTTATAAATATCTGGCATCCTACCAGGACGTGATCATAAACCATTCTCCCACGTTTTGCACACACTTCGAATGTTCCCCTTGTTTTTTGAATCCCTGAAATTCTCACCTTCCCTCACTTTCAACAGTGTGCTCACCTCCTACCATGCAGATGAAGTAGAATATTCGAAGAAATGTGTCAGCTCACTGTCATGAAGTCAACACCTATTCCTGAATCTTCACCCATTGGCGATGCCGCTCCTGTTTAAACTGAAAGTCATTTCTACTCCTGGATAAGCCCATTTTTCTCAAATGTATCCCCTTCTCTCCTGCTCTCTGGAGGATATTTTATTATTAATGGTAAACTGAAGCTCTTCTACCAGCTAACACCCATCTCTTCCCAGTCCATTCCCTTTCATCTATTTCAGTTTCTTCATTCTTGAAACAAAATCTCTGAACCAATTTATCTCTAGTTCCTGCCCAATGAATTTCCTCCTTCCAAAGTAAACTGAAAGCGTAGTGCAGGATTAGTGACAATCTCTGGGTGCCCCTCCCACAGTTTGATTTACTAGGGTTGATCTCCCTGTTACTGTTGACTTGCGTATACATAAACCTTTATAACATTATAGTTATCTCTCCGTGATTAAATCCAATGAATGTTTCTCGTATTTTACTTGGACCCAAGCAGAATTGGACTATGACCTCCGTCAGGAAATTTATATTTCCAAGGTCCTCTGACATCACAAACTCCCCACTGCCTTTAAACTAGTCAGTTCCTGCCAGTGTACTGTGCGCAGTTCTCCTCAAACAATACTATTTCAACATCTCAAGACTCCATTGTAGCCCTCTTCTCTCTTTTTACTATATACACCACCTTCGAAAACTGTTATAATTATTCAGTCTTCTCCTGTTACCACTATGATAATAATGCGTAAAAACGAATGCTAGATTTCATTTCTGAGGTCTCATCCATAACTGCATGGGAAGCAACACCTACAATGAAATGTATATCAGACAGAAGCCAGGAACTTCCTCCCCAAATAAAAACTACTACTCCTCTCATCTGCAGTTTCAGATAGCAGCTCCACTAATTATTTGGGGCTCAGTCATTGACATAACGTCCCAGAACCACACAAACAGAACCAAGCATCGATTTTATCTCTACAATGAGTGCTCTCGTCTCTGTTCATCTCCTCCCTGATATACACATACATAGTTCCAGCTACACTTATACCACTTCACTTTCAGGTTAAATGGCAGTGCCTCAGAGATTCCTTCTTTAAATTACTAGCTAAGTAACTCTCCTCTCTCTGTTGTCTTGAATAGAACCTACAGGCAACACCCGTAATATTTCACGATATCTCTAGTCATCATTTTTTTTATTTTCTTTTTTTCCTGTTTTCCTCTCTGGACAAATTGCAGAAAAGTAAACGTAGAGTCATAAAGCAAGTTTCTCTTGACTATTACATAAGAATTGTAAATGCACAGAAATTCCATGTACACAGTAACCTAATCTACTCTCAGATGGCCTGTGACCAATGTTCTTTAATCAAATTAAATAACTATCTTTAAATTAATAATTCTTTGAATAATAAATGACTTTGATTCCTCCTGGGGAAAATTTTATTTAGTAATCACCAGAAACAAAATGTGTGGGAAAACTGTGTTTGTGTCTTTACTTAAGTATGCAACTACCACACTCCTGAGTTCAAAGTTTTAGTCTCTTTCTATAGAATCAGGCATAGAATTATCTGTGGGTTCCTGTTAATAGATCTGATAACCTCATATATTGTATAATCATAAAGAAAGAACTCCTTTAATCTGGATGCCAATCAGGATAAATCTAATCAAGGAACAACTTCCCTAACACAAACTTTTCCTTCTCAACACGTTAACCACTTAGATACATGTAAGGAAAGTATAAGAGATTCCTTTAATTTGCTAATATTCTAAAAACCTCCAAAAGCAGTCTTGGTGCCTTGGCCGGAGGTCTCACTGTTTTTTGAATTGCGGCCAGTTCTGGGAAGAGAATTGCAGCTGGAGGATTAGTCTTTATATAGATATGTTTAACCTAAAAACAGTCCATCAGGCTGTGGGTTTTGTGTGGCTTTATATAAGGACTGGTGTTGTTTGATGATATCAAACCTTCAAGGAAGATATTTTTAGGGTTTTAGAGCATTTGTATTTTAATACCAAGGTAAATAATAATTAAATTATAATCAATTACATGAAGTTTCCAGGGAGGCAGGAGAGAAAAGAATACAATTGGAGAAATTGGGCTTGGCCAAGGAAGAGATGATTCTTCAATTCTTACTATGGGCTTGGGAATAAACCGTGAGGAATATTTGTAGATTTTGTGACAGTGAGCTGAAGAATTTCCTCAAATTATCTGATTAATCTGTCTAGTAGAAGGTGGTCCCTTTTGTGGAAAGTGGCGAAAGTACTGAGAATGATTAAAAATCAAAAGATATGGAGAAGGTCTGAAATATTTGTGAGGCATAGAATAAGACTGAATCATCTAGATATAGTACAATGTCCAGGGATATTTGAAAGATGTTGGGAGATTTGCAAACCCCACCAGATTTAATATCCTAGTTAGATTCAGTCATGGAAGAAGCAGGTACTTGGAGCCCTCCAAGATTGGAATCTTGACCAGCAAATGTGATGAATTTGGAAGGAATATAGAAAGAGGAATATGGAAATTGTTGGTCTTCATAACTATATGTTGAAATTACTTGATTTGATTAATTTGGAATAAAAATGAAGACGGTTGGCACACATGTTAGGAGAGTGGGGTCAGTGCACTGGAGGTTCTCCTAGCATTTGGGGCAAGGGAGGAAACTGACTAATAACTTGGAATATCATGGGTTAATTACCTTTAAAAACTCTTTGATTTTTATTTCCTAATAAATAAATTTGGGAAACTAATATTTCCCTTATGAGAAGCAGTAGCCAAAGCCTTCTTAGTTTGACCGTGGGAAACAAGATTACTCCTCTTTTCTCATAGACCAGTTCACATTTGCAGGTGGGGTGGTTGTTCACTCCCAGGTAAAGATTTATGGGTTCATGACTCTTAGGTCTGAAAACTCTAGATAGGATTCAAGTCTCATGGCTTTCTTCTCTTTCCTTGGATTTTCCTGCTTAGAGTAAACAGTGTCTCTGAGAGAGAATACTAGCAGCTGAGTTCTTGGCAATGTGTCCCCAGGTGAGTGGGGACTTGCTCTCTCTCCTGAAGTGGTAACTCTCTTTCCAGTGGATAGAAAGGTGTCACCACTTGGACTGAGTGCTCTAAGTGTATCCTGGTGCGGGTCAAGGCTCTGAGCACTAGTCCTGTCGTCTGGCATCTCTGTGAGTATCGTGGAGTAGGGCAAGGGCTAATACAGCATCTGTCTCTTTTCCAACATTTACACCGAGGTGCTCCAGACTCCATGAAGGCTGTGATGGTAAAGTGGGCACATGAGAGGTTGTATTTCTCTCCGCTCAGTCATGGGTTTGACGGGGGTGTGACTCACTCCATAAGCGAGTCTGCGGTGCAGTGAGCTCTGTCATGTGATGGACACAAGTGGAGGGATGAGCAAGAGCAGAAGTTCAAGGTCTGGAAGGGGAGGAGGTGTGTGGACAGGTGAGATGAATACGTCCAGGGTCAGAGATGCTGGCTAGACGGCTATGCAGGGCTGAGGGGGCAGGAGAAAGAGAAGAAGCCCTTCAGCAGGACTGGCCCAGAGAGGACAGTGGAGCAAATTTTGCTTTTTCTTTCTTTGCTTTTCCAATTTTTAATCTATTTTCTGAGAATACAATTGACTATTTTGAAAATTCTAAAAAGTCACAACAAAATATGCCCTTTCATTCTTGTTCCAAACCAGCCATTTCCCCCCTGTTTAGGTACCTTTGTTCAGAAACTGGAAGCACTTTACAGAAAGCATTTTTTCCTTAATTGGTACATTGAGTAGGATATAGTAGGTAGAAGAACACTTAGAAAACTGTGGCGATATGTGAAGCCCTGGAGAGGCCTGAACCATCGAGAGTCTCCGATTAGTCTCTGAACAGGGAAGACAGGAGGAAGCTACAGGAGAGACCATGATAGTCAAAGCGGTGAGGTCCCAGGAAACGAGGAGGGAAAGAGGGACCTCAACCCACAGGAAAGGTCAGTTGGGGATTATCTTAGAGTTTGACAACCCCGGGACCGCTGGCTTGTAAAGTTGAGCCCGTCTGTCCTCATATCTGTTGATGAATGCATGCTCTGTGTTGAGGTTAGGTAGGCAGCAACTGCGGACCCCAAGTTGTATATACAGTCTGTTCACTCACACAAAATGGTGGACATTGCATCTATGCTCTCTGACTTTTTAGTGACTAATTCACCTGTAGCTTTTATTTATTGGGTTTTGTTATGTTCAAACATGTCGTGTCAGCTCATTTAATCACTCAACTCTCTTGAGAGGTTATTAAGGTATTTCCCACATGTGAACAGTGAAGTTTGTATTGGGGAATACTTTGCCTGTAGTCACTGCTGATAAGTGGTGGAACATGTATATTGCCTGTCTTATGCTAAGTCTGTAGATTTAACTGAAAGTAGTGGGGAGCACTGATACTTATGAATTCCCAAGTACACGTTTTCTAATTGCCAGTCAGCTCACAATTAACATTCTGTTTTGGACTGTGCAGGTTATTTCACACCACCCCTCATGTGATGCTCCTTTACATGAAAGTCACTCTGTATTCAGAGTGTGCCCATCTCTGTGATGCACCTGAAAGGCATACGCCAAGTCAGCCCAGAGGAACATTGGACTTGACGTCAAACAGGTTTGAGCTTTTGATACACACAGCTGACTTTTCTCAGTACTATCACCCTCAACCATCACCTCTGGACATTTGGGGAAAGTGGGCAGCCTGAACCAGAATGTCCTGCATGTTTTTAGGAATCAGTGACTTTCAAGACATGTGACTGTGAACTTCATCCAGAACTGGGGTAATGTCAATTGCAGGTTTCTTTGAGTGAAATGTCTCTGCAATATTGTTGAAGTCAATGTAGAGAAGTCCCTCCGATAGTGTCACAATTCTGTGAACGTATCAATCTTATTAATCTAACCTTCTGCATATTCCTTGGCCTTAGAGGAAAGGATGGCTCTGTGGCTACTGGTGCTAAACGTCAACGCAGCACCCATTGTTTCAGTCCCTCCCTTTCGGTGCTTTTCCTCATCTTTATCTCGCCAACATCACACCCATTTTATTTTTCGTTTGTTTTACCCTTCAAGATATATTCTAATTGTCAATATCCTATGTTTCCAATTTTTTATATATTGCTCCATTTCATACCTTTTCTCTGTGTTAAAGATCAACATTTTAAAAATGTTCACAGACAATAGCTTCAGGAAGAAGCCATTTATCTGAAGGTCAATAGTAAGTTTATGGGGATAAACCCCACTATCCACATCAGAGACATGATCTTATGGTAAGAGGAATTCAGCACAACCATCTGACTGAAAGGGGACTTAAACGCTGCCCCGGCTTTTGAATAGTTTTCATTTGGAACCATTTTTCCCCAAAAACAAACTGTACCTTGAGTTTCAAAAGGGCAGTTGCTTAAATGTAGTTCATGTATATAGTGTTTGAAAAATAAAGAAGACCGAAAAGTTAATCAGAAAACGATGGCAGTGAGAGGCTACAAGTTAGAAAAATCTATATGAATTCAGCAAAGTGAGACTCTATGTGAATATAAGTAACATGGTGGGGTGGGTAGTTAGTGGAGACCATCACTGAGGGAGCAGCCTAGAATTAATATGTAGAGAACTAAAGAAATAAATTTTATGTGAGCAAACTTTTAACAGTCTTTCCTTTCCTTATCAATAGCAGAGACTTCACACTGGAGAAGAGCCCACTGAATGTAACACATATGAGGAGATTTCACATAGAACTCAACTATCACGCCACATGAGTGACCTCTCACAGGACAGAAACCCTATGCTTGCAATCAATTTGGAAGAGCCTTCAGCCTTTATTCATCATTGAACTAACATAAGATAATTTAGACTGGAGTGAAACCATGCAGGTTCATCAATGTGCGAAGGCTTGTAGACAAAGCTGTAACCTTAGATGACATGAGAAAACTCACCCTGTATTGAACCCCTATATATGTTATAAATGTGGAAGATAGTTTAGCTGGAGCCTCACATTTAAATACACCAGAAACTCACACTGGAGAGAGCGCTTAATGTGATAAATGTGGGACACACTTCAGCAGATCCTTAACTTTTATTCACACTGATGAACTCACAAGGTGAGAATGCCTCTGTCTCAAAACACTGTAAAATCTGGTGCTTCAATTATTCTATTCCATTTATTTTTTCTACTAATGTGCCTCTCATGACGTAAAATTGAATTACAAATAAATTTAATTTTTCACAAGTGTCCTAGTCCTAGAAAATTTGTGGACACGGCCATGAAAATTCCAAGAATTCAGTCAGGCAGGGGTTTATTCCTGCAACAGAATTTTTTATACAAAATGTTTTTTCCCCCACCTAGAACAGATAGATATTTCAGAATCAAGAAGGTGGGAGACCATTCCAGAAACACAATGTTGTAAAGCAACTATACCCCCAATAAATAATATAAGGTAAGATAAAATAAAATAAATCATTGCAGACATGGAGAGTTCAATTTTCAGATTTGGAGAGGGTAAGGGCTTCCTGATAAGGTCGGGCTCCTCTTCAGATACATTGCTTTTACTTTGTTGGTCTGAAAACATTCATTATAACCCTAAAGTCCACGGATGTCTAATGGGTGAAAACATGGTATGGTAGGGGGCTATAAAGCATGGGATGTTGCCTGCAACATTTGTGTGTCTGTGCTCCTGTCTGTGTACATGCACACACAAACGTGCAAGCAAGGGAGAGAGCATATAGCATCCATCTGATCCTAAAGAGAAAATGTGAGTCTGGAATCAAAGGTATAAATGTGTCATCAAGAGAGAGAGCATCTAAGTTACCTTAGTCATTAACTTATCAAATTTTCAATTATTAACAAATATTTACTGAAAGCTTCCAGGATTTCAGACCTAGGCTTGTTATGAGGACTAAATTGTAAATAATACAATGTTCCTATCTTCGTAGAACTCTGCATTCTAACGCAGTCAATTCAAATACACTGCAATATAAAATATCTGATATTGAAAATCAAACATACATAAGGTTTACAAATTGTGTAACTACAAAATGTTTGCTACTATTTACAAAGAAAAGTTGCCACTTTAAAAAATAAAATTGAGATTATAACAGTGTCATGATAGAACTTTGGAAGGTCAAAAATTGTCAAAAAGACGGGGCTTTAAAAAAATATTTTACAAAATTCTGAACCTTTGAAAAGCTATTCTGCAAGATTTGGGAAGATTAAAGATAGATTTCCATTTCTAACAGCCAAGATAATTGTTCAAAATATTATGAAATAAGTATTTAAATTAACTGTTCAATTACAAAATACACTTTTGAAAATCAATAATGTGTTTTATTAGAATACAAAAACTGCTGCACATGCCCACTAAAATTCCATTTAGCATCCATTTTAATCGAGATTCAATGGGGCACCATTTTATTTATTCATTTATCTTCTTCCAGTTTTACTGAGATATTACTGACATAGAGCACAGAGTAACTTTACAGTGTATAATGATTTGACTTACATATGTTATGAAATGATTATCACACTAAATTTAGTGAACATTCATCATCTCATATGGATACAAAATTAGCGAAATAGAAAAATGTGTTTTTCTTGTGATGGGAACCCTTATAATTTATTCTCATAACCAGTTTTATGTGTAGGAGACAGAAGTATTTATTATCTTTATCATGTGCTATATTGCATCCCTGGTACTTCATCTGTCTTTTGGCTGGACGCTTGCAGTTTGGGCCACCTTCATCCAGTCCCACCACTTCCCACACCCTGCCTCTGTGGACAACAAATTGGACTGTTATTGGATGAGTTTGTTTGCTTGTTGGTTGGCTGTTGAAATATAACTGATCTACAACACCATGTTACTTCTTGTTACACAACAGAGTAATTTGGAATTACTATACATTTCAAAATGAGCACCGGGTCCTCTGCTTGGGGAAGGGCCAGGGCACCGGCGCGTCTGAGGCCCTGGGCCCCGCCGCCAAGCTCAGGGACAAGCCCCTGTCTGCGGAGGACGAGGCAGCCTCCGGGTGCCAGAGGATATGCTGGGATCACGCCCCTTCTCTCTGTCCTCCGACCCCAAGTTCCCTCGGCGACGGCAGAGACAGCGGGCTGGGATGTACGCCTAGGGAGGGAAGCGGGTGCTGTTCCGGCCCCGCGGGGCAGAGCCCGGACAGTGGGAAGCCCTCTGCCGGGCCGAGGACCCGCTCTACTGACCGTGGTGCTCCCATGACTGCCGCTTCTGAGCGCAGAGGAGCGGGACAGTCTCCTGGGCCTGCAGGCCGCCACGCTCCTCTCCTCGCCGCCTCCAGGTCTCCCGCCACGCATCCAGCACCTGCGACGTCGGCGAGGGGGGCGGGAGCTCGTGCGGGGATGGACCCAGCCGCAATCGCCGCCCCAGCCAGGAGCCCTGTTGTGTGCTCCGCCCGACCCGCGGTCGCTCCTTCCCGTACCTGCCGGCCGAGCTGCAGGCGGAGCCGTAGAGACACTGAAGCCAGAGGCGCCGTCGGGTTTTCCTGGCCGGTCCCGGGACACCGGGCCGCTTCCACTTCTGGCTCCACGTGCTTCCCGGTCTGTAGCTTAAGAGCCGAAGGACGCAGCGCCGGGCCACTTCCCTGGCTGCATGTTGCGCGCAGGGTCGGCACTGGAACAACAGCGCGGGGGTCAACTACACAGTGCACCCCGCGTGCTACTTCTTTGATCTTTTTCTCTGGTGTGAAAGGGCCCAGATTTCCCATCCTGGGCAACAGAAATGTTCTTTATAAATGTTTTGTAGAAGATGTTCTGTCCCCTACCAAAATAAGATATTTGGTGACTTGAAGTGTCAGAGTCATCCGCTGGTGTTGGCCATGAGGTTGAAAAGCAGGTCACTGCCGCAACCACATTTGGGTGCACAGAACCCACAACAGCTGTCAGACTCTGGCCATTAGCCCTCAGAGAAGGTGGACCCGTAGCGGCTGGACTCCAAGCCAGGGGTGGGGCTGGAAAGGCGGCTTTCTGTCCCTCTGGGAGCCACAGAAGTTAGTGGTGAATTGATGGATGAGGATCTGTGCCCAGCAAATAACTATTGCTCGGAACTCTTTGGTTCCATGCATGCGGCCAGACAGAGAGCACAGGGTCAGGACCGTCTCACTCACTGCTGGTGGCTGGGGACGCCAAGAGGAGGGGACCATACATGAGCAGGGGGGGCACCCTGGGGGAGGAATAAGTCCCCTCCCATCTTGGGTAGATTTTGGTAACTTGTTTTTTGTTTTGATTGTAGTTTTCATATTTTCTGGCGGAGGGCTAGTACAATCAATTCGTTTTGAAATGCTGGTCTCCAAGGAGGGATGTTTGCACTGTAATTCGACATAACAGGCCATTGCATCCTACATCCCATCGGCCAAATTCCACACCCAGCTTGTGCTGGTAGGAACTGCAAGGTAAGAGTGGTTTTTATATATTTAAATGCCTGAAAATAATTCATAAAAACATTATTTGCAACCCTCGAAAATTATATAGCATTCAAATTTCCTTGTCAATAAATAATGTTTTATTGAAACACAGTTATACTCCTTTATTTACATTTTACTGTAGCTTCTTTTTGGCTACAATGACTGAGCTGAGTAGAAATAACAGACATCCTATGACGAATCTAAAATATTTACTCTCTGGTCCTTTACACAATTTTGCCAACCCCTGCTCCAGAAAAGCGGGAAAAAAATAATTTTTGAAACTCATATGCTGGGATTTATACTTTTAAAACAGTTAAACTTTTAGCGAATTTTCTCCCTGGAAACAAACTTTAGGTAGATGTAAATATGTTAAATTACTCTCAGTAATCTCAGTTAGAATAAACACTAATTCACAATTATTCCTGCACTGAGGAAGGGAATCCACCTGCAGATAATTTTATTTTCATCTCAGAAATAATCACAGATTAGTGTAACTAAAACCTAGCACCCACACAAATTAACATCAACTGCATAAACTGCTAGATATTTCTGAGCCTCAAAATAGAACATTGTAAGCCATAAAAGTATTTACTTTAAATTTTGGTTTGGCGACATCTCTTGACTGTGGCAGTGTTTACCAAAGTTAATTGATCAGGGAGAATTTCATCAAGAATCATTTTCTAATAGAAAACTATCAAGAGTAAATGCACTATAATTCACACTAGAGTAAAATAAACCAGAAAACAATCACATTGATGAAACAATGAATATGTAATTTACATAAGAATATAAAAATGTATAACAACAAAAAAATCACTTATTACCTTATTTTCTGTTATTAAATATAAAAACAGATTATGCAACTTCCAGGTATTCTTGCATCTGGGAAGCCATTTCTTTCTTAAAATGGCATTATTGCATAATGAAACATATAAGTAAATGCCTTTTTAGATTTTTATTTTGTATTTAGGAATACATTTAAGTTCAAATTTACCAATAGTGTATATAATCGCATTGGAACTATATACACTACAGAACACACTGGGAAATTCTAGATTTTATGATAATAATGTGTTATTTTGGATTGCTTTGGGTTATCAAAAAAATTAGAAAGAAATTAAGAGCCCAATATAAAGAGCAAGATAGCAATCTTCTTGTCTGTTATCCTTTAAAATGGTATCTGGTTGAATTTTGAATAAAATGGATACTGAAAGGAATTTTAACAGGCATGTACAGGGAATTTTTATCCTTATAAAAATCGTTACTGATTTTCAAACATATAGTTTTGAATTCTAACAATTTAAAAAATACTTATTTTGGAATATAGAGAAGAGCAAACCTGGTTCTTAAGACAGGAAACCTAGCTTTGCTCTCCCCAATTCACATAGAGAAGCTTTTCCAAAATTGAGAATTTTGTAAAATATTTTTACTGACCAGTCTTTCTAAAAATATATAACTTTTCAAAGTTCCAGAATTGAGACTGTTTTAAATGTCAATTTTATTTTATGAAGTGCCAACTTTTATTGTAGACTAGTAGTGATATTTTGTAACTATACAATGTATGAATATGTCTTTTTTTAACGTCAGAAATTTCATTTGGCAAATGATTCTTATTACCTGCATTAGAATATAGAGTTCTATGAAGAGAAAGGCGTTTTGCTATTTACAGTTTAATAATCTTAACAATCCAGGTTCTGAAATGTTGGAAGTTCTCTTTAAATATTTAATAATTGAAAAGTTTACAAATGAACGAACAGGGTGATTCAGCTTATTTTTCTCCTGCATGAATCCTTTATGCTAATAATTCCTAAATGGCATTTTCCCTTTTGATCAGATTGTTGTTACAGTGTCACTCCCTTGCATGGGTGTGTGTGTGTGCACTCAGATGCACGTACACACAGTAATGTTGCAGCTAACATCATGGGTTTTTTAAAGGAATTTTTTTATGATTTTTTTTCATGTGGACCATTTTTAAAGATTTTTATACAATTTGTTACAATATTGTTACTGTTTTATGTTTTGGTTTTTTGGCTGCGAGCCATGTGAGATCTTAGCTCCCTGACCAGGGATCGAACCCGCACTCCCTGCATTGGAAGGTGAAGTCTTAACCTCTGGAATGCGAGGAAAGTCCCCATGATGGGCTTTATAGGCCCTAGAATACCATTTCTCAACCCATTAGACTTCAATGGACCTCAGGGCTATAACGAATGTTTTGGCCAAAAAAGAAAAAGAAATTGAACTGAAAAAGGGCCAGAATTCATCATGCAGTCTGTACACTCTCCCTAGCTAGCCTTCTTGAAGGTTTAATTGACAAAATAGACATTGTCTCTATGGTGATCTTTCTCCTGGAACATTTTTTAGTACCATTTTTCTACATCAAAGAGTAAAGGTTTAAAGATAGACTTACCAATGGCTCTGTGAGGGATCTCCATTGTGTTTACATGATTTAGTATATACACTCCTCAATGTTCTAATACATTCTTTAAGTAGAACTCTTTTTATGTCTGCAATGATCTTTCACCTTCTCAGTCCTGAAGGTATCTATCTGTTCTTCTTGGACAAAACAAAGAAACCCTTGGCTACAAAATGCTATGTAGGGATTAAACCACCAACTGACTCTGAATTCTTGAGTTCTTCCTGTCCATGTACCCACGATTATTCACCTTTCTTTAAATATAATTAATGTATACATTTTTTAAGTCATATGAGAAATAGTAAATGAACGTTAAGTAACAGAATTAATTGAAGCACCAGAGGTTAATCACAAAGTATGTGTGTATTTATTCTTGAAGCCATTCAACTGGAATGTGTATACAGATATTTGGACCCTAATGTACGAGTTAACACACATCATACTATGTTTTACATTTTCAGTTAACATTCATCGTTGTTTCCTGACTGATCCCAGTCTTTGTAATTATGATTATAATTTTATAAAGTCAGAAAGTGTCTAACTGATCAACAGTGACAGAGTATTAACAGAAAATGGATTCATTCTTACTTATCACAATATTTCATGATTTTGAATGACACATACCCACTCAGTAGCGTTTATGTATTTGCAAATACTGATCTACTGAAGCAGGTTTGCTTCGTTTCTTCTTACTTGATACTGAATATTGCTTTCAGCACTTCTCAAAACCCTTCACCATCTACATCTTTATACTGTATATTTAATAATAAGACAATTGCTGTAAAACTTAAATATTGGCTCAATTGCATGCTAACACATTCTTTATAGACTATTTTCCCAGTATGAGTTTTCTGATGTGAATAGCAAGTGAAAGATTTTCCACATTGTCTTTAGAATTGACATCTCCTCAGTGAGAGCACTTTCTTGTTCAGTCAGGAATGAGGAATCACTGAATAATGTCCTTCCTTCATTACACTGAGACTATTTTTTCAGTGTGAACCCTCTCATGTCTAATGACTCCATGACTAATGGAACTCTAGCATTCATTTCATCGGATTTCTTCTACAGCAGTGATTAGATGGTTTACCCCAAGAGGGCGCTCCTCGTAGTAAACCTTGGGATATCTTCTGTACTGTATCAGGGATTCAGCCCACTCTGAGTTCTCTGTGTATTCTGAGGCTGGAGCTCCAACTGAAGGCTCTTCCACCATGATTACAGGGTCAGGGTTTTTCTTCACATGACTTTCTTATGGTTTAAAAGGGATAATTTCTGGCTGAAGGCTCAATATCCTTGATTACAGACACAGGGTTTCTACTCAATATGAATTCTCTGGTGTTTGTAAAAGTGGGAGTTCTGGGTAAAGGCTGCACCACATGGATTCCAGACATACAGTGGCTCTCCTGTGAGTTTTCTAGTGCGTATAAGCGTGAGAGCTGCATTTAAAGGCTTTTCCACATTCATTGCATTTGTAGGCTTTCTCAGTGTGAATTCTCCCCCCATGACTAAAGTTATGGCTTTGACTAAGTGTTTGCTCACATAAATGATATTCCTTGTGGTTTCTCTCCTGTGTGAATGTGCTCATGTTATTGAAGCGTTGGATGGTCACTGAAAGCTCTTCCACAGTCATTCCAAACATAGGGCTTCTCTCCCGTGTGAGTTTATTGGTGTGAATAAGTCAGCTCTCTCGCTGCATTACCTTTATACGGTTCGTCTTCTCCAGTGTGAGCTGTTGGTGTATAAATGCGAGGCTTCAGCTGAATTATTTCCCACGTTCAGCACATTTGCAAGAGTCACTCCAGAGTGCACTCTCTCATGTTGTCTAAGGTTGGAGGGTGACTAAAAACCTTCCACATTCTGATATCTGCATGGTTTCCTAGTATAATTAGCTTATGTTAATTCAGTGATGAATAACGGCTGAGTCTCTCCCATTCGGGCTGAAAGTGTAACACACGTGGAGTTAAGCTTGTTGTATGTGACATGTTCTGATATTCATTGCATTCAGTGGGCTCTTCTCCAGCATAAAATCCCTGCTATTGACAAGGAAAGAGAGGCTGTTAAAAATTACTCACATAATAATCATTCAGTCATTTCTCTACATGTGACTTCTAGGCGGCTTCCTCAGTGATGGTCTTCATTGAAAATCTCCCCATGTTAGTTACATTCACAGGTAATGTTACTTTGCTGAATTCACACAGATTTTCTGTCTGGTAAACCCTCACTTGTCATAGCTTTCTGATTAAGATTTAGGTCTTCTTTATATTTCAAACACTATATCCATGAATTATGTTTAATCAATTACCTTTTCATTGAAGCCCAGGTTAGTGTTTGACATGTAATGTCAAAAGACATGTGTCCTCAGATTGTTCCATCCTCCATTAAATTGATAGAAAATCTCCTGGCCACATGTCCAAGGACATGGAGGGCAGAGCTAGGGTTGAGTCTCTGATGTTGCTGATTTCCACATGGGGAGGAACCAAAGTGACTGAGGGCAAGGGCATCCAAGGTGGTGGGTGGCGCAACAGGGAAGGTGGGGTGCTAAAGTCCTGGAATGGGTGTTGGAGAACAAATGACGGTGCCTTTCACCAAGAATTATTAAATGAGAACTTTGCAAGAGGTGTCCTTGCTGTGGAGACAGGACTCTCCTGGAGACCATGGTAAGGGTTACCTGGGAATTAGTGTTAATCCTAGGAACTGAATATTAATAAAGTAATAACTGAACAGTAAGTGGAATCAAAGTATAACACCCCATAATTTGCATTGTTTTCTGCAAAATGGGGATATTATATCCTCTCCACATGCTGAGTAGTCAATGCAGCCTTGTTGTTGACCATGGGAAGGAAACGCGTTCCTTCTGTCTGCGCATGTCTGTGGGTAAGGTGGGAGGGGTCACTCCCAGCTGAGTGGTTGGGGATTGATGCCTGATGTATCTAACAATACTTTGAAAGGCTGAGTTCTCATGGCTGCTTTCTCTTTCTTCAGATTTATCTGCTTGACTTTCAGATTGTCCCTGCATAAGGATGCAGAGGAGGGCAGGTAGAGGCAGAGTTCCTGATAATGAAACAACAGGTGAGAAAAAAACTTACTTTGATTCCTGTATTGATCCATCTTTTGCCAAATGGTCAGGTTTCTACTTTGGATCCAGATCTTCTAAGTGCACCCAGGAAATATTAACGCCAGTTATGTTCACCACCCTTTTAGGGATATGGCAGGTCAGGGACCAATGTAGAAACACTCTTTCCCAACATTTACTTTCACTTTCTCCAGCCTCCATTAAGGCTGTGACCTCAAAGAAGACGGGAGAGGTTTTGTTCTTCTCTTTTTTTTAAAGGTCATCCCTTGGGCTCAGTGGCCTCCTTCATCATGTTACTGGCTGCAGTGGACTTAGGAATGCAGTGAACACAGGGGACAGAGAATGACTCAGAACAGAAATCTCTAGGCTAGTGGGGAGAAGACGTTTCATCAGGTGAGTCCTATGTTATAGGTGCTGTGGTGAGTGGGGTTTGGTGAGAGACAGCAATAAAGGATCATTTATTTTTTCTAATTTTAAAAAGATTAACCTTTTACAGACTACTCATAAACATTTTGATAGCTTCAAAAAGATAAACGTAAGTTCCTTAGCAAAATTATTCACATAACTCTGTTACTTTGTGTTGTTAACCATCATTCAAATTAGAAAGTTGAATTCAATGCCTGCAGATTCTTATTTTCTTAATTATGACTGTGTATGGACGAGAAGGGGCATAGTACACAAAACAAAGTGTAGAGCACTGGACAGCAAATGACAGTCTGGGGAGCTCCAAGACCTCACTCCCACACAGATCCATCAGTAAAACAACCAGGATCTGCCTGAATGATCTGAGATTCTAGCCCAGGGAACGCCAGAAGTGGGAACAATGCGCTTTCTGATCCCACCAATGCCAGCCCTTGTAAATTTTCCTATTAGACCCGGGGATGTGTGTGTGTATGTGTTTGTGTGTGTGTGTGTGTTTCTTCTTCCGGACACCCCTGTACTTGCCGAGTGTTCGTCACTGTTTCATGAAAGCTATGCTCATGTGGTGCTAAAGTTATAAGGCCCTCTCAGTCTTGTATCTTCCTGCGTTGAATACATAAAATTTATGTAATAGGTCCAGCTGCAAATGTTCAGTTTTCTCCTTGGCTCCTACCTGCAATGGCATGGGGTAGTCTTCCTTGGGAAAGCAGCTCTAGACTCATGGAGAGAAGAGCTGCACAGGTGTAGGGTGGGCAGAGATAATTGGAGCAACCAAGTGAATTGCTAAGGTCTCCTGATAAGGAGGTAAGAGGCTGGGCACTAAGGGAATGCAAGTCTTCAGAGTCAGGGTCCTGGCTGCAGAATTCTCCACATTAGCGTGAGGAGCGCATCTCCTTCGCGGCATCCTCCTGCCCAAATCTTCCCAGCCCCGTCCGCTGCTGGGGGCCGGTAGCTCCTAGGCGGACGGCCCGAGACGAACTCGAGCGTTTGGGCGGTCGGAGCTGATCCCTCGCCGTCCAGCGATCAGAATCCATCGCGCTGACGTTCAAGCCTGTTGTCGGGAGCCACCTGGCGGCCGCTTTTATATTGTCCCTTCCCTCCTGAGCTTTGGCGACCTTCGCGAGGGATGTGACTCGCCCTCCAGGCGCGGGCCAGAGCTCCGGGAGGCCGGCGACGCTGGCGACGACCATGCCGGTTCTGCGGAGTGGTGGGCGCCTCCTCTTCTCACCAGAGATTGAATGTGGAGAGAAGTGTGTTGTGGGGCCGGGGCTGAGCTCCCTCGCAGGTTTTGGGGCAGGTCTGTGCCGGTCGACCAGCATTCCCTGGTGCCCCTTGGCTCGCGGAGACCTCACGTCCTGTTACGCGCGACTAGGAGAGGATGTCCGTGACCAGCGTCGTACACCGTGTCAAGATCCGTCGCTGCCTCCTCGCCGGCTTGGGGGCCCGGGTCCATCCTGGTGCAGCCTTGGCTTTGGGGCTGCTCAACAGGGGCCCCTTCAGTTTTTCCTGTTTCCACGCGAGGCGATCACTGGGGCGGTCTCGCCCTGAGGCAGGGGCACGGGATGCGGGTCAACAGACGGAATCCACCCGGCAGATTGAACCGACGTCTACGCGGGGAGCTCCCGTCCCCACTCTTTGGTCGCCTCGTCAGCGTGGCGCTTGCGTTTCCAACCTGTTCAAGTCCCCTCACCGCGGACTGTCGAGGGCAAGCGTGTAGGGCGCTCCTGGAGGGGCGGCAGTTCTTCCTAGGCTTCCGTGGTCATAGGTCGTAGCCGTTTCTCTTGTGAAACAGGGCCCGCCCGGGGCATCCGTGATGGTCGGGAGGAAATACGAGCCTGGCCGCGGTCCTGGGAGGGCGCGGTTGTCCGTAGCTTCTCTGAGGAAGCTCTGCAGACAGTAAACGGACTATAGACGAGCGGGCGCAGGGGAGGACCCCCTAGTGTGAGAAATGAGACCGATGGTGTCCTGGGTCGAGGACGGGTGTCAGGGTCGTGGCGGTGCGCCTTCGCCCGTGTGCGATCTGGATACTTCTTGAAGTTCACAGCAGTTGCACGTCACTTGGCGTCTGCAGCGGCTAGGTCGACCAGATGGCCAGATTTCGGTATTGGGGCAAAAAGAAACCTTAGTGAATTGAAATTCTTTTTGTTGTGAGATTCACTACAATGTGAACATTAGTGAAATAAGAAATCCTAAGATTTACAGTAAACCCACATTACTGTAATAATTACTATCGTTTGCAGTTTTTTTCACAAAATGTTTATCTATGAAATTTAAAATATATTTAGTACATTATTTTGTGATACAAGTCTGCTAATGAGAAAAATGGAATTCTTTGGCAAGGGGGATGCCATTTAGCTTATTACAGATTCCTATCATCAAAATTTCTGTTGTTAATGCTGACTTATAAGGAGATTTTGCATGGTTTACATATTTCATATTTGAAAATTATTTTCACACAGATGCGTACTACCAAACACTGCAGTTCATGAGTGTGTGATTTTAATTGAGCATATTCATTGCTTGGAAGGAATTTATAAAATTCTGTTTGATTCTTCTATTAATATTTGCCTTTTAGTATGTCATTATATTGTCCATTAGTCATTGACAATTCTGTCTGCAGTTAATTTTAAAAACGTTGATTCAAATTTCTCTATCCATGGGGTATCTGATTGATTGAAGATGATGAAGAACGGTTTTGGGATGCAGAATTTTCTAAAACCACCTGGAAGCCTGGGAACCTCTCCCTCCAGCCACAAGGCCCTGCCCCACACCCTGCAGCAGCCAATCTGGAAAATCAGACTCCAACCTCTGCAACAATAGGCTCCAAGGGTCAGGACTTAGTCAGTGACTCACAGCTTCATCATTTTCAGTCCTTTCCATGTAGAACCAAATGTGGGGAAAGCCAAATACGTTCCCTTAAGTAATCACTTAGGACGCCCTTCTTCCTATCAACTTGTCTCCAGCCTCCTCACATCACAAGCTCTGGGGAGAACATGCCTTCCTTTTTTTGCCACCAGAAAGTGTCCCCACTCTTATGTGCCCTGAGTCTCAGCCTGATGTGAGTGGTGGTGGCTGACTCCCGTGCTCTATAGACAAGTTCTCAGTAAATAGTGCTTGTTCTCATTTTGGGGGGGGGGGGTTGTCTTTTTTCATATCTACAGAGCTTAGGATGGCAGGAAGCAAATAAAACTCATGATAATGTTCCCCATGTTATTTTAAAAATCACATTTATTAATCACCATTTTTTAAGTTGAGACATAATTCACATACCATAAAATTCACCCTTTGAAAAGTGTAGAATTAAGTGACTTATAATCTATTCACAAAGTTGTGCAACCACCGGCACTAATGACAGAACATTTAGTCACCTCAAAAGGAAACCTCATCCCCATTAGTCTCTTCTATTCCACCTATGCTCAGGCCGTGGCCACCACAAATCTGCTTTCTGTCTCTATGGATATGCTTATTCTCAATATTTCATGTGACTGGAATCATACAATATGTGCCCTTTATGTGTGGCTTCTTATACTGAATATCATGCTTTTGAGGCTCATGCTTTAGAATGTATCAGTAATGTACTCCTTCGTTTGGCCTAAGAATTTTTCTTTTTAAGCCATAAGATTTTATGTACATTCACATGCCACCAGGGTTTTTGGAGTTTTTTTTTTTTTGTAAAAAATATATTTTCCATTTTAACCATTTAAAGTCTACAGTTGACTAATATTAAGTACTGCTTCCCTGCCTGGCCCCAACTTACCCCACTCACCTGGAGCTGCCAGTAGGCTCAGAGGACACAAGCCCAGCCATGCTGCCCTTCCTTGGAAACACCAACGTCATCCATCATGATCATGACCCCACTATTAGTGTCCCTCATTGTGGCAAAACGAACTCCGGACACGGAGAGACTCTAATGAGGAGGGAAGCTGCCACCAGGAAAGTTGTTGTGCTTGGGACAAGGAAGCAGTGCCCTGCGACCTGCAGTCACCCTGGGGTCACATGAGGTACAGTGCTGGTCTCCTGAGGGCATATTCTGCTGAGGTCACGGCCAGGCCCCTATGGAGGAGAACCAGTGAACACTTAGGGGCATCTCTTGTCATTCTTTTCTTCCTTCCTTCCTTTCTTTCTCTTTTTCTCTTTCCACCCAGAAGAGGTAAATCTTGACAAGGAAAAAAATAAATGACTTTCTAGACCATCCATGTTTCAGGGCTGCCTCATGTACCTGTCCTTATTTTCTCAATGAAAACGCTCCAAGGAACTAAGATGTGCTATGTGTTCCATGCACGCTCACCTGTGTGCCTGCCCCGCACAGTCCCGCATCTTCCCTTCCCTCTTCCAACACTTCACTCCCCTGTGGGGGCTTATTCAATGGCAAAGATTGCTGTGAATTCCAGCATGGTGTCTGCCTCACCCGCTTCATGACTGTCTTGCTGACTCAATAGCCTGTGTTCTGGTTGCTCTGGAACCCTCCTGTGTCCTCTGCTCAGGGACACTGCTAATCATTAGGAACATCCACCTGTATTCCCCACTGTTCAGGCCCTGGGAAATCAGCTGTCCTGACCTGGGACAGCTTTAAATATAAGAAATTGCTACCTGCCACCGCTGGGGTCAGAAGGCTGTGTGTGTGGTCCAAGGCTCTCGGAGGCGTTTTGCATCCTCCCAGAATCTCCTCTCACCTCCCTAAGAAACTCTACTACCAGGACACCTCCAACCAACACCCTCCATTAGGTGCTGAGCTGTCAATATTTCCAGCCCAGAAAGACCACAGCCTGTGTTTTGCAACAGGGAAAACCCTCCCCTCTACTTCCAGTCCATCCAAGTGCCCCCACCATTCCTCAGCTCGCACAGCCCACAGATGTTTTCTGAGTCTGTACAGCAGGTGAAGTCCCATAGGTGTCATGTCCTGAGTCTCTTCCAGCTACCATGTTCCACCCAAACCTACATGATGAGTCCACGGTCCTCTGGGAGTTTAAGGGCCCCTCCCATGTGCCTCTTCTGGCACTGTTGCTAGATCTCCTTCCTCCTTAAATCAGGGCAAGAAGCTTGGTTTCTCTGGGCCTGTGAGTGGGGAAGGGTAGGAGGAGACGAGCGGCCTAGAGAGTCCAGTCTATTCTGCATCCTGTGGGCCCATGACTCTGGTGGGTGTAAACAGAGGGGGTAATGGGACAGCGAGGCTCTTGGCCTGCTTAGTGGCTCGGGATTTAGGGCATATTCAAATGGAGGCTGAACCTAGTGGAGAATGTTGGTCAACAAACAATTTCTGCATGTGTAGGAACTGAATCAGTTCACAAAACCCTCTCAAAACTGATAAACACTCTTACTTCTGGCAACAGGGGAAGGGCAGATGATGTTCCAGGAAACTCCTCCCTACCCTCCTGGGAACATTCTGACAGGGTCTTTGAATATGTAACAAAAGTCTGCTTTGGTTAAGAAGACATTGGATGATTTGAAGGTACATTCTGGTAATGTAGAAAACTACAGTACTTCAAAATTAAAATCCTATTTTATGATTTAGAATCTACTGTACTTAGATGACTGATAAATTGTTTAATGAAGGCATTGGTAAAAATAAAAGCTGAGAGCTAAAGAGTTCTTTTTTTTTTTTCTTTTTTCTTTTTTTTGCGGTATGCGGGCCTCTCACTGTTGTGGCCTCTCCCGTTGCGGAGCACAGGCTCCAGACGCGCAGGTTCAGTGACCATGGCTCACGGGCCTAGCCACTCCACGGACTGTGGGATATTCCCAGACCAGAGCACGAACCCGTATCCCCTGCATCGGTAGGCGGACTCTCAACCGCTGTGCCACCAGGGAAGCCTGAGAGCCACAGAGTTTTAACATTACTTTCAATTTCATAAATTTTATTTTATTTTATTTATTTTTTAATTTTTTTTGTGGCATGCTGGCCTCTCACTGTCGTGGCCTCTCCCATTGTGGAGCACAGGCTCCGGACGCACAGGCTCAGTGGCCAATGCTCACGGGCCCAGCCGCTCCGTGGCATGTGGGATCCTCCCAGGCTGGGGCACGAACTCGTGTCCCCTGCATCGGCAGGCGGACTCTCAACCACTGCGCCACCTGGAAAGCCCATTAAATTTTAAATTATAGTCTACAACTGTGGCATGCTTACCTATTTTTCCATCTATTGCTCCTTCTCCCTCTCTCCATAGTTTTAAGATGTTCGTCACTATTTGGTAGGTGCCAATTCTTCTGCAACAGGCACACTTCATTGTGTAGGAGAAGTGGTAATGTTTGTTCACAGGAGTGTAAGTGAGGAGATGATGCGCGGTCAGGCTGGGCCACTGCAATGTGATGAAAGAAGGACAGGCATTGTCCAGGGGGGCTGGCCCCTGGACCCTAAGCTCCTGCGTTTATCCAGACATCTGGGGCACCCTTATCACTCTTGACCAAGTAAACAGGGTGCCTAGAAAAGCTCTGTGAGCAGCCTGGCCAGGAGCCCTTCACATACTTCTCTCCATTTACTTCATAAGCATGGAGTTCTCTCAAAGATCTTCAAAGTTCTCAGTTCTTCTGATTTCTATAGTCTTCGCTTTCTTCTTGCCAAGGATGTCACTAACTAAATCAGCCTATGTATGATTAATATGAACATATATTATTGATATATTAATAAATATTATATTAAAATAATATTAGTATATCATATTTAACATTTTATTTACATTATATATACATATATTTATATAGTATTATTGTATTATAATAAATTAAATTAGTAAATATAAATAAACTATTAATATGAATATATATTACACCTGTGAGTCAGGATTTGCCTCCTAGGTGCTCAGCTCTGCCCACTGAGCCAGACTGTTTGCCTGAAAAAAATGAAGACTTCAGGGCAAAGTGAAGTGTGAGGGGGAGGTGGGCAGAGAAGACCCCACCTGCAGTCACAGTGAAGAATGAGGTGTGTTCTCAAGACCAGCTTGAAGCGCACATTCTTAGTGAGGGGAGTGGATGCAAACACTGTCGCCCGCCCCGTGCGCCCTGTCTGGAGTGGAGAGAGGAGGAAGCATCCTCCAGGTATTTCTTCACCGGTTCCTCCCACCGGACCCCTTCTCCTCCCCAGTCTCTGCTGTGACACTTGTGTTTTGCCACCAGGAGTTGGATTGACCCCACCCCCACTGTTCTCCTCCACCCTGTCTCTCTTTTCTTTCCCTTCCTTGAGGCTCTCAGGCCTGCTATCAGCCTGGCTGGGGGCCACAGCCAGTCATAAGCACCTTCCCTGCAGCCAGTGAGCTGTCCTTGCCCCATCTTCCTCCTTTCAGACCTGTGATAACTGGGTTCCTGCTGTCCCTGGAGACTTTACCTGCTGTTAGTCTCCCCTCGCCAGGTGGTCAGATGTGCAGGACAACAAAAGGCGCCTCTGAATTTCCCCGGCTGTGCATTGTAGCACTGATTGGAGGTTGCTAAGGCTTGACAGCTAAGCACAGGCTGTGCGTTGTTTTAAGATATAGCCCAAAAATACAATAAGAAAAAATCTCCCCTGATAAGATTGGCGTGACTAAATATATTCAGAACTTCATTGAGCCTATTCTTATACACTCAATTTACTACAGCTTTTGAGGTTTCTAATTTCTACTCAGATTTGCAAAGATTGGTCACTGGGAAATTTATTAGCTGTCATTGTATTCCAGATGGCAGAGTAAACAGGGACTAAAGGTAGAAACACCTGCAAAATACCTAATATGGTCAAAATTGTCCGACTACTTTTAAAATGTTATTGTTTAACCATCCAGACAAATGAGAAATGCCAGAGAAAAGTCAAATAGAGACATGTTTTCGTTCAGCCCAAAAGATGAACGAAGTGAGAGGTGAGGTGAGGAGCCTGGCCCATTGTGGGTGGTGGGACCAGACAGTTGAGACCTTATGCAGGCAGCTGTGGTGGCAGCTCTACCACTTCCTCCAAGGGACTGCTCTCTCAGCCCCCCAAGACGGGCAGCTTTTCTTGGTAAACTCAGTGTAAGGATATCAGCCGTTCATCAGGCACTTCTTTGGCTTCACACGTGAGCAGGACCCTTGTTGCTGCAAGGTTTACAAATTAGAGCCTTTGCAGTGGCTAGTCTGTGTTCTGTGCTCTCCTCAACTGAGGCTGCTTCTGGTGTCTATCAGAGAACCTATACCACATCCTGAGTGTCCAGGCTTACAGTGGTGCTACTTGAGACAGGGCTGTGGCATTTCCATGTCTAGCATGTAGCAGGCATTGCATGAACATTTATTGGAGACAAGGAGGCTAAACTGCACAAGCATCTAATTCTAAGCTGATTCACACAGCTTGTGACTGCAGCTGAGCTCCAGAGACCTCACTGCCTGTGGTGGGCTCTAAAGCTCTCACAGCTTGTTTCATCTGCATGTTCTTTTCCCCCTGATAAAATGACTCTTTTAGCTTCTCCTCCTAGAGTTTTGCATAGACCAAGTGGGAAAGCCCAAAGTTGTTCCAGACTTGTGTCAGGCTGTTAAAGCTCAACTACACTGAAAGTTCATTAGAGGTACAGTATCATATGGGGGTGACTTTCAACAAGAGTTGTCACAGTGGCACTAACCTCAACAAGTGTATTCACTTTTTGTATAAAGGTTTTAGTCCAATATTCTGCTCAAAAAGTTCAGAATGCAGGGCTTCCCTGGTGGCGCAGTGGTTCGGAGTCTGCCTGTCGATGTGGGGTACACGGGTTCTTGCCCCGGTCCGGGAGGATCCCGTATGCCACGGAGCGGCTGAGCCCATGAGCCATGGCCGCTGAGCCTGCGCGTCCGGAGCTTGTGCTCCACGACGGGAGAGGCCACAACAGTGAGAGGCCCACTTACCGCAAAAAAAAAAAAAAAGTTCAGAATGCACATTGTGTGATGTTTAAGCCCTTTGCTCTTGCTCTGGGGCAAGATTCCTCAATCTGGGGATTAACGACATTTTGAGCTGGATAATTTTTCGCTGTGGGAGCTGTCCCGTGAGTTCTGCGATGTTGAGCAGCACCCCTGGCCTCTACCCACTAGCATCTCCTCAGGCGTTGAGAGGTACAGATTGGGAAGTTGGGATAGACACATACACACTGCTATATTTAAAAAGATCACCAACCAGGACCTACTGTATAGCACAGGGAACTGTGCCCAATATTCTATAATAAGCTAAATGGGGAAAGAGATTTGAAAAAAATAGATACATGTATATGTATAACAGAATCACTTTGCTGTCCATCTGAAACTAATACAATATTTTTAATAAACTATAAGCCAATATAAAATAAAAATTTAAGAAAACAATTATAATTGGAGTTGGCAAGAGGTAAGGGTGCCTATTAAGAAAGGATTGGTTGGTGTTTGACATTGTTGCATAGTTACAAGGGGAGACCTGGAGACCTTAAAGTTGCAGGTGGCAGTTGCCAGCAGATACTGTTTTGAGAATGGCTCTTGGTGTCCTTGAATCTGATACTGTAACTGGGAAGAACAATCTGACTTCATATTAGATCTATTTGTTTTTTGTTTGTTTGTTTTTTTACTTTAACCTATATAAACTATTGTTTTTGCTTCAAGTTAAAAATGTTACCTATAGCCTGAAATATACAGGATAGCCCATTCTCAATGCTCTGACCTTTAAGAGTGTAACACTTTCCCATTCATATAAAGATAAAGAGTTGCAGAACAGAGAATAACATTTCTTTTGTTGGAGGTTTTCAGGAACATCGTGACCTGACCTTCGTGGACAAAGGATTCCTGCGCCAACAACCAACCTCACCCCTCCTTAAGCTTGCCCTTACACATGCTTAACTGAAACCCTTCAGGGAGTTTGGGATGTTTTGAGCATGAGCCTCCCATTCTCCTTTTCATGGCTCTGCAATAAACCTTGGTCTCACTCTGCATCAGGCACATGAACTTGTGTTCGCTAACAATACAGGTCAGAAAACTCAAGTTTTCACTAATAAAAGAATGTGTTTGAAACCTTGTCTACAGTGGGCACCTGGTCCATTTCGAAAGCCTAAACCATAGTTGCTCCATTTTACTTTTAAATGTATTTTTTCTTTAATGGTTAATAGCAGATGTACAGTGCATGTCGAATAGGCTACAAACAGGCTCTTTGGGATAGCCTAAAGTTCAAGTCATGTGTCAGCCAGAATGACTTCCCCATACCTTAATATGTGAAAATTTCTTCCATCAGTGTAAAACAAATTTTTTTCAAGTTGTGCAGAAAGGGTAGTTTGGTCAACAGAATAATGGCTCTTCAGAAAGCCTATGGCCTAATTCTCCAACACACAAATATATTACCTCATGTAGCTAAAGGAACTTGTGTGGGTGAGATTAAATTAAGAATCTTGACTTGGAGAGGGTCTCCTGGATAAGTTTTGTGGGTGCAAAGCAATCACAAAGGTCTTCAGCTATGAAAGAGGAAGGACAGAGAGTCACAGCCAGAGAAGGAGGTGTGAGGACTGGGGCAGAGGTGGGAGTGATGTGATTGCCGGCGGGGCCAGAAAGCGAGGAAATCATGTGGCCTTTACAGACTGGTGAAGGCAGGGAACAGACCCTGCAACAGATCCTCCAGAAGTAACAGACCTGATGACACTTTAAGCTAGCACAGTCAGATCCATTTTGGATTTCTGACCTCCAGAACTGTAAGAGAAGGAACTTTTGGTAATTTGTTACATCAACAACAGAAAACTAATACAGGTATTTAAGTGTATATTTTTATTTTTATAAATTTATTTATTTATGATGTGCCGGCTCTTCATTGCTGCGTGCGGGTTTCTCATTGGGTTGGTTCTCTTGTTATGGAGCACGGGTTATAGGCATATGGGCTTCAGTAGTTGTGGCGCATGGGCTTTGTTGCTCTTTGGCATGTGGGATCTTCTCAGACCAGGGCTCAAACTCATGTCCCCTTCATTAGCAGGTGGATGATTAACCACTGTGCCACCAGGGAAGCCCTAGGTGGATCTTTTTAAAAGCAAAGTATAACACTGCTTTTGGAATGTCCTTGTATTTGGGAGTTAGAAGGAGGTAGGGTCCCGCTGATAATGTTGCTCAGGAAATCAATGTAGAAGCCACTCTCCTAAGAGGGACTGGGAGATGTGGGCAGATGCTGCGGATCCTCCTGACAGCAGGGGTGTTGTGAGGAGAGGAGGTTCAGGAGGCCAAACAGAGAGGGACTGTGGGCCTTGCTTAGAGCCTCTGCAGGCATCTCTGCTGAAGAAGGAGGCCTTCCTAAGGTCTGTGCATTTGCACCTTAACCAGCAGCTTAGCACAGTCACCAGAAGTTGAGGGGTGGAGAATAGAAGTGAACCAGGACTTCCCTAGTGGCCCAGTGGTTGGGAGTCCACCTGCCAGTGCAGGGGACGTGGGTTCGATCCCTGGCCTGGGAGGATCTCACATGCTGAGGAGTAGCTGAGCCCGCGAGGCACAGCTGCGGAGACCCTCGCGCCTAGAGCCACAGGTCCGCAACAGGAGAAGCCGCCGCGGTGAGACGCACACGAGGATCTAAGGAAGCCAACAACAAAAAAGTGAACCATGGGAATTAGTTAATTAACTAATTAATTATTAAAATATTTCAGTTTTGTTTCTTTCTCTTCCTCACTACACTTGATAGAAAGTGACAGCTGTGTTTTATTTAATGCTTTAACAATCTTTTATATTATATATTTTTTAGTATTATTAATTTTCTTATTTATTTTATTTTTGGCTGCATTGAGTCTTTGTTGTGGTGCATGGGCTTCTCATTGAGGCGGCTTCTCTTGTTGCAGAGCAAGGGCTCTAGGCTCTCGCGCTTCAGCAGTTGTGGCTCACGAGCCCAGTAGTTATGGCTTGCGGGCTCAGTAGGTGTGGCCCACGGGCTTAGTTGCTCTGCAGCACATGGGATCTTCCCAGACCAGAGTTGGAACCCGTGTCCCCTGCATTGGCAGGCGGATTCTTAACCACTGAGCCACCAGGGAAGTCCTATATATCCTTTTATTTTTCAAAAGATTATGCAAAATATGTGGGAGACGTTTCACAGTTCATTTCCCAATCCTGAATTAAAGGTGCTTGTGTGAGTTGTGGCTCATCCATTTAGACATGAGGATGCTGCTAGGAAATGCACAAGCTGGTCCTGAATTACACAAACATTCCCATCCTAGCTCTACCCCTTCCTATTTGTGTGATGTTGGACAGGCCACCTAACCAACTCTAGCCTCACTTTCCTTGCTTCTAAAGCAGAGATGACCATACAACTATGTCATAGAGCTGTTTGGAGAGTTACATGAGATGATGTATTTACTAGCACTTATCTAAGACCATGTAGCAAACACAGTAACCCCAATGAATGATTGGAGATAATTGTGTCAATTGTCTAAATAGGCCCCAGGGTGGTCACTCTTAGTGCTGGATTCTGGTCCTGCTTTGGACCCTTTTCATCTCTCACGGTCTGTTTCTACTTCTCCATCCCCCTCGATCCACAATGGCCTAATGACTTCCAGCTGAAACTCTGTTTTCCCTTGTCTGTGGTTAGAGTGGTGGGTGGGAAGCAGCCTTCTGGGCCCACCTGAGCCCTTACATGCAAGATCTTGTTTAATTCTCTTAACATAATTTGTAATACTTTGATTATTTTCATATTTAATGAGCCTGTTTTCTGGGCAGAATATCTTGGTAAATTTTCCATATTTACTAGAAAAAATATTATTTTATTCTGCAATGATTAGGTGGAGAACTCTATAAATGTTCATTACTTCAAGGTGAATAGTGTCATTCAAATCTTCTATATACTTACTGATTTCTTTTTCTTTCTCTGGTCTAGATGCTATAACAACAAAGATGATTTTAAATATATATTTTCATTTATTCAACCTCTTTGTGCACCATACACTTTTCTATTCCATCTAATAAGTTTACTGAAAGTATATAAATTCACTTTTAGGATGTCACAGGCAATTATAAAGTATAAATTATGCTCATTAAAGTAGAATGAATACATTAAAAAGATAAACCAGTTTATTAACTGATTTGTTAACCAGTTTATTAATTAATTCATAATGTGATTATTATTTAACCTTTTAACATTAAAAACCCGAATTCTCTTCTGAGTGTCATTATTTATAAATGAGGATAACCCAAGACTTTATAAGAAGTTTATGAAATTTAACTTCCTCATCTTGTCAATCAATGTTGCCAAGGAGAATTTTCAATTATTATAAAGAAAGAACAGAACATCGATTAGTGGCCAACTTCTGTTTTCCATTCAAAATATTGCTTTTACTTCAATCATAAATATTGACAATATTTACTTTGGTTGTTTCCCTTTGATTATTGATATACCTGAAAATTATATTGAGGGGTGACAGAGCTCCTTATGTTTGAGATTTTTAGAAGTCTAAGGATAATACAAAAAAATTAAAACTTACACTTTTACTCGGTTCATGTGTTCGTAGCCTCTGTGTCTGTAGGCACAAATATTCTCACACAATGTCCACATGTCTTTTCTTTAATCCTTTCAACTAAGATCAATTTATAATCTAAACATTGTCAGAAAAAATATATATCAATAAATAACCACTGTCAGACACTGGGATGGAGGGAGGGTCTGCACAGCTGTCACCTCACAGGCCAGAGAGGATTTCTGAGCTTCTTCTTCACAGAATTATTATCTGAGCTTTTCTGAGCTTCTTCTGAGCTTTATTATTTATATTTATATATCTGAGCTTTTTTTTTTATATTTATATCTGAGCTTTATTATATATCTGAGCTTTATTATATATATATATATTTTTTTTATTTTATATATATATTTTTTTATTTTATACTTTATATAAAATATATATTATATTTTTTATATATTTTATATATATATAAAATAAATAATATAATAATAATATAATAAATAATAAATATATATATAATAAATAAATAATAATAAATATAATAAATAAAAATAATATAAAATATAATAAATATAATAAATATATAAAAAATATATAAAAAAATATATAAAATATATAAAAATATATAATAAAATAAATAAATAAAATAAATAAAATAAATAAATAAAAATATATAAAAAAATATATAAAATATATAAAAATATATTTAAAAAATATAAAAAATAAAAATAAATAAATAATAAATAAATAAAATAATAATATAATAAATAATATAATAAATATATATATATTTTATACTTTATTATATATATCTGAGCTTTATTATATATCTGAGCTTTATATATATATCTGAGCTTTTTTTTTATATTTATATCTGAGCTTTATTATTTATATTTATTATTATTATTTATTATTATTATTTATTATTATCACAGGCCAGAGAGGATTTCTGAGCTTCTTCTTCACAGAATTATTATCTGAGCTTTATCTGAGCTTCTTCTTCACAGAATTAATTAGCCTCCCTTCCCCAGGAGAAGGTGTCTGGAAGGTCCCCTTGAGGGGATGAGATGAGTGTGAGACTTGTAGGATGTGCAGGTGATGAGCAAGATGAAGAGTATTCCAGGCAGAAAGGACAGGAGCAGAGGTGGAAAGAGCCCGGTGTGTTCTAGGGTCTGAGAGGAGGTTGGCATCATCAGATACAGGGAGCGATGGGAAGAGGGTCACAAGGGGGGCGGCAGAGATGGGCAGGATCCCCAGGGGGCGGGGTGTTATCAAGGATCTGTGGATAATGCGCCCCCTCCTTTTCATGATATTATCCTCATGTGTCTGTTTGAAAGCTTCTTTTCTATGGCTAAAAGCGAGCGAGCGAGAGAGAAACGCAATTAGGAAAAAGAATATGGAAGATACAGCTGCACGTATGCACGAGAGAGCACAACACTCGGAGCGTGAAACCTGGGGTTTTGGTGAAACAGTGACCCAGAAAATGAGAACAAAACCTTGCCCTCCCAGCATGCAGAAAAAGCAGCTAGTAAGACACCACAAATAGCAACTTCATTACCTCAATTCCGCTAATGTTTAAGATTTTGTCTGGGCAGGTCCCATGTTAGACACGGAGTGCGATACTGAGTAGAGTGGCCACAGCCTTGGGCTCTGGTAGAAATCGGGAGGGGGAAGTAAGGGAGGAGCCTAGCAGAGGATGAGGGGAGAGAGAAGTAAGAGAAAACCCTCGGAATCTAGCATTGCTGTTGGAATGCAGACGCTCAAATACAGTAAAGTCTGGAGGATGGATTCTTGGTGGGGACCAGGGAGGTGTGTGCACCTGTGTGTTTATGTTTTGGAGAAGAGAAGGGGCAGAGCAGAGGTGACAGATGTACTTTATAAAGTTGAGATCCGTTGTACTTTTCTTAACTTCTTGCCCATTAGCTTACTGATAATTATCTTTGTATTCCTGTTAGAATCACACTGGGAGATTCAAAACTTCTGTCACAGAGGACTCCACATCACGAGAAAAATTTGGGCAGAGTGTGCAGGAGTGGGGCAGCCGGATGGCAGGATATTTAAACATTTACCTGAGTATTTTATATTGCAGCCAGAGTTGAGGCTCACAGGCCTCACCTCTACTTAGTAGGAAAGTCTAAATTGATGAAAATTTTAAATATTACTTTTCGGGGATATTCCTATTTTTTTTAGAATTTCAAAAAGAGTCTCAAAATACTAATTGGAGTCACCAACTGAATAATCGCCTTGGAGACTAAGAGACTCAGTTTGGGTGTTTTAGTGCCAATTGAATTAGAAAAAAAAATCTAAACCAAACAAACAGACAAAAAAAAAAAAAAAACAAAACCTCAAACATATAAGTATTGTTAATCTTGATATATTACTGCATTTACTTACCCAGAAAAAAATATGTAAAATGTATACAAATTTTACACAGAAATCCTTTGTTTATGAATGTAATCTGAATGTTGTCTGGGCCTTACCTCTGCAATAATAAAGTAATAATAAAGTAAGTTTGTACTGATCCTACCAGCTCTCAAGTGCACTGGCCATGTGCAGCAGAGGCTCTCAGCTCTCATGGTCCATGGGGACTTACCCTCGACAGCATCCCTTAGGATTCTCGGAGACGGGCTGTTACACAACACCTTAACAGCTTTCATTGTCTACGCACGACCTACTATGACTTGATTGTCCCTCCATCCTTAGTCGATGTTCATTTCTCCTTGGCCAGAGCCATGCTGCTCCCGTCCGGAGCAATCTTCCAGGGAGCCCCTGCCTGGGGGCTGAACTCTGCCCTGACACGTGAGGCCCCTCTCCCCTCCGGACATTGTTCTCACTGCTCCTGTCATGCTGCTGCAAGACCACCTCCCCAGCAATTCTTCTTGCTGCCACACGTGCCTCTGGGGCTGGTGAGCCTGTCACACAGGGAGGCTGTTCAGAGCTGCCGGTTCAGCTCCTGCTGCTTCATTTACCACCGACATCATCTATATCTGGAACTCCAGTTTCTGCACTGACCACACGGGCCACCGCGGCCTCTAAATCGCTCCCTAGTTTCTTCCCGGCTCTTATTTGAACATCACGCTCACTTCCACATTGTCACTAGGTCCACGATGTTCTGCTGTATTGTGCCTCACAAAATGAAAAGTTCCCAGGACTTCCTTTTTCCTGCTGAACTGAAAATATTTTTCTCTTACCCTATATGCATTTATTAGATGGTTCACCGGTATTACTAATAGCTTTATTCCCAGTTGCCATTTAGATTGTTTGGGTCAGGGTCATGTCAAGTAACAGCCACCAGGTTTGTCTAGAACAACTGAACCCCTCTGATTATTGGCCTTGTTCCCGGAACTGGCTCATGAGGTCACACATATTTCCCACGGGGACTCTCTCTGAAACTCACCAACCATGCTTATCCTTTTGTTCACTTTCTGTGTGCAAAGTCATCAACTACACAAGGGCAGTATGAATCCTCACTGTGGAAACAGGTCTAGGATGTTGGGTGGGGACTGCTGGCAACACCTCAGTCACAGCCGCTGGCCAACCCCACCTGAAAGCCACTGCACCCGGGGAGAATCCTGCTACATGAAGAGTAGCTGGCTTGAGTTATTTTATTTTCTCTTTTCTTTTTTTAAACACTAAAGTCATTTAATAAATTATATTGCTTGGGATTTTATTTATTTTTGGATAATTTTAAATTTCAAAGAGGAAGTAAATCAACATTGTCATTTTATAATTGGGGGGAAAAAAAGCACACTGAAGTCCATAGCTGTGTGAGGGGTAGACTGAATCAGGATAGAGAGGAAGAGAGCATGTATTGGAGTATTATTGGGAAAAATAGTGCAGCTCTGGACTTCCCTGGTGGTGCAGTGGTTAAGAATCTGCCTGCAAATGCAGGGGACAGGGGTTCGAGCCCTGATCCAGGATGATCCCACATGCTGTGGAGCAACTAAGCCCGTGCACCACAGTGACTGAGCCTGCACTCTAGAGCCTGCGAGCCACAACTCCTGAGCCCACGTGCCACAACTGCTGAGTGCAAGCACCTAGAGCCTGTGCTCAGCAACAAGAGAAGTCACTGCAATGAGAAGCGTGCACACCACAACGAAGAGTAGTCCCTGCTCGCCGGAACTAGCACACAGCACCGAAGACCCAACACAGCCTAAAATAAATAAATAAATAAATATATTAACAAAAAATAATGCAGTTCTGAATGAGGGAATTAAGTGATATTTTGAAGGTAGAATTCGTAACATTCTCTGTGGTCCTAGAATCCAGGTCTGAGACTATCTCTCCAAAGTTCCACCATTTGTCTCTTCCGAATGATTTGTCTACAGTGATAGTGGTTCATATGTATTGAGAAATTACTCTTCTAGGCCATATGCTAAATATCTCCTATCTATGCTCTCCTCTAACCATTTGTATAGCCCTGTTGATTAGGTTCTATCATCAACGTACTACAAATGAGAAAATCCAGGCTTAGAGAAGTTAAGTTAATATATCCTGTGTCACAGAGAAAAGGAGTATCAGAACTGGGCTTGGTCAGATGGCCTATCACAGAACAATACCCAGGGGAGCTGTGATTATTATGTAACTAATACTATAGGTGCAGTGAAAACATCCCAAGAAATAAGATATTCTTATATAACTTACATCTCTGCCATGGTAACACCTGCCACCTCAGCAAATACTATAGCTCTATTTATCAAAATGTCAAGCGTAGACAATGTTTATTGATTCTCCTGTTAATCCATCTGGAAAGTATACATTAGAGGTCAGAAACTCACCAGCACTCCCTGTATTCTCTCGTGGCCCCTTTCAGCAGATCACATCTTCCAACAGCATGCAAAGTTTGCCAAGAAATGGGATTTTGCTCACTGACCCTCCTGACGTCTCCTTGAATCTTTTTTTTTAATTCTCCTGACCCTATTTCTCTAAATTCTATGCCATCTTCACAAGCCACTTACCCTCATCAAGGAGATGCCGTTTGGTACCTTACCCAGTATTTCTTGCTCTTGACCTCAACTCTACTGTTGGCGCTTGTTCTCCCCTTGACTTGGTGCATTTTTGGGAACTCTCAGCTGAACTGGCCCTAGAAACTCCTTCTTTTCCTGTTTGTGTATATTGTCAACTCCCAACCCAGATGCTATGAGGGATGCAAGATGACACATATCCATGTGCCCGCAAAGACCTTGCAGTGCGGTGGGGTCATGAGCCACGTCCCTCCAGAGCCACTAACATTGCAGAGCCAAGAGTCTTAGTGTCTCTTGACACTAATAACAGGCTTATAAGTAAAGGTGTAAATATACACAAACCGACTCATGTTAATTACACTTCAGAACAAATTTGGTTATGAATAGATTAAAACATGATTGTTTATTCTAGAGCAGAAAAATCCATGTGTGTGAAACTACATCATTTAGATTATTATATCACTACTGCTCCTGCTAGGAGAGAAGCCTGAAGCAGGAAATCTATGGCAGAGCAATGGAAAGGGTGATCACAGTTAATGAGTCTAGTTTCGCTTCAGTCCATTTACAGGCTCAGCAATAAGTTTTGATTTTGGGATCTGTGTGATGTCCAGGGATGTGTAAAATAATTTTTCTTATTCTCCTACTTCCAACCAATAATCAATATTCAAGTAGGGGAACAACTCAAATTCTTAAATCCATGACTCGGACACTTGACATTACCATGAATTCCAGGGAAATATCTGCCCTGGGAGAATCTGCCTAACTGAGCAGAAAAGCTACAAGGCTCCTGTCTCCTCTCTGCCATAAGGTCTGCATGAAAGGTCAAGTGAACTGTCCCTGAGCCCCTTTACTTTATGCTCACCTTAGATCGTGTCCCCGTATGTCCCAGTGCTCTGAGGCAAAAAGTGCACAGAGATGAAGCTAGGGAAGGAAACACAGTCTTCCCTGAGCCACTGGGATGGCCTAGGCTGTCCACACAATCACATGTCTCTTCTGGTCCCTCTCACAATCTGGCCAGGATTCTTTGGTGCAAGGACCGTGCTCAGCATGTCAGCCCTCATTGTCACCAAAGACCAGGGAAAACAAACGACTGAAAGGGAAGCACTCCAAGTGAGGGGAATCGCACCCATGATGAACTTACTAGAGTTTGGCTTCATTTGCTAGAAAAGGAGTGGAACTCTGCCCGGTGGGGTTAACAGGAAGTGGTGACTAACGGAAATCTTGAGCGCAGCCCGCCTTCGGGGAGCAAGCTCACTTTAATTGTTTTGTTGCATGTCCTCCAAGCGTCGTGTTGACTAAACAATAAGGTTTCACCCAAGTTCTTTTCGGGAACTTGGAGTCAGCTGCGTCTAATTCAAGCTTGAGCTGGCTAAGACTTGTTGGGACCACTGCCCCCAAACCTGGGCGAGTGCAGGTGTCCTGTGAATGACCGCTTCACATCAGAGGACCAGAATGTCCACCCTCAGACCATGCTAAGTGCCTCCCCCTTTGAGCCTACATCCCACGAAGAAGCACATTACTCATACGCCTCTGCAGAACACCAATTAGCTCACCTTTCCCTACTTCCAGTCACCTTTCCCCAGGCCTAAGGCCACCCAGCTTCTGTATCCCTCCAGTATCTCAGCCCCTGACCTTTGGGGAGGGGGATCTGAGATTTGTTCTCCTGTCTTCTCTCTTGGATGCCTTGTGAATAAAGCCTTTCTTTGCCGCACCTCAGTGTCTCACGTTTTCGGCTTTCTTTGCATAGGACACAAGAACCTGGTTCAGTAGCAGGAGCACCCATGTTTCTTGTCTTGAGGTTGACCAAAGCTCCTCTTACCTGGGAGCGGAGTGGAGCAGGGGTGGCTCTTAACTTCTCTGTTGGATTAGGCTGGGTCACTGATGTTGGTTTACATTGAAGAAGTCTGGAATTCTGTAAATGAAGATGTATAGTGGCAAGTTCAGTTAGAATCTCTCCATATTACAAGTTTTAAAAATCCAAAAAGGAAGCACATACCCTCCCAGAGTCCATGCACAAACAGTGCACTGCCCTGCTCGACATCCATGTAAGAGTCAGCCTGGGAGCCCCCAGCAGAGCTGAGTGTCAGGCAGAGACCAGAAGGAAAGGAGGACAGTGTGCTGGGTCCTGGTGGTGGTTATCGACAGACACCATAATGGGGGATCCACACCCAGGACCTGTAGGCTGACATGAGTGGGAAATAGTGAGAAAAGTAACATTTATTGTCAAAGCATTAGCTGTGAGAATGTCAAAAAGGAAGGGCTTGGAAATGAGTATGGGGCATGGGGCAGTCTCAGGCCAGCAGCATGATGGAGAAGCAGGTGGCCTCTTTAAAGGGGATGATCTTTGGGGGGTGTGGTAGAAGCACAGAATACTGCTAAAGATGAGACTTGTTGGGCTTCCCTGGTGGCACAGTGATTGAGAGTCTGCCTGCCGATGCATGGGACACGGGTTCGTGCCCCGGTCTGGGAAGATCCCACATGCCGTGGAGTGGCTGGGCCCGTGAGACATGGCCGCTGAGACTGCGCCACCGGAGCCTGTGCTCCGCAAAGTGACAGGCCACAACATTGAGAGGCCTACGTACAGAAAAAAAAAAAAAAGATGAGATTTGTGGAACCTGATATAGTAAAAGGAATCAGAAGACATATCAGGAACAAAAAGAATCTGTACTGTGTAGCTGCACACAACCATGGCAGCCATCTAGGACGCTCTCTAAATAAGAATCCAAGTCACCACCCACATGCCTCTCACCACCTCCTCATTTATACGCGCCATGATATTTGGTGGTTGAGGCTGGGTTTAAGGTGCAGTGGTCAGTGCTAACATATCAGGTACGGAGTGGCTAATGTAGCCTTCTGAAAAAGCCAAAAATCTCTGGTTTCTTTCCTGGATCTGTAGAAAAATGATACTTCTGCATAGGGTTGATCTTAAACTTGTCTTTCAGATCTTCACTTACCCATCCATAAAGTACAGTTCACATCATCTCTCGTGCCAGCACAGACACTTTAAGTGTGACCCACCCACAAATTCTTCAGAGGCTCACGGAGTTGAAATAAGAAATCCTACCTGCTCATCCACCCTCATGATTCCATTCCTGCCCTTCCCACTGCCATTACCTGCATCACACAGGAACAGTTCACTTGTCTTACCGAGCACACATGGGGTGGAAGTCACTTTCAGCGCATGGAAACTAGATATTTAATGGTGATTATATCAGGCATTCCATATGTCATCTCAAGCACTGGCCTACTTTATTTTTTCAAAAAGGAAGCGGAGCAAACACCAAGAGTACCCACCCCAGTTATCCCTGATTTTCTCTCATTCTCCATATTTTTTCTTTTTACAAGAATGAAATCTAAAGCAAGAAGTTACGGTAGAGTTGAGCACAGTAAAGCCACACCAAAGGACAATGTATCCTTTCCAGTGTCGCAGGTTTTCATCATCAGCTTTTGGACGAGTGTCACCACTGTCCTCTCTCAGCCAAAAAGAAGCAACGGGGGCTCTTCCTTCAATAACCTGATGCCTCCTGAGTGTCGTGTCCCCCGCCTGTTTGCAGGCACATTGCAGGTGTTCTGCTGGGTTAATAAGGGATTGTTCACACAGGGTGGTCCCCACTGGCTCAGCAGCATCTCAAGCACAAACCTGGGCCCCACATGACTCATATGTGGGGCTCCATCTCAGGCCCAACAACTCAGACGCCCCCGTTTAGTTTAAAGACTAAACATAAAAATTTTTCCTATGACATCCTTCCTGAATAAACTTGTTAGCCCATCCAAATGCATTCTCTCCTTTCGGTGACCCTTTCCCCCTTAAAGTGTGTGGCATAGGATCTTTCCTTCACGCCCCATCTGCCCCAAATTTTCTTAGTTTACCAGAAGAGTCTGCTTCTTCCCAAAAGAGACCAGGCCTCTCCCCTGTCTCCATAAGAGAGCTCAGTCATCAGCCATCATCAGTTCAAGCAGAACGTCCTTCCAGCAGAAGCACCGCAGGTTACCTGGCAGCCCCAGGTCACGAGCAGCTGCCACTAATGTGGGCAGAAACCCGTGGCCTCCTTCCCTGGCTACACCTCCTGCCAAGTCTCTCTCCCCCGAGAGTCATTTTCCTGAAACCTGACGCCTGTGCAGAACAGCTGCCTGGAAGTGAAGTGGTGTCCAGAGAGGAGCAGTGCCGCATCCTGTCCCAGCAGCTCTCAGTTCTCGCTGTCACTTCCCACCGTCAGCCATGGACTCTCTTTCCTGTCTTCATATGGATCCCAGGCCCTCCTTCAGAGTGTCCTTCTGCTGAGTCCCCAGCCGCCATTGGGCCTCACCTGCCACAGTGGACTTCCTGTCCCCTCAGAAAACAGATTCTGTTCTTTAAAACAATTTGAGTTCAAAAAAATTGTTAATGACATTTTCTTCCAGTTTTTTCCTTCTTCTTACATCTTGTATCTGACTTTGCAAACCATTGGAGGGTTTACAACTCTCCAGGTCACTGAAAAGGGAGAATTTTCAGTTAAGTTTCAAAGAGGATCTGGGAGGGATGGTCAGGGTTTCTGCTGGATGGTCCAGGAGACATGAGCACAGCAGTTACCCAGGGCCACTGGAAACCTCAAAGACCAGGACAGCCAATGTGCCCCTCAGCAGTGGTGGCCAGTGCTCACTCATTGGCAGCAGAAGGTCTACGGGTCTCAGCCAGTTTACCTGATGCCCACACCCTGCTGATGAGGGATGATTTCTCTCCACGGTGATTCTCATTACCCATCAGTAAATCCAGCCAGGTCCCCTCATCCCTGAAGCTACAAACCCTCCAAGATCAGCCCACTGTCCACCCACTTTTCCTCTCTCAGTCAGAATGAATCTTGTCTCCTCTCCTGGGACAGGGTGGTCTGTGTCATTCTTTTCCTCTTTCCTCTTATTGCTGGACAGGTTATCACTGTGCTGCTCTTCTATCAGAGTGTCCTCATTCTTATTTTCTAGGTCCTTCTCTTCATTCAGTGAATTTCACCTCTTCCAAATGAAAGGGATAGCTTTTGAAAACAACTATTTCCAGTCTGGACTTAAATAGCTTATTTTGAAAATATAAAAGCAGAACATTGGACCATTCTTTCTCTTTGCATTCTTGTGATAAAAACCTAATCCTTTTTGAGGCAACATACATGTCCCTTGCTAACAAAAGAAAGGGTCATATTGAAGAAAATAATTTAAAAAATAGAGAAAATTATTTCATGATATCTCCCTATGTCTGTTAACAATATAATTTATAAAAACTCAAAGGAGTCCCCACAAAGGGTAATCTCCAAATGCATCATTTTACTTTGGGAGAATAGCATCGAACACTCTAGAAAGTTTCCAGTGTGCAGCTCTTTGTAACTCATGCATTAAGCCAACAATGCAGGTAAACATGGTAATTCAGAAATGAGTAATAAATAAGCCTTGCTCAGATACTGTCAGCCAGGGGGACTTTTTGGATCGTGTGATATTTGACTCAGTTCCTATAATCCTAAGTGTTATGGAGCTAGACACTATCAACCTTCCATTTTTCATGGATGTAATACTGAAACCATGTCCCTTCCTGGGTTAACAGAAAGTAGTGACTAAGAGAAATCTTTGAGCTTGTGTTACAGAGCAACAGATAAGGGAATAGCGTGTTGAAAACCTGCCTCTGCTGATTGAACTCACTTTAGTTATTTTTTCCCTGTCTTTCTTTAATTCCATACACTCCAAGCTTCACGTAACCTAGGTAATATATAACAAAACACTTTAACCACCCCTGTAGATAATGCCTCCGACTATGGGTCACTATAGTAACAGGGAGGTTTAAGTAGTTTTAAAGGAATTTCGAGTTGGTTCCTGTTCAATTCCATCTAACTAAGACTGGTTGGGCTCCACCACCCCTAAACCTGGGTCTGCCCAGGGGTCTGATGAATGACCATTTGATGTCAGAGTGTCTAAACCTCCAATCTCAGAACATGTTGAGTGCCTCCATCTATGAACATGCGTCTCATAGAAGCCTGTGATCCAGACACACATGGGAAGAACACTGATGACCTCAGCTTTCCCCCACAGCCAATCACCTTTCCTCATGCCTAAGGTCGCCCTGCTACTTTATCCTGTAAATATCCTGAGCCCTCACCTTCGGGGAGGTGGATCTGAGATTTCTTCTCCTATCTCCTCACTTGGCTGCTTCATGAATAAACCCTTCCCTGCTGCAAACTTGGCGTCTCAGTGTTTGGCTTGCTGTGAATCAGGCAAGTGAACCTGGTTCGGCAACAATATCTGTTTTAAAATTTCAGATTTATTGAAGTAGAAATGACATAAAATTGTAAGATATTCAAAGTGTACATCATGTTGATCTAAAATATGTATAAATGTGAAAAGATGCCCACTGCTTAGTGAATTAACACATCTGTCGCCTCACATATTTATCATTGTGTGTGTGTGTCAGAGGACATATAGGTTTCACCCTCTTAGCAAATTTCAGTTACAACAACAGCGCTATCAACCATAGTTACCGTGGTATACATTAGATCGTCAGACCATAACCATCTTATACTTGAATGCTTGTTCCCTTTTAGCAACCCCTCCCTCTTTACCCCAACCTGGAAACCACCATTCTTTTCTCTATTTCTATGAGTTTAGTTTCTCATGGCTGTAATATCTGAGGGACGTAAGCAAATACAAAGTTGCTTTCTCAAGATCATCCCTCCAATTGTGTGTTATCTTCCACGTTATGTAAAAAGACTCTCAACCAAAAATGGATCAGGTCATGTCCCGAGAGGACTTACAGTGTGGAAAGCATTACTTTGGGAATTGATCATGGGATTAATCAGTTACACAATTTACAGCAACCTAATTGACATCACACAAAAATGGATTTATTTATTGTTAGAAGGTTGATGTTAAAGCAAACCCATACAACTGGTGTTTAAAACTAGTCACCATGGGAAATTAAATATTTCCAGGGACAGATGGGATATACTTTTGTAGGATAACATGGGTTCTTCCGAGCCTGTGTTCAAAAAGACTAGCCTCCAGCCATGACCCTTCTGGTATAAACAGCCAAAGCAGCCCATCACCATGGTAATAAAAATTCCAAATACGGTAACCATGGATGAAAGAAAGCTCTGGTGACAAGATTTATTTTAAAAGTATAGAACTACACAGAACTGTGATGCCAGAGCTGCGGTTTTATTTCGCCGTGTTTGCTTTTAGTTATGTGACTGAGATTGAATGAGAAAACTTGTATAGAATCAATATTTAATAAATCAGGCAGGCTTGTTTAATCTTCTCATCTCTTGATCATTAGGACAAGACCAAAGTGAAAATCCTGCACACGGTGTAGTATATGGAACACTTAATTATCAATTTATCACAGAAGAAAACACTTTAAACCAGGAAGCACAAATGTGCAAGTTCAACAATAGTAGGCAATTTTAGCCAAGGATGGCTTTGTTTTTGACTACCAAGGATTCACCATCAGTAAGTGGATGAGCTTTTTATTCTGCTCTCCCCGGTGAGAATATGATTCCTCCTCCAAATATCTGGCTGTTGTGCAAGAGGTGGGCTCAACCTAGGCATGTCACTCACGCTGCTGAATGGGTAGAGATCAGCAATTTCAGAGAGCTTATGGGTGGAAGCAGGGGCACTGCACTACAATGAGAAGAGAGAGAGAGAGAGTATGTGTATCAATTACGTGACTTATAGGTCAACCAGGAAGAGATTTTTTATCTCCCAGAAATGGAATCTTGAACCATCCAATTAGGAATCTCCTGATCAGGACTACTTAGGTTATCTGCCCGCAAGGCCCCTCCCATCCCCTAAAGGAAAGGAACTTTGCAATTAGCAAGGAGCCTGCTGCCTATCGTAACTCTCTTGCCCTGCTCCCTTCCACCTGTAAAACCTCTTGCCTTCTTTAGCTCTTGGAGCTCCTTTCTGTCTGCTAGACCGGATGGTGCCAGATTCAAGAATCACTGACTAAAGCCAATAGGATGTTCAACTTTTACTCAGTTGAATTTTGTTTTTTAACATTTTGAAAAATTGTCAACTGAATTGCCAAGATATAGAGCATCAAATTACATAAGTATCAATAAGTGTAAGAAAAGATCTGTAAAATAGCTACATGTTAAGGGTAAATTGATCCGCTGAAGCACTTTTTCATCAATGAATGGTCAGCACAGGTCCTGGGAAGAAACGGAGTGTGAACTTTGGTCTCGTGGGGAATGATGACAAAGACACAGGAAGCAGAGAGAAAAACAACCCTGTGTTGACCGCAAATTCCCAGAACAGTGTCCTGCTTGAAACAAAAGGCTTTTATTTGGGGCTTCTTAGGACTGCAGCCCAGAAGACACACATCCAAGAAGCACTTGAACTGTGTTCCCGCAGACTACAAAATGGGGAAAGTGTATAAAGCAAAAAAAAATTCAAGGTTGCTTAAATTGTTTGTCAAGAAGTGGGATTGAAGTTGGCAAGAAGAGGCTTGTTAAGCAAGGATTTGTTTGGGTTCAAAACCAATATATAGATTTGAAGGAGGGTGATTTTGAAATTCCAGTGTTGCAACTGGCAGCTGCTGGCAGACATTGTTTGGAAAATGCTAGTCGTGTCCTTGAGTTTGATACAGCCCCCAAAATTCAAGTTCTCACTGATGCAGGGATGTATATAAAACCACATCGACAATGGCCACTCGACTCTATATGGATGCCTGAAGCATAGTTACTCTATTTTGATTTTTAAATGGTCTTAGATGTGTCATCAACCACAAATGAGCTCTGAAACCTCCCTGTTTACAAGACAGCTAGCACCCATCTACTTTCATCTTGGTCAGGTGTTCCCCTGGTGCATGACTGCCATTTCACTCTGGCCACAGCTGGAGACCAAAGTCAACACTGGAGAGAGACCTACATTGACAACATCTGAAAGAGGGAAGGAGAGGGTTACTAGGCAGGACCAAGAGTGCAGGCCAAGATGGAGAAGAATGAAGACCCAGTGAAGATAATTGTTGTAGGTATTCTTCCCTTGAGGTAAATAATATCCATCTCTCTACCCAGTCCAGTCATCAGGATGCCCTTTGTAAAGTGTCTCTAATTTCACACTGGAAATATAAAAGACATAATAAGATGACACTGTATGCCTATCATGGTCAAGACACTGTGGAATTTTACAGGAAATTTCTTATTTAATCAGCAAGAAAATATTATCATGTCCATTTTACACACAAGGTCACTGAAGTTTGAGGGGGGTGGGGTGTGAGGGACATGCCCTGAGTCACAGCTCCCACGAGGCAGAGCTGAGAGGCACCCCAGGTCTGTCTGTAATTATAAGCTGAGTTATCAGGTGGAGCATTAGGCCAGCAAAAGCTCAGGTCTTTATACAAAAAAAAAAAAAAAAAAACAAAAGTAGAAGTATTTATGTGAGATTTTTGAAGCAATGGCATTAGTTGAGGATTTCATGAATCAGGGCTGTAGTATTACTAAGTTATACGCTGTCCTGCTGCACAAGTGCTTTCTCCTCCGTGACTGGTGGGCGGCAGGCAGGCTGAGGCTGCGGTGTCCCCTGCGGGACCGTGGCCTGACCTCTGCTGTCTGGGGGTCTCTTCCCGTCCTCTCCACTTCTCGCCTCTTCTGCTGTGACTTCTTCCACCATCCCCCACCCACCAGGTGCTCTGTACTCCGCCCCTTCTGCCTGTCACTTCTCTTTTTTCACTTGCTTTCCTCTTGCGGTGCCGTCGCTGCCTTTGGTTCCCATTCATGACCCAGTTTTCACATTTTCTCCCCATCTGCTTTGAATGCTCATCTTCTCCTGGGGTCTGGTCTGCTCTCGGGATCCTGGGCCTCTAGGGAACCTAACTCCACACTCATCTTCAAGTAGTGTTGTGTGTGACTTCCCTGGTCACAAGGACTTTTGCTCCCTCTGCCCACCCTGACAATATGGCCATGTTGACCAGGTCACTGCTCATCACTGTGGCCTTGAGGTCAGGGCTCGACACATAACTCACGTCCTCAGGGATGTTCAGTGTCAGGAAGAACTTATCTACTTCCTGATGTGGGCCGAGGAACAGCAGTGGTTGTGACATGTAGGACGTCCCCATGAGGCAAGGGAACAGGCAGAGTCAAGGTGGAATGAGAGGAAACTGTCTGTGAGGAAAAGGTGACAGGGTGGCCTGGCCAGCCATCTGTCCAGGGACAGGCTGATACCCTTGTTTTCTGAAGCAAATGCAAATCAACCATCATCCCGAATTCTAACCCCCAGCAGGTAATGGCTTCAGTTCTTTGAAGTGCACCACCGCAAATAACCCAAGAGGGTCTCCCCAGCTCAAGATGCTTAACTTAATCACCCTACAGAAGTCCATTTTGCTACGTGACTTTACATCTTCATACTGGAGATTAGGGCCTGGACAACTTGAGGGGCCATGTTTCTGCTGGCCACTCTACCCTTCTTTGTCACTTGAAAGGACATTATTTTACATAATTGAAAATTCTCCTCACAACACTTTAGAATACAGCTAAGTACTAAAATATGAGTTACAGATAATCAAACAATGGGGGTAATCAGCGTGGGTCATAATAGATGGATACAGAATAATGCTTTGTTAGTTTATCACCTTCAAGAAGCAAGGCGTGCACACTATATGGTGACAGCCTGTCAGGGCAGCTTCGTGGAGGACGAGGTGGGGAGGCCAGGTGGTGTGTGCACAGCCAGGGATGAGCCAGGAGGGTCCCCGGGAAACACAGGCACAGAATCCAATGGACAGCTAGGCCTGCTGGGGAGTTTAAGCAGAAGAAGCCCAAGACCTTGGGGTGGCGGCTGGGTGGGCAGGGTGCATCTGTGGGTGTGGGTGTCCCTGAGACACTGACGCTGCTCACTTCAGTTATTTGCGCAAGTACCCCGCCCTCTTTAACACCTAGTCTCACCCTGGTGTCCCGATCTAGAGTCCATTCAACACAAAACAAAACAGAGAATATTCGGAACAGCAGAGTATTCGGAGCACAGAGTGACTTCCCGACCATTGAGGTCGAGGAGAAGCACAGGGAAAAGCAAAGGCCTTGAGTGAAGAATGGTGAACCCCACTTTGACTTGAGGACACGCAGGGTGGAACAAGGGCAGAGAGCAAGGAAACCCTCCTGGCAGGTGTCCATGGCCTGGAGCAGGTGTCCCCAGGTGGCCTCCACTTCTCAGACCAGAACTCGCCCAGACCCTCCGGAGGTCACGTCGCTGCCCCTGTGGGTGGCGGACAGCACTGGTCGCCTCCTTTCAGCAGCGTCTCAGGGCCCGCGCACGGGGTTGGGTCAGGTTCCTGGGACGGGAGTCCGGGCGACCGAGGCTGTGGAAGGAAGGAAGGACGAGAGGGAGGGCTCCGTGCTCCGGGGCCAAGGGGCGGGCAGTTTGACCGCTTCTTCGGTCAGAGCAACAACTGGCCTCGCTCGGAGCCCCTTCAACGCCCAAGCAGCTCAGACCCAGAGGAGTCGGAGCCGGGCTGTGCTGTCCCTGCATGTCCAGGCGCAGGGGCGTCAGGGTACCCTGGGTGCGCAGCTGCGAGTCTGGAAGCTCAGGGACCTGCCCTTCGGAGACTCTGCGGACATTTGACATCGCGCCTCCTGGAGCTGCCGCCCCGGATACCCTGCGCAGAGTGCGGCGAGGCCGGTGAAGCACGTCCGTGGCCCCGAACGCACGGCAGGTCCCCATCCCGGTAAGACGCCGCCGCATCCGTGTCGGGAGGCGCTGCTTCCCCGGCTCCTCCCACGCTCATTCCCAGGACCTGCCGACGCAGCGGCAACCCAAGCCTTTGAGCAGGGCCTCCCGTCTAAGTCTGGGGGAGCACGGACGCTGCCACTTCCCGCTCCGCCTGCCTGCTGGTCTGGCGCCCAGGGAGCGGGAGGACTGGAACGCTCCGGCCCCTCCGCTGTCTGCGTGCTGCGCGCGGGGCCGCTGCTGGGACACCAAGTCCACGCCGCACCCCGCGCGTTCCTTCTCTGATCCTTTTCTCTGGTGTGAATGGGCCCAGGTTTCCATCCTGGTAATAACGGTTCTATAAAATTATTTTGTAGAAGGCGTTCTGTCCCCTGCCAAAACAAGATGGTTCATGAATCCAAATGCCAGTCATCCTTAAGCTTTGGCTGTGAGTCTCAAGAGCTGGTCACAGCCTCAACCACCTTTGGGTGCACAAAGCACAAAACAGCTGCCATGCTCCACTGGCCATTAGCCGTCAGAGAAGCAGGACTCAGTGGCCGGACTCCACGTCCAGGGATGGGGCTGGAAAGACAACTTAATGCCTTCTGGGAGACACTGTAGGTACTGGTGACTTGACGGATGATGATCTGTACCCAGCAAGTAGCTGCTGCTCAGAATTAAAGGGGGTCCTGCATGCGGAAGAACAGGGGGCACAGGGACAGGACAGCTTTCACTCACTGCCAGTGGCTGGGGATGGCAAGATGAGGAGGCCGTGCCTGGGGGGCTGGGGCATCTTGAGGGGGGACTTGATGGGGAGCCTTTGGTAATTTGGTATTTGTTTTGTTTTAATATTTTCTGGCATGTGTCAAATGCAATCAGTTTATTTTGCAACGCTGATCTCTAAAAAGTGTCGGTTCCACTGTGGCTCTATAGATCATTCCATGGCATCCTGCATCCCGTGCGCAAATCCTACCCCAGCCTGTGCTGGTAGGACCTGCAAGTTAAGAATGGTTTTTATAATTTTAAATGTTAAGATATTAAAAAAAAAAATTGTGAGACGTGAGAATTATATGACCGTCAAATTTCAGTGCCTATAAATAAAGTTTTATTGGAGCACAGCTATGCTCATTCATTTACCTTTTATCTGTGGATGCTTTCCTGCTGCAATAACAGAGTTGAGTTGATTCAACACAGGTCATGTGACAAAGCCTAAAAGATTTACTATCTGCCCTTTAGAACATTTTGCCAGACCTGGGCTAGGAAAGTAGAATTTTTAAACACTACATGTTGGAGTTTTACGTAAAGAGCAGGTAAACTTAGGAAATTTTGCCATGTGAAATAAACCTTTTTTTTTTGGTAAATATAAAACTGGTGACATTACTCTGAGTAATCTTAGTTAGAATAAACACTAAGACCCAAAAGGTACAAATTTTACTGCTCTGGGGAGGGAACCTGCTGCCTTCTCTCATCTAGGAAAAAAACCACAAATCCCTGTTACTGAAATAGAGCTTCCACCTGGATGAGCTTCAACTATAAAAACTACCAGGTATTTTCTGAGTATGAAAACAGGGCACCAAAAAGCACAAAATTATTTAGTTTGAACTTTGGTTTGGAGACATCTCTTTTGACTGTGGCAGTGTTTGCCAGAGGTCATTGAATATGTAATTTTTTTAAAAGAATAGCGGGAGCATTCAAGATGGCAGTGTGGGAAGATGCGGAGTTAGCGTCTCCCCAGCACTAGGGCGTCTGCAGGCGGCTTGTGGGGAACTCGGACCCCCAAGGAGACGGGAGGAATCCCAGAGTGAACTGGTAGGACATACGGGGACCGAAGGGGAGGAGAAGTGTAATCCAGACAACATAGGCGCCCCTGAGGCTGGGGATATCAGGAGAGGCAGGTGGGAGGGACTCTCCGGGAAGAGCAGGAGAGGAGTGGAAGGCGATCGCTTGACCCACTTGGGCCGGAGAGCTTGCTGAGCTCCTAAGCCTGTTCCCCCCCTTCCAAAGCCCCATGCAAGCCGGATGTGCCCTGGGGGCATAGGAGGGAGGCCGGCTGGATCAGGAGAGGTAGGTGGGAGTGGCCCTCTAAGACCGGAGGAGAAAAGGCGAGGAGAGGAGGGCATTTGCTCTACCCATTCGAGCACTGGAAGCCTTATGGGCTGCCAGGTGAGGTCCCCTACCCTCTGAAGCCAGGGATGGTGGGCACGCGTGGGCCCCTTTTGTTCCTTGAGCCTAAGCCCCACCTCCCACAGCACCCAGAGCCCTTTCCAGCTCTGTGGGTCCTGAGCATTGGCACCACCCACCGCCCAAACCTCACCATTGCTTATGTCCTGCTCTCCACAGCCAAGTCCTCCCCCTCCGACCCGCCCGTTATTTTTCTTTTCCTCCCTCCTCTTTTTTACTATTGCGGTACTGTTGTACCTTCCAGTTGTTGATTCATCTATATATTTATTTTTATATTATTTCTAACATATCTGTTATTTTCCTAGTCTAATATTATTTTTTACTTTGTTATAGTTCTTTTCTCCCTTTTTTTTCTTTTTGGCTGTCCCACGTGGCTTACAGGATCTTGATTCTCGAGCCTAGGGTTGAGCAGAAACTCCTGCAGAGGGAGATCCAAGTCCGAACCACTGGACTATCAGAGAACCTCAGGCCCCAGAGAATATTCTCCAGAGTGAGGTCTCACAGAGGTCCTCATCTCGGCAGCAAGACCCAGCTCTAGCCAAGAGCCTACAGGCTGCAGGGTTGGAAGGCTCAGGGATAAAATGCTGTATAACAGGATCACAATCCCAATCATAAAAAAAAAAAAACAAAAAGAAAGACATAGCAAAAAACTATGTCACAGTTTAAGGAGGAAGGTAAAAACCTACAAGACCAAATAAATGAAGTGAAAATAGCAACCTACGTGAAAAATGATTCACAGTAATGATAGTAAAGGTGATCCAGAATCTTGGAAATAGAATAGAAGCATGGATTGAGAAAATATAAAAAATGTTTAACAAAGATCTAGAAGAACTAAACAATAAACAAACAGAGATGAGCAATACAATAACAGAAATAAAAAAGACACTAGAAGGAATCAATAACAGAATAACAGAGGCAGTAGAAAGAATAAATGAGATGTAAGACAAAACGTTGGAAATAACTGCTGAGGAGCAGAATATAGACAAAAGAATGAAAAGAATTGAAGACAATCTCAGGGACCTCTGCAACATCATTAATGCACCACCATTTGAATAATAGGGGTCCCAGAAGAAGAAGAGAAAAAGAAAGTGTCTGAGAAGATATTTGAAAACATTATAGCAGAAAACTTCCCTAACATGGCAAAGGAAATAGTCACTCAAATTCAGGAAGCACAGAGAGTTCCATATAGCATAAACCCAAGGAAAAACACACCAAGACACATATTAATCAAACTAACAAAAATTAAATTCAAAGCAAAAATATTAAAAGCAGCAAGGGAAAAACAAAAGTAACATACAAAGGAATCACCATAAGGTTATCAGCTGATTTTTCAGTGGAAACTCAGCAGGCCAGAAGGGAGTGGCAGGTTATACTTCAAGTGATGAAAGAGAACAACCTATAACCAAGATTACTCTGCCCAGCAAAGATGTCATTCAGATTTGATGGAGAAGTGAATAATTTTTCACACAAATAAAAGCTAACGGAATTCAGCACCTCCAAACCAGCTTTACAACAAATGCTAAAGAAACTCCTCTAAATGAGAAACACAAGAGAAGAAAAGGACCCACAAAAGCAAACCCAAAACAATTAAGAAAATGGTAATAGGAACATACATATCAATAATAACTTTGAATGTAAATCAATTAAATGCCCCAAGCAAAAGACACAGACTGGCTGAATGGATACAAAAACAAGACCCATATATATGTTGTCTACAAGAGATCCACTTCAGACCTAGGGACACATACAGACTGAAAGTGAAGGGATGGAATAAGGTGTTCCATGCAAATATAAATCAAAAGAAACCTGGAGTAGCAATACTTGTATCAGATAAAATAGACTTTAAAATAAACAGTATTACAAGAGATAAGGAGTGGCACCATATAATGATCAAAGGATCAATCCAAGAAGAAGATGTAACAATTATAAATGTTTATGCACCCAACATAGGAGCACCTCAATACATAAAGCAAATGCTAACAACCATGAAAGGAGAAATCAACAATAACACAATGATAGTAGGGAACTGTGACACCCCACTTACACCAATGGACAGATCATCCAAACAGGAGATAAATAAGGAAAAACAATCTCTAAATGGCACAATAGAGCAGATAGACCTAATTGATATTTGTAGAACATGGCACACAAAAGTGGCAGAATACACTTTCTTCTCAAGTGCACACCGAACATTCTCCAGTATACATCGCATCTTGGGTCACAAATCAAGCCTCGGAAAATTTACAAAAATTGAAATCGTATCAAGCATCTTTTCTGACCACAACGCTATGAGATTGGAATTCAATTACAAGAAAAAACTGTAAGAAACACACATACATGGAGGTTAAACAGTACACTAATAAATAACCAAGATATCACTGAAGACATCAAACAAGAAATTAAAAAACACATAGAAACAAATTACAATGAAAACACGCTGACACAAAACCTATGGGATGCAGCAAAATCAGTTCTAAGAGGGAAATTTATATCCATTCAATCTCACCTCAAGCAACAAGAAAAATCTCCAATAAACAAGCTAACCGTACACATAAAACAACTAGAGAAAAAAGAACAAAAAAACCAAAGTTAGTAGAAGGAAAGAAATGATAAATATCAGAGCAGAAATAAATGAAATACAAATGAAGAAAACAAGAGCAACAATCAATAAAACTAATAGCTGGTTCCTTGAGAAGATAAACAAAATTGATAAATCCTTAGCCAGACTCATCAAGAAAAAAAGGGAGAGGATGCAAATCAATAAAATTAGAAATGCAAAAGTAGAAATCACAACAGACACTGCAGAAATACAAAGGATTATAAGAGATTACTACAAACAACTATATGCCAATAACATGGAAAACCATGAAGAAATGGACAAATTCCTGGAAAGGTACAATTTTCCAAGACTGAACCAGGAAGAATTAGAAAATATAAACAGATGTATCACAAGTAATGAAATTGAAATCATAATTAAAAATCTTCCAACAAGCAAAAGTCCAGGACCAGCTGGCTTCACAGGGGAATTCTCTCAAATTCTATTCTATTCTATTCTATCGAATTCTATCAAATACTAGTTAGAGGAGAGCTAAACTGATCTTTCTCAAACTCTTCCAAAAATTTGCAGAGGGAAAAACACTCCGAAATTCATGTATGAAGCCACCATCACCCTGATACCAAACAAAACCAGAAAAAGATATCACAAAGAAAGAAAACTACAGGGCAATATCACTGATGAACATAGATGCAAAAATCCTCAACAAAATACTAGCATACAGAATCCAACAGCACGTTAAAAGGATCAGACACCATGATCAAGTGGGATTGGTCCCAGGGATTCTTCAATATACGCAAATAAAACAATCTGATACACCACATTAAGAAATTAAGGAATAAAAACCATACAATCATCTCAATCGATGCAGAAAAAGCGTTTGAAAAAATTTAACACTGATTTATGATAAAAACTCTCCAGGAAATGAGCATAGAGGGAAGCTACCTCACCATAATAAAGGCCATATATGGCAAACCCACCACAAGCCTCATACTCAATGGTGAAATACTGAAAGCATTTCCACCAGGATCAGGAACAAGACAAGGATGTCCACTCTCACCACTCTTATTCAACATAGTTTTGGGAGTCTTAACTACGGCAATGAGAGAAGAAAAAGAAATAAAATGAATCCAAATTGGAAAAGAAGAAGTAAAATTTTCACTATTTGCCTATAACATGATACTACACATAGAAAATCCTAAAGATGTCACCAGAAAACTACTAGAACTAATCATTGTATTTGGTATGGTTGCAGGATACAAAATTAATGCACAGAAGTCTCTGGCAATCTTATACACCAACAACAAAAAATCAGAAATAAAAATCCAGGAAACACTCCCATTTACCATTGCAACAGAAAGAATAAAATACCTAGGAATAAACCTGCCTAAGAAGATGAAAGACTTGTACTCAGAAAACTATAAAACACTGATGAAAGAAATCAAAGGTGACATAAACAGATGTAGAAATATACCATATTCTTGGATTGGAAGAATCAATACTGTGAAAATGACTATACTACCCAAAGCAATGTACAGGTTCAATGCAATCCCTATCAAAGTACCAATGGCATTCTTCACAGAATTAGAACAAAAAAAATTGCAATTCGTATAGAAAGAAAAAAGACCCTGAATAGCCAAAGCAATCTTGAGAAAGAAAAACAGAGCTGGAGGAATCATGCTCCCTGACCTCAAACTATACCACAAAGCTACAATAATCAAGACAGTATGGTATTTGCACAAAAACAGAAATATAGATCCATGGTACAGGATGGTACAGATACCCACAAACATATGGACACCTAATTTATGACAAAGGAGGCAAGAACATACAATGAGGAAAAGACAGCCTCTTCAATAATTGGTGCTGGGGAAACTAGATAGGCAAATGTAAAAGAATGAAATTAGAATACTCCCTAACAACATACACAAAAATAAACTCCAAATGGTTTAAAGACTTAAAAATGTAAGACCAGACACCATAAAACACTTAGAGGAAAATATAGGAAAAACACTCTTTGACATAAACCACAGCAAGATCTTTTTTGACCCACCTACTAGAGTAACATAAATAAAACCAAAAAGAAACAAATCGGATTTAATTAAACTTTTGCACAGCAAACGAAACCATAAACAAGACAAAAAGACAATCCGCAGAATGGGAGAAAATATTTGCAAATGAAGCCACAGACAAAGGGTTAGCCTCCAAAATATACAAACAGCTCATGGAGCTCAATATCAAAAAAGCAAACAATGCAATTAAAAAATGGGCAGAAGACCTAAATAGACATTTCACCAAGGAAGACATACAGATGGCCAAGAGGCAAATGAAAAGATGTTCAACATCACGAATTATTAGAGAAATGCAAATCAAAACTACAATGAGGTATCACCTCACGCCAATCAGAATGGCCATTATCAAAAAAGCTAGAAACAATAAATTCTGGAAAGGGTGTGGTGAAAAGGGAACCCTCCCACACTGTTGGTGGGAATGTAAATTGATACAACCACTATGGAAAACAGTATGGAGGTTCCTTGACAAAATAAAAAGAGAACTACCATATGACCCAGCAATCCCACTACTGGACATATACCCTGAGAAAACCATAATTCAAAAAGAGACATGCACCACAATGTTCATTGCAGCGATATTTACAATAGCCAGGACATGGAAGCAATCTAAATGTCCATCGACAGATGAACGGATAAGGAAGATGTGGCACATATATACAATGGAATATTACTCAGCCATAAAAAGAAACGAAATTAAGTTATTTGTAGTGAGGTGGACGGACATAGTCTATCATACAGACTGAAGTAAGTCAGAGAGAGGAAAAAAAATACCGTATGCTAACGCATATATATGGAATCTAAAAAAACAAAAAAGGTACTGATGAACATAGTTGCAGGGCATGAATAAATAGGTAGATATAGAGAATGGACTTGACACAGGGTGGGGGGCAAAGTGAACGTAGCATCGACGTATTTACACTACCGAATGTAAAACAGTTGGCTGGTGGGATGCAGCAGCATAGCACACGGAGATCGGCTAGATGCTTTGTGATGACCTAGAGGGATGGGATAGGGAGGATGGGAGGCAGCCCCGAGAGGGAGGGGAAATGGGGATATGTGTATGCATATGGCTGACTCGCTTTTTTGTGCAACAGAAACTAGCACAGTATTGCGAAGTAAGTATACTCTAATAAAGATGTATTTTTAAAAAAGATATGACTTTAAGAGTGATCACAGATTTAATTTTCCAGGTACTGAAAAAAACCAAAGTAGTGAAATTGCACTAAGGAAGACAATAGAAACCAACTTCATTTTTATTTTATCTGCACATTGCACAAGAACTTTTAACCCTGTACATCACTGCTTTTTAGAAGACAAATTTCTTTCATTATAGGATCCCTTTTTTTAAATAAATAAATGTATTTATTTTATTTATATTTTTTAGAAAAGAATACTTTATTGATAGAAAACTATCAGGAGTTAATGAGTTCTAATTTACACTTGGGAGTAAAGCAAACTCTAAAAATGGTCACATTGATGAAATAATGAATACATAATTTAATATGCTACTGAAAACTTAAGAAAAATAACCAAAGTCTAGAACTACATAATTTTCGGTTATTAAATACAAAAACATCTTCATGCAACTTCCAGAGATTCTTGCATGTCTTCTAACATTTCTTTCTTAAAAGTGCATTCTTGCATAATAATAACAGAAAAAAATACATTTTGTTTTTTTATTATATATTTATCAATACATTTCATTTCAAATTTATCAATAATGTATATAGCTTATAGCACATTTCAGGAAATGTCTATATGACAATACTGTGTTATTTGGGAGTTTTGGATTCTCTAAAATTAAGCTAAGAGAAAATTAGGAGCCCAAAATAATGATTTAAATAGAGATCCTCTTGTACAGTATTCTTGAAAATGATGCCCCATGGATGTTCAAATAAAATGGCAGATAAATGAATTTTAAGGCACATGTGCAGCAGAGTTTCTATTCTAATAAAAGCCATTATTGATTTTCAAAACTTTATTTTCGAATCCAAACAATTAATTTAAAAAAATACTTATTTCATGATCCAGTAAACAGGAAACCTGGCTCTTAGGAAAAGAAATCTAGCTTTACTCTTTCTAAATCTTGCAGTGCAACTTTACAGAAGTTCAGAATATTAGACAGTATTTTTAATAACCCAGCCTTTCTGAAAATATACAGCCTAGTCAAGGATCCAGAACTGACAATGTTTTCAATGTCAACTTTACTTTGTAAAGTGCCAACTTTTCTTTGTAAACTAGTAGCAAAATTTTGGAATTATACAATGGGTAAACCCTTATTTACATTTAATTTTTAATATCAGTAGTTTTATTTTGCAGGGTAATTTAATTTACTGTATTAAGAAGAAGTGTATGAAAGTAAGGCCATAGTATTATTTACCTTTCAATCCTCATACCAGTTCAAATTCTGAAATATTGGAGGGTCTCAGAAAATAGTTGTTAATAAATGAAAATTTGATTAAGGAATGAATAAGGTGATTTAGATGATCTTTCTCCTGAATGACACATTTATGTGGTTGATTCCAGAGTCATATTTTCCCGTAGGATCACATGGATGCTATAGTCTCTCCTGTGTGTTTGTATGCTTTAATTTTTATTTTTAGCACCAGTGGAAGTCCTACAACTTGCTATTTCCATTGAACAGTCCATCATCAACATCTTTCCAAGTCAACACCTTTACACCTATAGATTTACTTCATTTAAAAATATCAAAAACTAAATACAAATTAATAATATTGCATTGTGTAGACATACTAGAATTTCCTTACCTGATCCCTCTTAATGGCTATGTTTACTGAATGTTCCGTTTTTATATTAAATAATTCTGATATCAGTAATCTTATTACACATGTATTTGCACAAATGTTGCTCACACACCGCTTTCTTATCATTGGACTTTGCTTGTGGAATATGTAAAGATGAATTTGTGGTCAAGTTTATCATTCATTTCTTGGACGATTTTTGGACTTTTAAAAAACATGCAAAAAAAATGCTTTACAAGGACTCCATTTTGAAACCACAGAATAAAAATCATTCATACATGTTTTCTACGTGTACTTTCATGGTTTCAGTTTTAGAGTCCACGCAGCCCAAGTCCCCGCAAAATCCCTAAGTGCTCCCAGGAGCAGGGACCCGCCCTAGCGCTGTGGGCCGCTAGTACGCCCGCCCGGCCGGGAATCGCGTGGGGAGCGGTTCTCCGCGGCAGCCTCCCGGCGACCTCTTCCCAGTCCCCCGCCCTCTTCTTATGTGGCCGGGGTCGCTTCCCGCGGTACTGATACAGGAGCTAACGACGAGACGGACGCCCCGGGACGAACTCGGGCATTTGGGGGCCCGCGCTGTACCCTCGCCGGCCGGCAATCGGGATCCATGCCTCAGACTTTCCCGCCGCTTGTCGGGCGCCAAGTGGCGGCCGCTTTGAGACCGTCCCTTCCATCCGGAGCTTCAGTGCCCATTGCGAGGGCTGGGACTCAGCCGCCGTGCCCGAGGCAGAGTTCCGGGAGGCCGGCGACGCTGGCGGTGACTGTTCCAGTGGCGCCGGGACGTGGGCGGTTCATGCTGTCGCCGGAGATTGGCTGAGCAGGTCTATAGCTTCTGAGGCTGGCGCTGAGCTGTGGGAAGGTTTGAGTATACTGGATGGGTCGACCAGCACGCCGTGGTTCCCCTCGGGTAACGGGGACCACGGGGCTGTTTTGTGTGACCAGGAGAGTGTGTCCGTGCCTGGCGTCCTCCTCCGTGTGTCCCGTTGGTCGTACATTCTCATATTTTCCAACTCGCCTGGAGGTTGGGAGCAACACGGATGTACGCAGACATCACCAACCCTAACCGTAACCCTCACCGTAACCGTAACCCTAACCCTAACCCTCACCCTCCCTTTTTGACCTTCAATGAGCCTTTCTGCATGTGTGTAGTTGGGAAGGTCTCCTTGACTTCGAGAATGAGGAATATGTGCTCTTTATCTCTTATCTGGGCAGGGCCCAGCCTCCTCTCTCACTCCTGATATTTTGGAGTATCTGTCCACAGGGGAGAAACTCCAGCTGTTCACCCTGGGACCCATCTATCCCCTGCCTCATAAGGATGGTGCAGGGGTTTAGACCACAGACTTCAACCCTAAAATCTCTTACATTGGAAGTGGCAGTTCCAGGACTCTGGAGAGGTACTCTGCTGGACCTCCAATGGCAGACCCTGGCCACTTTCATACAGTGCTTCACCACCCAGGCCCTCTCCTGGGCCATCATGCCCAGGTCTCCGAGGCAGGTGGTGACGCACTTGACCACACTGTTGAACTGGTGACAGTGGCATGGATGGTTTGTGCCATGTGCTCATTTCCAAATGTGTTTTCTGGGACCAGATGGAGCCCAGGCACTGAGCGGGAGTCACCTTCTTGAACACGGCCTGGGGAGCAGGGGGAACGTCACATGGGTCTGCCACACCCTGTCTTTGCATGCCCGGCAGGGGCATCACTGACAGTGGGAGCTCAGAAGTGGAGAATATAGCCAAGCCTGCCCATCTCCACTAACTGCCAGCTCCACAAGGCAGCTCAATTCTGCCCAACCCAAGGGAGCATCTTCCACCCACCCCGGTCAACCTTCTGCTCTAATTCCTTGTTCAAATGCACATTGCTCTGTGCAGCTACAACCAGGGGCTTTGTCTGTTTCTGTCCCTTGAAGTTAAGGGCACTTCAGGTGTGTAATAGGTGCTGAGGCTGCTGAGTCTCTAGGCAGATTGGGGGGTGACCCGGGTACCTGGCTGCACACAGTGAGCTCTCCTCCCCCAAGCAATGGACCAGGCTCTGCCTGATGTTCTGCCTGTTCTACCTCTTTTAATCTGCACAGCAACTGTGTGGGAAGTCCTCTCATTGTCCATCTCTACTGATCTCAGGTGGACAGTGAACTTGCCCAGGTTATGTGGTTGATAAGTGGTGGAGCTGGGGATCTGCACCCTGATCATAGGAGTCCAGGCCACGGAAAGACAGGTGTGCGGCCCCAGGCCCACCATGAGCGCCCACCTACTCTGCACGCCCATCAGAGCCAAAGGTCCTGGTGCAGCTGTCTCTAGCACTGCGTTGACCCTTCTTCTGACCCTTCAGCAAGCAAGAACCTTGGAGCTGGCACTAGAGCAGGATAAAGAGAAAGGTTCACCCACGTAACTGACCCCCTGTGCCTTCCCCCAAACAGAAACATCTACTGTCTTTAAAAGGAATACCCAGCCCCTAAACCCTAACGCAGAGAATCTTCCCTGCCTGCAGTCCCTTTACCCTCTGGCTTTGCCTCAGTGGACTTTAAAATCTCCTCCTGGACCAGGAAAATGGGGCATGGTGTTTCATGTCTGAGGCAGGCAAATTGACCTGCATGTATGCCTACTTTAGCCTAAAAAAGGGGCAGAGCAGGGGCTGCCAGGTAAGCTGCAGGTACTAACACAACCAGGTGCCTAGGATGAGAGACAGAGCGTGGGGGAAGTCACGTGTTTAACAGAGCCGGATGCCTGGCCTCACTCAATGCTGTGCACCCGAAGCACCCTCCTTTGGCTCTTGGACCCAGATGATGGCCTCAGCCCACTTCCAACCCCACTGTGGTTATCCTTGTACTGGAAGGCCTGAGCCCGTCAGAGATTGTGTGAGTCTGGTCTTCTTACTGACTCCTCTCCAAGGTCATGGGCACAGCATACTCCATCCTCCATGCACATGAGCATCAGGACTGAGCTTGAGACAGCTTTGTGAACATGCTGCTCGCCTCACCTCCTCTTCTGGCCCCCAGTTATGGGTGCCAGAGGAGGTAGATGTAGGGAGGGCAGGTGGAGTGAGACGGGGCTATGGAGGGGATGAGTCTCTCGGGGACTAACCCAACCCCTCTGATTCCAGGGAGGCTGGGACCCTATCCACAGCTTTCTGACTCATTTGCTTCTTCGGGGGAAACCCCCAGACATAAGCGTTCCCATGGGAACTGAAAGGTGTGTGAGCTCCAGTGTTCTGCCTGTCCTTGCCCAGCACAGCCTCCAGACTCCCACTCTGTGCTGAGGCCTAGCACAGTGGTATTTGAGTCGACAGAGGAGCCTGTGAGCCCAAGACCACTCAGAGTTTTAGTTGGTCCTGTGGTTCATATTTGTGTTGTAATATGGGAGGAGCACCCGTATCCAGAGGCAGTCATGAGGGCATCACTTCTCATGCACTCTGGACATGACTACTTAAGATGTCTAGATAGATGATCTGAAACTCAGTTTATAATTTAGCCCCAGGGATTGTGTCTGTTTTATTCTTTAAACTTAGTGTCTAGGAAAATGCCTGCATGTACTGGGTACTTAATCTGTATTGCTGAATGAGTGAATGCCAACCAGAACCATCCCAGGTATCTGGGTGGGCCTGGAGTTCCTCTGCCTGCTCCCAGAAATTCCTAATCTGGCCACACCAAGGACTAGGTCCAGAACAAGATGGATGCAAACACCAAGTTTCTTTGCAAATAGGAAATCAGGGTGATTTTCATGTGCTTTTCCAAACTCACAAAGACCACAGACCGGTGCTGGATGAGGCAGAGAGTTTCTTCACTGGGGAGAGAGAAATATATATGTGAAGACACACAGCATGGCCAGCAGCCTTCTCTTCAGAGCCAGCCACCAGGCAAGCATCTACCGTGACTTGCTACAGTAACACTAGGAGGTTCATACTTTTATCCAACTACTTGTGAGAAGAGCAAAGTGAAGCTCAGAGAGGTGCGGTGACATTCCAAAGACACACAGATAAAGGTGGGGCACTCCCCACCATGCTGTGGCTGGGGCAGCCCTCGCCTATGAAACTGATGATGTAGGACCTGCTGGGCAGTAGTGAAGGCCTTATCGGAGCACAGGAACAGCGTGGTGTAGGTGATGTTTCTACCTGAGAAAGCTGGTACCAGGGACTCTCCGTGATTCTTCCTTGTGCCTGTTTTGAGGGGCAGCATTATTCAGGCATCATCTGGGGACAGGGCTGTCTCTTTTCACACCGTGTAGACAAGGAAGGACATATACACAATGGCAACACCATAAAACACCAGCAGGATGAGGATGTGGAGTTCAGACCAGAAACTACTAGCATAGCAGGAACTGGTGCAAGAGGAGGACCTGAGTGCCCACCCCGAAAAAGTTTCTATGTTTAAATGTATAATTTAAGTGGAAGGGGATAATAGACCGTTGATGCCTTCAAGGCATTCTCTTATCTGAGGAACACCAGCACCTCCCGGTTTTAAGTGCATCATCCCATTTAATCATCAGTAAACACCACTGTAGACATGAGAAAATAGACGGTTAGGAATTACAAACAAGTACTCAAGATCATGCAGGTCAAACAGGGAACTGCCCAAAGCACGGGCTGCATGACATTCTCTCTAAGCTGCCTGAGGCTTGGTCTGCTCTTCATGTGGAGCAGAAGGCCCTGGAAAACCACATTTCTCAGAGGACCCCAGGCACTTGCCAGATTCATGTTTGGGTTGTAGGCCAACCCTGATCACGTGTAAGTCTTGGGGTTTGAGACGACTCTGCACCTGTTCTCACTGAAGACCAGAATTTGATGTTGGTGGTGGCCTGCCCCTTGCCTAGAAACGTGGAAGAGTTGAACCCATTGACCAGCTCCTCAAAGATCTCTGGGTGGAACTCTGCAAAGAACTGTCTGGTAGCTGGGCCAGGAGTGATCAGGAGCCTATCTGAACATTACCACAGGGAGAGTCCCCATGAGAATTTCTGTTCCTCAGTTCAGGAACAGAGAGGCATCTGTCAAGTCCCCCAGCCAGGGGGGAGAGCAGATGAAAGCTCTAGGGATCAGGTTTAACATGTGCGCAGATGACCTTGGCCTCGAGCTCTCACCTCTCATCAGGCCAGCCACGAACTGGGGTTTGGGCATGAGAGACCCCCCCAGGCTTCCGACACTTGACAACACGCTCCTGCCCTGGAAGACCGTACCCTCATTCCCTGGCCCCGCCACCCCCTTCACACGCAAACAATGCTGGGCTGCCCTCTGTTACCTTTTGGTGCCTCCTGCCAAACGGCCAGAGGTATCGGTGATGAGGGCTGAGCAGTGTCCACAGCAACCAAAAAGTCCCTCAGCCCAGAGCCTCTGCAAAGTGGGGAACAACAGGAGAATAGATTGTTCTCTTGAGAGTCTCCAGTCGAGTGAGCTCTTGGGGGGCTCTCCCTATAATGTGGTTGCCTCGCTACCAGTGTTTAAGTTCTGTTGGGGCCTCTCACCAAGGAAGTGAGGTCACTTATTCAAGATTTTATTACCTGCGATCCTCCCTTCCATCAAATCTACCCAAATCCGCTTCTATGCTGTTAACTGTTCCACCCCCCCATGTCATCCTCTTTTTTGTACATGATGAGGTTGACACAGCCCTGGCCACAGCTGTCTGGAAATGTAACTAGGGTCCTAACTTTCAGGAGATAGAGCTGAAATCACTCCCTTTTCTCACCAGTTCTGTGACCTGGAAAACACTCTGCTCCTCTCAGCTGTTCCTCAGTCTTCCAACCTGCACAGTGGAGATCGGGCTAGAATGTCCTTTCTAGGAGCATCGCCATGTGCATTGAGATAATATCTACAACAGCTGTGGCTAGTGTCACGTGTGTCTAAGGCACAAAGGAGAGACTGGAAAATTACAAGAAGGGGTGGGACACAGCATAAAATAACTCAAAAGACGTCTGAGTTTCAGGAAGGTGATATTGGAACTGTCACTTCCTCTCTTGGCCTCATTTTTAGGTCAGGAGCATGAGGGAGCTGAAATTAATGGAAATTCACATATTGTCACCCTTTGGAGTAAAACTGTTCAGTTGTTTCCTGTTATAATTTGAATGAGACCCAAGTGACTCAAATTGGCCTGTGTGGTGGGCAGCCTCCACATGGCACCCAGTGACACCACCTTTCCTATACATACCCCTGTGTAACTACTAAGTGGTTAGCAAATACCCCAATCAGTAGATTTTAGTCAAGTGATGGAATGTCATGTGTATGCTTTAATTTCAAAAATCGCTCACCTTCCTTTTATTCCCCAATTTTCCACTTCCCTCTCTTATCCCTGAATTGAGGAATCAAGCACATATTTTGAGCAGTCATAAAAAGAGCCACACAAAGGAGAGAATCGAGGCATTGCCCAAGTCAACACACAGAAAGAAAGTCAAACTCCAAATCCAACCTGCATCCTGAAACCTGTGAGTAAAGTTGGGACCAAATCCTCTGTCACTTGAGTCTCAGTTAAGGCTGCAATCCCAGCCTGTGAGACACCTTGATGCAGAGGAGTCCATTAAGCTGTGCCCGTATTTCTTACCAACAAAAATTGCGAGCTATTAAATATATGTAATTTTAAATGCAAGGTTTGGGGTAAATGTTAGAAAGAAACAGATACCTAACAGTCTAGCAGACCCCAGGATATGGCCCTGACTTCCTGACTCCCCCTAACCCCCGCAGTTTTTTCTCCAGTTCTACTCATCACTTTCTAGCATCTCTGGTCCACTCACCTCTGCACACAGGTGCCTGCAGCAGTGGTGACTTCTCCCTGACATGCTGCTACCAGATGTGTGAGGGTTGGTTCGCTGTGGTCATTCTGGTCCCCGTAACTGTCACTCCAGTGAGGCCTCTGAGACCCTCCTACCCAGGCACTCCCCAAACCTCCCTCAGAGCACAGTCTTCATTTCCAGTCCCACACTTGCTCTTTCCTTTCATGTCTTGCTCCTGTACTTTTGGCCATCTCTGCTCCAGGCTGTGAGCTCCTGGAAACTAGGGAACTCTTGGTCATTTTGTGCCCCACACAAGGGCACCTGGCAGAGAAGGAGTGCATGGTGCATAGTTGCTGAAGGAATATGTGTGACTATCTTGGCGCCCTCATTTTTAACCAGCTGGACTGTGGATGTGAATGCTACTGACAAGAGTTTAAAGTTGTATGTGTAACAGGGGGGACCACAAAGCCCTCTATGTGGCCCTCAGTGGGCATCAGTGATGCAAAAGCCTGCCTGCTCCTAGGTGACCAGCACTACAACTGTGGTCCTGGGCCTGCACACCCCACAAAAACTGGTACCTTTATTTGGGTGTCCTCAACACAGAAGCTCTTCAGAGTCACAGGGGCATAGGGTAGAACATACAGGCTCCAGAGCAGCGCAGTGAAAGTGACCCCAGAAGCTTCCTTTTCCCCACCGTTTTGTCCATCACTGTGGTGTCTCTTTGCTCATCAGGGATGACCTCAGCCAAAACAATGATATCCCCCCATCCAAATGAGGACCACGAGGCCCCAACTAAGACTGGTCTTCTTCCTAGAACCCTGTCTCTGGGTCTGAGGCTCTGCCCCCTTGTGCTCACAAGGCCTCGTTTCCCCAGCTAATCCCTCCTCTGAGGGACCTCCGTGAAGTAGAGAGCATTTTGCCAAACTCTCAGAACACAGTGGTCAGTGGTGGAGAACCAAGTTTCTAAGCAGTCTTTCCAAGCATGCAGAACACTTGCAATCCGCCACGGCACTCACACAATTTGTAGAGAAAGAAAGCCCTTCTCCCCTGCAGCACTGTCTACACTGGGGAATGGGGTGTGTGCTCAGCCTGGGTCTAGAAGATCAGAATGGTGGACTGTAAGACCCCAGGCCCTGTCCGCTGGAGAACACTAGCGAGATGGCCCACGCCCAGGCAGGACTATGGGAACTTGGAGAATCCCCCTCATTCTTTCGACCTCTGGACACACTGCCAGATGGATGGACGCCCCTGCTCCATGGCAAAGCTCTCTCCAACATTTTCTTGCTCTCCTCAACACTTACATATTGTTTTCTCTTCCTTAACCACCCTCGCATCATCCCCAGCTGTTAACCCTATTTCTATTTGTACATACATATGTCTGCATGGAGATGCGGAGAAAGTAATGGCCCAAACTGAGCCGAATTGGCAGGAATTCACCAGGATCTTAAGGGTTCTTATTTCAAAACCAAACATGATGGGAGGGACTGAGTACTGGCTTTGGGAGCTGGATTCCTCACTTTTATTCCGGCCTCTGCTCACATATGGTGTCCTAGACAAGTCCCTGCCTCTTTGTGGGCTTCAGTTTTCAAATTATATAAAGAGGGCTTCGATGCAGAGATGCATAGGCACGTGCACAGCCAGACAGGTTCTCAGGCTCCAGCAACAGTAGATAGGTTGTTGGCGTGAGTGAGCTCAGGCAGGCACGGGTACACAGGCCTCCTAACATGGGCAGATGTAGGCGGACATGTAGCAGGAGTGACCAAGATACCTATGTCCTAGCACAAGCAAGAGACAGGGCTCCTGTATCCCACCTCCCTGCACCAGCATGAACACTGCAAGAAGGGCTCTCCTCAAAGGTGAGCTCTGTCTGATGCCCCCACCTGCTGTGTCTAAAAGGTCCACATTCTCTGGAGCCCTAAGGACAAAGATCATTCACAGTGGAGTGGTTCCCAGCAAGTAAATTGGGGATGGAAGTGATATTTTCTTTGTAGAGGCTCAGGCCCTGGAAACACGCTCCCTCATTTGCCATACATTTTCCCTTTACAACTGAGTGGAATAAACCCAAGGAACATACCCGTAGTTGAAAGCACATGTTGTTGTTGGACAATCCACAAATCGAAGGTTGCTGGGTCCCTGAATCTCTTATTGGAAGAAAATCAACAAGCAGAATCATTTGCTATTTCAAAGCCTTTGTTGAGCTGTTATATGATGTAAGTTTATGAAAGGTTCAAACAACTGATATTTTCATGTATATCTGTTAAGCAGCTAATTTTAAAGTCTGTAACAAAAGTATGTTCTGAAGAAACTTTTTCAAGAAAAATTACTTTCCAAAGTCTGAAAACAGAAAATCTCACGTGAAGTTCTGAAAGGATAAGTTTTAAAATGTAATTCATGAGTTTGTTTATTTAAGGAACTGATTATGAATTTTGTAAATAATTTTGGATATTAGAAATGTGTATCTTAAATACATTATCATTTTGTTTTCTGATATTTTATATTTAACGTATTTTACATTACTTTCTTGTGCATAAAAATATAATTGAATAAAGGTGGTCATAAGCAGAATGTTTTTTCTTGTTTCCTTATTTTTTGAGAGGATTTGCTAAATGAGGGAAAACACAGTTTGATTCCCTCCCTGACAAGCTCCAAGGTATGTCAGCTGTATTCCACTGCTTCAGATAGCTAACGGTTTCTTGGAATTAACTGTGGACTCCTATTCTCAAATGAGGAAAAGTCCATAGATTTTCTACTCTCATCTTCTGTTTCAGTTATTTGTGATTGTGATCAACTCTGTATATTACTATAGAGAATTTTATTCCAAGCAGATCAGCTGTCCTCTGTGTCTAACAGGTTGAAGATCCAGTGGAGAATCTGATGGTAGAAATTGGTGGCTCTTTTCTAGGGACCTGAAATGGATACTGTCATTGTGGCATAGAATAGAGGTTATTATCATTTTTGGGGGGATGACCTAAAAACCAGATGACATGACTCCAAAGAGTGGGGCACATCCCAGGCAAGAGAGCGGCCATGGCTGTATCAGAGCATCACCAGTGCCATCAGCACAGAGGCTGGGGCACTGAGATTTTGAGTAACTTAGCATCCTGGCTGGGAGGGGGCACATGTTCTCCAGTGAGTTCGAGCATCCTACACTTCCCCCAAGGGCCTGCAGGGGGGGGCACGAAGCCACTATGTCACAGGCGATGGGGCGCATGCGCAACTGCATCCGCACTTGATGGGCGGTCTTCCCTGAGGACGGAGTGGAGGCGCCATGGCGGTTGCGGGCCCGCGCGTGGGGCTGGCTGGTCTGCGGGAGGAAGACGTTCCCCGCCCGCGCCCCGGCCGGTGCAAAGGGGCTGTGCCCGCTCCTCGAGGTTCCGCGTCTTCCTTTCCGGCCGCCCCGCGCGGTGTATCCCCACCTTCTCAGGTAACGTTCGATGTCGCTTGTTGTCCCTCGGATCCGGTCTCCGAGGGGCCGGCGGCGTGGAGGCTGTTCCTGGCGGGGCGTCTGTTCCGGACGCGGGGCGGTTGGCGGGAGGAGCCACGCCCGAGTCGGAGCGCGGGAAGCGCGTGTCCTCGCGGGCGGCGCGGCTGAGTCCCGGACCCTCGGGCCGCGGGGAAGGAGCTGGGGCGCGGCCGACCGGGAGAGTTCACCGTCGCGGAGTGACTCTGCTGCGTTTCCTCAGACGCTCCCGGAAGGTTGTAAAAATGTCCCTTTTTTATAGTGGCCAAGAGAAATGTTTCCGCCCCTTGTCCTCAACCGCACGGAATTATCCACTTATTCCTTTGTTCAAAGACCTAAACTAACAGACTATACACGGATGATGTGCAGGTAACGTGGATCTAGTTGAAAACGTATTGAAAGAGTAAAAAAACAGGGCTTCCCTGGTGTCGCAGTGGTTGAGAGTCAGCCTGCCGACGCAGGGGACACGGGTTCGTGCCCCGGTCCGGGAAGATCCCACATGCCGCGGAGCGGCTGGGCCCGTGAGCCATGACCCTAAGCCTGCGCGTGCGGAGCCTGTGCTCCGCAACGGGAGAGGCCACAACAATGAGAGCCCGCGTACCACAAAAAAAAAATAAATAAAATTTAAAAAAACAGTAAAAAAAACAGTGTAGTAAAACACACTATGTTAAGTTTTATAGTTTAAACATTTTACTTGTACTTTTACTTTTCCGTCTTAAAGGAATAAAATTATTTGGAGCGTATTGTCAGCTATGGATCGGCACTTGCCATCTACCTCGACAAGGATTAAATCAGGTGCTGGTGCAGCTGCTGCAGCCGCTGACCTTCAACACCCCCTGAAAGGAGTTCAGGGTGGAGAGCGGAAATGACGTGCTCTGTGCTCGGGGGAAGCTGGCAGGACAGCTCTTCAGAGAGTTAGATACTTTCAGGAGCTGATTTTATGAGCCCAGTTCTTGTATCTCCTCGTGTCTAGAGAAGCACTGAAATCCTTCATGGTGACGTCACTAGCCGGAGCCTGCATGAGACGAGCAGAAACCTTCTGCAAAAATTATATGTGCTCGATTGCGTGTACTCCCCCTTCACCAAAATTACATATACACTGAACTTCCCCCTGCCTCTTCGGAACAGTTTCTTGGAGCCATCTGAGATTCTGTCTCCCAGGATATAGTCTTTATTTTGCCCCCAATAAAACTTAACTCATAACTTTCATGTTGTGCTATTTTCTCTACATCACCAATATTTATTATTTATTTATTTTTACCAATAATTCTTTTTTAAATTTATTTAATTTATTTGATTTTTGACTGCATTGGGTCTTCGTTGTTGCATGGGCTTTCTCTAGTTGTGGCGAGCGGGGGCTACTCTTTGTTGTGGCGTGCGGCTTCTCATTGCGGTGGCTTCTCTTGTTGCAGAGCACGGACTCTAGGTGCGTGGGCTTCAGTAGTTGTGGCTTGCAGGCTGTAGAGCGCAGGCTCAGTAGTTGTGGCTCACGGGCATAGTTGTTCCGCTGTATGTGAGATCTACGCGGACCCGGGCTCAAACCCGTGTCCTCTGCATTGGGGGGTGGGTTCTTAACCACTGCACCACCAGGGAAGCCCCAGATGAGCAATATTTAAGATGTAGTTCTTAGCTTTTTTCTCATTTTCAAGTCAAAATATTGCTGTGTTTGAAATTTTCTCATAATACAGTGACAGTCTTAAATATTTATACACATAAGCTCATTGAAAAATCTTCTGCAATATTCCAATGTGACTCGTATTATTAAAAATCATAATATTCATGTCAATACCAAAGTTTTATAAGAATGTAATTTAAAAAATCGTGAATCACTTTTAGAAGCTCCAGGCACAGTGACGATTTTTTTTTAACATCTTTATTGGGGTATAATTGCTTTACAATGGTGTGTTAGTTTCTGCTTTATAACAAAGTGAATCAGTTATACATATACATATGTTCCCATATGCCTTCCCTCTTACGTCTCCCTCCCTCCCAAGTGACGATTTTTAAAATATCAACCATTGCATACTTCATAAGACCATTTAAGATGAAATATATTAAAACTTAAAACTTCAACAGAATACTTAAAAGGTAAGACAGGGGCTGCTTTTTGTAAATTAAATACATTCATAGCAAATAAATTTTCTCCCAATATAGAATATGAAGGTTTTTAGCTTAATGTTGTATAGCTCCATTCAAAAGGTGAAATTAGGATATCTATAATCTCCTTATTACTTACTTTAAGCCTCTTTCCCATAAGAATTGATATTTCTATCTGTAGAATCTTCGTAGCTTATTCATTTACTTTTTATTTTGGTTTATTTTCTACAACAGAAAGAGTATTCCTATGTCTTGTTAAAGTTTTTATTCTCCTAACCTAGTTGAAGGTTACTTTCTGACATTGGTTGTAAACAAGGGGAGAGGCCTTATAATAAGCATGCGATTTTTCCTATAGTCAAGATGTTTTTCTTGGACGACTTTCTTTACAATTTCCACTTTGCTCACAATATTTTCCCATTGTGACAACTGCATAAAAATTTGTAATCTATTTATACCCAGATGCTTCTTATTTCACCACAGTACATTTGCTAATATGATTTTACATTAAATATTAATATAACATAGTTGATTTTATTCATACATGCTAACATGTCTTATATAGGTACACACATATATGAGTATCTGTTACATGCCATTCATTTGCATAGAATGATAGTTGGTTGTATCTGATCTTTCTGACTGACAATTGGATAGACTTATTTGTGTTTAAAGTACTACTTAGAACAGACATTAAAATATCACATCGTCTCATTATACAGTATTTTAAAGGTCATATTTTAAATTGTGGGAGCAGAAATTTTGTCCATTAAGGTTAAGAAATGATCAGGTCACACTTTTGGCATCGTCATGCTCAGTGGAGGAACATGGCTTCTACGTCTTCGTACATGTGCCACAGTTACACCTGTATAATATCTGTGAGCATGAGCATTTTTATGTCAACATTATCTTTTCCCAATATACTCATAATTACCTGAGGTATATCATATCTAGTTTCTCCTTTTACTTCAGTACAATCAATAAAGCTTTCTTTTGCAGTGATGGCATTTTTTCTTTTTTAACATGAAGGTACATTGTCATCTGACATATTTGTACATGATGGGCTACTGCTCTTGTACAAAGCAAAGTACTTTCATTTCATATTTTCATCTGTATTCCAGATCTAGCCTGATTTCTTAGGAGCATTATATACTTTTTTAAACTGTACTAAACACATAAGAACAGATCACTTTTTATCTTTACCTACCTCATGAGCTAAATGGATATAGACATTATAATAACATGTAAGTCTGACAAAATTGGGAAGCATTCCAGGGTTTGAGCTTCAAGTAATGTTATGTAATCTTCTAAGAGGTAATTTATTTCTGGCACATTATATGGCAACATCTACAATCACTTTCAAGTTTGTGTGCCATTTGGGCTTTCTGATATTGTCACTTTCAGCTATCCCCTAGGAACTGAGTTTGAAATTTTTTTTTTTTTTTTTTTTTTTTTTTTTTTTTTTTTTTTGCGGTACGCGGGCCTCCCACTGCTGTGGCCTCTCCCGTTGCGGAGCACAGCCTCCGGATGCGCATGCTCAGTGGCCATGGCTCACGGGTCCAGCCGCTCCGTGGCATGTGGGATCCTCCCGGACCGGGGCACGAACACGTGTCCCCTGAATGGGCAGGCAGACTCCCAACCACTGTGCCACAAGGGAAGCCCTGAATATTTTAAAAAACACTTCTGATTAGAAAATATCAGGATGAAACATTGAATTTTTGTGGTCACAACTCTGTTCTCATTATTCTAATGTAATATTTGAGTTGGCACATAATTTGATTTTGTTCCATTAGTATGAAATGTAAGCATGGAAACAAAATTTTTAAAAAGCATTCTTGGAATAAATGAACCAGTCACAATGAATTATTAGTTATTTTATTTTTATTTTATAAATGGGCTGTTTGAATATGTTCAGCCATGAAGTGACATGTAGACTCACTTCTGAGTCCTGACAGACATCTCTGGTGAGTGACTTCTTAGAAAGTGACTCAGGATACAGCCATACCAGTAAAATGACAGCAGCCAAAAGAAAGAAAAAAAAAAAACTCCCAAATAACATAATATATAATAAATGATTATACACATGTGCATTCTTAATTTAACATAAAATATGTAAAATTGGTGTTATTGGAAATTTTCTACTATCATGGTTAATTTACTTCTCTCTGTTATAAATTCTATTTAACAAGATGAAACAGTACAACTAGGTGACAGGGGAAATTAATAGTAATTACTGGTAGGACAATTTAAAAATAATATGTGTTAAAAAAATAAAAATTTGTTTAATACATTTTCATTTTAAAATTGTTTCAGATTTATAGAAAATTTGCAAGAATAGTGCAGGATTTCACAAGTAGCCCAGACTCAGTTTCCTCTCTTATTACAGTTTCATGTCATTAGGGTACATTTTTACAGTTAATGAACTAGTGTTGACACCTGTTTCTTAACAACGCACACTTTTTTCAAATTTTCTTAGACTTACCTTTTTCTCTTCTAGGATTGCATTCAGGATATCTCAGCCTCATTCCATTTAGCTGCCATTTCTCTTTAGGACACTGTTAGTTGTTATAGTTTCTGAGACATTTCTTGTTTTTGATGACCTTGACAGTCTCGAATTGGGATTTACCTGTTGTTTCCCTCGGGATTAGCCTGGGGTTATGTGTTTCACTTCGTATCAAGGGCACATGCTCTGCAGATGACTTACTACTGTTGATGTTGCCCTTGATCACCTGGCTGAGGTGGGGTTTGTCAAGTTCCTCACTGTGACATCAATCTTTACTCCCTTCCATTCGGTGTGTACCGTTTGGAAGGATGTCACTGTGTGCAGGACACATTTAGGGAGTTGGGAAGTTATGCTCCACCTTTCTGATAGTTAAACATCTGTATCTATTATTTGGGATTTTGCCTGAGCGATTCCTACACACCCATATTTATGTATCTGTTTTTCCCAGAAAAAATAGCCAGTAAGTTTATGAAATGATGCTCCATCTCAGAAGGATCAGAGAGATGCTGGGTCCAAACATCTGTGCCTTGAATACTGTCCAGCACATAGTCTTGCTCAGTAAATACCTGTGAATAAGGCTTAAAAGATATGCGGGAGGGCATACATAGTGTGCATAGTGGCAAAAGCAGATTCCAGGCAGAGGGGAGAGCAAGGTAAAATGCTGTAAAGAAGGAACATGGCTGGCTTGTTTGAGGAAAGTTGGGAATGCTGGGTGGTTGAAGTTAAGTGAGCAAGGGATAGAGCCCTTGGTGTTGTCAACACATTGTCGGCCATTTAAAGGACATTGGCTTTTACTCTGTGTGAAATAAAGGACCAGTGAATGGTTGTAAGCAGAGGATGACTACCATCTGACTTCCTCTGGCTGCTGTCCTACCAACTGACTGAAGGGGCAAAAGCAGAATTGGGGCGCCAATTAGGAGACTGCTGTAGTAACCAAGGGGGGAGCTCAGGCACGTTGTTAGCCCTGGTGATGGGGACCAGTGGTCAGATTTTCGTTGTGGTTTTGCAGGTAGAACTGGGGCCAGCTACATGGATATGACACAAGGTTCTTCACTCAGAAACACCCATGCTTGGTTTCATGCTCTTGTGTCCATCTTGAAATTCTTATTTTTTTTTCTCCTCTAGACTTATTGAGACATAATTGATATACAGCACTGTGTAAGTTTAAGATGTACATTGTGGTGATTTGATACATATATATAATGTGAAATGATTACCGCAATAAGGATTCTTCCATAAACTCACATCATTAACTTTTTTGTGTGGTAAAATTTTTGAGATCTACTCCCTTAGCAACTTTCAAATATATAATACAGCGTTGTTAACTATGGCCACCATAATGTATGTTAAAGTTCCCAGAACTTACTCATCTTAAAACTGAAAGTTTATACTCTTTGATGCAACGTATGATTTGCAGATATTCTCTCCTAATCTGTATGTAGACTATATATATATATATAAAGCTTTTTAGTTTGATATAATCCCATCTGTTGGTTTTTACTTTTCTGGCTTATGCTTTTGGGATCATATCCCAAAATTATTGCCCAAACCAGTGTTAAGTAGATTCTTCCTTATGTTTTCTTTTGGAGTTTTATAGTATCTGGTCTTATGTTTCAGTCTTCAAATTAATATTTGTGAGTTGTATAAGATAGGTGTCCAGTTTCATTTTTCTGTATGTGGTTTTCCAGTTTTCCCAACAGAATTTGGTGAAGACACTATCCTTTCCCCATTCAAAATTGCATTAAAACGAATAAATATTTAGAAATAAACTTAACGAAGGAAATGAAAAATTTGTCTTTGAAAACTACAAGACTTTGATCAAAAAAAATTGAAGAAGACAAAACAAGTGGAGAGATATAGAGTGCTGTGTTCTGTGGTCAGCAGGATTATTGTTGTTAAAACGTCCATACTACCCAAAGGCATCTATAGGTTCAATGCAATCTCTATCAGAATTCCAACAGCATCGTTTACAGATATAGAGACATCAATTTTAAAATTTTGTACGTGACCACAGAAGACTGCAAATAACCAGAGCAATCCTGAGAAAGAAAAAATTGGGAGTCATCACACTTCCTGATTTAAAATTATATTACAGGGGCTTCCCTGGTGGTGCAGTGGTTAGGAATCCGCCTGCCAATACAGGGGACACAATATCAAGCTCTGGTCTGGGAGGATCCCACATACCACGGAACAACTAAGCCAGTGCACCACAATTACTGAGACTGTGCTCTAGACACCATGAACCACAACTACTTAACTCACGTGCCACAACTACTGAAGCCTGCGTGCCTAGACCCCATGCTCTGCAACAAGAGAAGCCACCACAATGAGAAGCCCGTACACCACACTGAAGAGTAGTCCCCACTCGATGAAACTAGAGAAAGCCTGCGCGCAACAGCAAAGACCCAGCACAAACAAAAATAAGTGAATAAATAAATAAATTTATTTTAAACAAAAAGAAACAATATTAAAATCCTGTAGTTACACGACACTATGATATTGGCACTAAAATACACACATAGACTAAAGGAACAGAATAGAGAGCCCAGGAGTAAACCCCAGTGTATAAGTAACTAATATTTGAGATGAGAATAAATCACACTCACTGGGCAGGATAGTCTCTTCAACAAATGGTACTGGAACAACTGGATACTACTTATAATTTTGGGGGGAACCTCCATACTGTTTTTCATAGTGGCTGTATTAATTTACATCTCTACCAACAATGCACAAGGATTTTCTTTTCTCCATGTTCTTTCAAACATTTGTAATCTCTTGTGTTTTGGCTGTAGCCATTCTAACAAGAGTGAGATGATCTCGTGATTTTGATTTTCATTTCCCTGATGATTAAAGACATTGAACACTTTTTCATATATCTGTTGGACATTTGTATGTCTTCTTTGGAAAATATATCTATTCAGATCCTTTCTCCATTTTTAACCAGTTGTTTTTGTTTTGTTTTGCTTTTGTGTGTGGTTTTATTTTTTTCTGTGCAGAAGGTTTTTTAGGTTTTCTTAGTCCCAGTTTATTTTTGCTTTTGCTTTGTTGCCTGTCCTTTGGGGTCATAACCAAAAAATCACTATTCCCAAGACCAAGGTCAAGGAGATTTTCCCCCAGAAATTTTTTAGGTGTTTTATGGTTTCAAGTCATACATGTTTGTCTTTAATCTCTTTTGAGTTAATTTTTGTGAGTAGTGTGAGATAGGGGTCCAATTGAATTCTTCTACATTCATTAGACTGTACCAGTTTACATTTCCACCAAATATGCACACAAGTTGCCTTTTCTTCACATTCTCACAAACATTTGTTTTTTCTTCTCTTTTTTAGCATAGCCATTCTAACAGGTGTGAGCTGATGTATCATTGTGGCTTTGATGATTATTGATGTTGAGCATCTGTTCATGTACCTGTTGGACATCTGTATGTCTTTTTTTGGGGAAAATGTCTTTTCAAGTCCTTTAGCCCATTTTTTATTTAATTTTGGACTGCTATTATTTTATGTTACTTCTTATATATTTTGAATATTAGCCCCTTATCAAAAAAATGGTTTGCACATATGTTCTCCAGTTCTATAGCTGCTTTTTAGTTTGCTGATTGTTCATTTTGCTATGCAAAGTTTTTCGTTTGTTTGTTTGCTGTTCCACTTTTTTTTTTTTTTTTTTTTTGCTTTTGTGGCTCCCACATTTGGTGTTGTATCCGAAAAATATTTGCCAAAGCTATATTGAGGAACTTGTTCTTTATGCTTTCTTCAAGTAGTTTTACAGCTTTAGGTCTTATATTTAAGCCTTCAGTCCACTTTGAGTTAATTTTTGTGAGTGGTAGAAGAAAGGGGTCCAATTGTATTCTTCTGTAGGTTGTTATCCAGTTTTTTTCCAGCACCATTTATCGAAGAGACTGTGTTTCCCCTACTGCATCTCCTTGGCTCCCTTGTCAAATATTTGTTAACAGTAAATGACTGGTTTTATTTCAGTGCTCTTGATTCTGTTTCATTGGATTAAGTCTCTATTTTTTGCCAGAATCTATTGTTTTGATTACTATAGCTTTGTAATAAAGTTTGAAGTTAGGAATTGTGATGCCATTAGATTTGTTCTTCTTTGACCAGGTTGATTTGGCTATTAGTGGTGTTTTGTTGTTCCATACAAATTTTAGGGTTGTTTTCTCTTTCTGTGAAAAAATCATTGGAATATTGATGGAGATTGCACTGAATTTATAGACAGCTTTGGGTAGTATAGATATTTTTACAATATTCTTCTGTTTCATAACCATGGAAACGTTCTTCATTTATTTGTATCTTCAGTTTTTTCACCAGTGTTTTGTCATTTTCAGTGTATGGATATTTTACCTACTTGGTTTAATTTATTCCTAAATATTTTATTTATTTCTGATGCCATTTTAAATATGATTGTTTTTTACATTTCTTTTTCAAATTGTTGTTAGTATATAGAAGTACAATTGCTCTTCACATGTTGATTTTGTATCTTGCAACTTGACTGAATTTGTCTATAATTAGTAATACATTTTTTTGGAATCTTTGGGATTTTCTCTATATAAGATTATATTAAATGCAAACAGAAATAGCTTTACTTCATCCTTTTCAATTTGTATTTCTTTTATTTATTTTTCTTGCCTAATCGCTCTGGCTATGACTTCCAGTATTATGCCAAAAAGGAGTGGTGAGAGTGCACAAAACTTATTTTGTTTATATTTTTAGCAGAAAACCTTTCAAACTTTCACCATTGATTTTAATGTCTGCTGTGAATTTGTTCAATATGACTTTTATTGTGTTGAGGTACATTCTATGTATAGCAATTTGTTGAGTATTTTTTATCATGGAAGGTTCTTTAATTATTTCACATTCTCTTTCTGTATCTATTGAGATAACCATATGATTTTCATATTTCATTCTCTTAATGTGGTGCCTCACATGTTTGAATTACATAGGTTGAATTACCCTTGCATTCTAGGGATAAATTCCACTTGATCATGGTGTATGATCCTTTCAATATACTGTTGAATTTTGTTTGCTACTATTTCACTGAGAATTTTTGCATCTATATTAGTAATACTTGACAGTTGTTTTTTTTTTTCTTGTAATGTTCTTATCTAGCTTTGGTATCAGGATAATGCTGGACTCATCAAATGAGTTTGGGAATGTACCTCAAAGTTTTTTTTAGAAAACTTTGACATGGAGTTGTTTTAATTCGATTTAAATGTTTGGTTGAATTTCCCAATGGAAATTGGAAAATTTCCATCTGGTCCTAGCCTGTTTTTTTTTTTTTTTTTGTAAATCTTTTATTACTGATACAATCTTTTCACTCATCATTGGTCTGTTTGGTTTGTCTATTTCCTCATGATTCAGTTTTGGTAGTTTTTATGTTGCTAGGAATTCATTTCTTCTAGGGTATCAAACTTGATGGTATATATGTGTTGATGGTCACCTCTCATGAGCTGTGGTATTTTTGTTGTATCAGTTGTAATGTCTCCTTTTTCATTTCTGATTTTATTTGCATATTATCTTTTATTCTTCATTAGTATAGCTAAAACGTTAATTTTGTTTTCATTTCAAAAACCACCTCTTGCATTGATGTTTTCTATTGTTTGCATGGTCTCTGTTTTATTTCTGTTCTCATATTTCTTATTTCATTGCTCTGCTACTTGTGAGCTTAGTGGTTTTTCTTTTGTTTGCTAGTCCCGTGAGAAGTAATGTTGTTTACTTGTGATCTTTTTTTTTCTTATTGTAGGCATTTGTTTCAATAAACTCTCTTATTACTGTTTTTCTTTCAGCCCATAAGTTTTAGCAAGTTGTGTTTCAATTTCCTTTTAAGATTGTTTTTAAATTTCAAAGACATTATTGTAAAGCTGTTGTAATTTTCCCTCCAGTTTTATTGAGATATAATTGAACACAGTACTATTTAAGTTGAAAATGCACATTATAATGATTTGACTTCCATATATTGTGAAATTGTTATTGCAGTAAGTTTAGTTAACATACATCGTCTTATATAGATGCAAGAAAAGAAAAATAAGGAAAATATATTTTCCTGTGATGAGAACTCTTAAGATCTACTTGCTTAACAGCTTTCAAATATACCATATGGCAGTGTTAACTCTATTCATCATGTTGTATATAATATTCTCAATACTTATTTATCCTATAACTGCAAGTTGGTACTTTTGGACTTCATCAAATTCTGCCTCTTCTCACCTCCCTCCTCTGGTAACCAAAAATCTGACCTTTTTCTGTGAGTTGTGTGTGTGTGTGTTTTCCACATATAAGCTTGATCTGACTTCTCTCACTTAGTATAACGCCCTCAAGGTCCATCCATATTGTCACCAATGGCAAGATTTCCTTCTTTCTTATGGCTGAATGTTACTCCATTTTCTAAATATACCACAAGGTTTATATCCACTCATCTGTTGACAGACACACGTTTTTTCCATGTCTTGGCTATTGTAAACACTGCTGCTATGAACATGGAAGTGCAGATATCTCTTCAACATAGTGTTTTTAATTCTTTCAATATATTCCCATAGATGAAAATGCTGGACCATATGGTAGTCGTATTAAATTTTGAGGGCCTTCTCTAGTGTTTTCCATAGAGGCTGAACCAATTTATAAGACAAGCAAAAGCACACAAATCATCCCTTTTCTCCACATCTTTGCTAGCAGATCTCTTGTCTCTTTGATGAATTCCATTCTAACAGTCCTGAGGTGATATCTCATTGTGGTTTAGATTTAATTTCCCTGATGTGTAATGACGTTGAACACATTTTCATGTATTTGTTGTACATTCACATATCTTCTTTGAAAAAATGTCCATTGGGCTCTTTGCAACAGGTTTTAATTGGCTTAACTTATTTTGTGCTACTGAGTTCTATGATGTATTTTAGATATCAACCCCTTATTTGTTGTAAGGTTTGCAAATATTATTTTTGATTACATAGGCTCTTTCCGTTATTTATTTATTTTATTTTGTTTTGTAGCAGATTTTGAGTTTGATATAGTTCCACTTGTTAATTTTTTAAATTGTTGTTTGTGCTTAAGGTATCATCAAAAATAATATTAAAATTTCTGTGTTAAAAAGATTTTTACTGTTTTCCTCCAGGAAGAAAAGCTTCCCATCTTACAGTTGTCTTTACCTTATCTTGTTTCTATTTAATTGTCATGAGTGGTGTTAGACAGGAGTCTAGTTTTATTCTTTTGCATATAACTATGCAGTTTTCCAAGCACTGTTTAATGAAGAGATTGTCTCTCCACCGAGTGTTCCTGACTGTCTTATCAAATATTAGTTGACCTTATATGCATGGGTTTATATCTGGATTCTCAGTTCTATTCCATTGTTGTGTATGCCTTTCTACATGACAGTACCATACTACTTACATTACTATAGTTTTATAATACAGTTTGATATCATGTGATACCTCCAGGTTTGCCGTTCTTTCTCATGGTCGCATTGCATATACAAGTTCTTTTGTGATTCCTCATACATTTCTCTGTTGTTTTTTTCTACTTTAAAAAAATGCCATTGGATTTTGATAGGAATTGCATTATATCCATAGATGGCTTTGGGTGGTATGGACATTTTAAAAATATTAATTCTTCCGATCATGAACAAGGGATAACTTTACGTTTATTTCTGTCTTTTCCAATTTTTTTCATCAGTGTATTGTAGCTTGTATTGTAGATATCTTTCATCTCCTTAGATAAATTTACTCCTTTTTATTTTATTAGTTTGGATGCTCTTATAAATAGAATGGTTTTCTTTTTTCAGATCATTGTTAGTATATAGAAATATGACTGATTTTTGCATTTTAAGTTTTTATTCTGCAAATTTACTCATTATGTTGATTAGTTTTAACAGGTTTTTGGTGACGTTTTTCAGAGTTTCTATATATAAAATCATGTTATCTTAAAATAGACACATTTTTACCTCTTAATTTCCAGTTCTGATGCCTTTTATTTCTCTTCCTTGACTGATTGCCCTGGCTAGGACTTCCATTTCTATGCGGAATGAGTGGTGAGAGTGGACTCCCTTGTCTTGTTTCTGATATTAGAGAAAAATTTCACACTTTCACTCTTGAGTGTGCTTTGAACTGTGACCTTGTCATATTTGGCCTTTTAAAAATATTATTTACTTTTGGCTGCATTGGGTCTTTGTTGCTGCATGCGGGCTTTCTCTAGTTGCAGTAGGTGGGGGCTACTCTTCGTTGTGGTGCGTGGGCTTCTCATTGCAGTGGCTTCTCTTGTTGCAGAGCATGCACTCTATGCATATGGGCTTCAGTAGTTGTGGCACACAGGCTCAGTATTTGTGGCTCACGGGCTCTAGAACACAGGCTTAGTAGTTGTGGTGCACGGGCTTAGTTGCTCCTTGGCATGTGGGATCTCCCCGGACCAGGGCTTGAACCCATGTCCCCTGCATTTCCTGGCACATTCTTAACGACTGCGCCACCAGGGAAGTCCCGATATTTAGCCTTTATTATGTTGAGTTACATTCATTTTATACCTAACTTATTAAATGTTTTTTCTGTGCCTATTGATATTATATTTTCCTTTTGTTCTATTAATATGATGCATCCCATTTATTTGATTTGTTAGTATTTATTCAGAATTTTTAAACCTATATTCATCAGTGTTATTGGCCTGTAATTGGCAGTGTCCATTTCAGATTATTATATCAAAGTAATGCTGGCCTTGTAAAATGAGTTTGGGAGATATTCCTCCTCATTCATTTTTTCTCTTTCTTTTTTGAAGAATTTTAGGATTGGCATTAATGCATTAAATATTTGGTTAAATTTACCAGTGAAGCCATTTGATCTTGAGTTTTTCTTCATTTGAAGAGTTTTGATTACTGATTTAATTTCCATACTACTAATTGCTTCATTTAGATTTTCTCTTTCTTCCTAATTCACTTTTGGTAGGTTGTATGTTTCTAAGAATTTTTTCCATTTATGTAGGTTGCCCAGCTTGTTAGCATGTAGTTGTTCAAAGTAACATGTTATCCTGCTTATCGTTGCAGTAGAGTTGTAATGTTTTCTCTTTTATTTATAATTTTGTTGATTTGGGTCTTCTCTCCTTTTCCTTGGTTAGTCTAGCAAAAGGTTCGAAATTTTACCTTTTAATGAACCAACTCTTAGTATCACTAATCTTTTCTGTTGTTTTCCTCTTCTCTATGACATTGATTTCTGCTGTAATCTTTATAATTTTCTTGCTTCGCTAATTTTGGGCTCAGTTTGTTCTTTTTCCAGGTCCTTGAACAGAAGAGTTAGGTTTTTGATTCGAGATATTTCTTAACTCGTAAGGTAGACATTTGTTGCAATAAACCTCTCTCTTAACGCTCCTTTTGCTGCATCCCATAGCCTTTAGTATACTGTGTTTCCATTTCAGTTTGTCTCAAAATACTGTCTTATTTCTTCTTAAATTTATTCTTTGATAAATTAGTTGGTCAGGAGAGTGTTGATCAATTTTTTTGTATTCATTAGTGTTCCAGTTTTCATCCTGTTATTGATTTCTAGTTTAATAATATGCTCAGAAAATATACTTGGTATAATTTAAGTCTTCCTGAGATCACTAAGACTTGATATGTGGTCTATCATGTGGTCTTTTCTAGAAAATATGTTTTCTGCACTTGAGAAGACTGTGTATTCAGCATATGTTGGATAGAATGCTCTGTATATGACTCTTAGGATCATTTGGCCTTTAGTGTTGTTCATATCAATTGATTTTTTTAAATTGAAATAGAGTTGAGTTACAATGTTGTATTAATTTTTGCTGTATAGCAAAGTGTCTCAGTTATACACATATATACATCTGTTTTATATTCTTTTCCATTATGGTTTATCTCAGGATATTGAATATCCTGTTCCCTGTGCTATACAGTAGGACATTGTTTTTTATCCATTCTATATGCAATAGTTTGCAGCTACTATCCCCAAACTCTCAGTCCATCCTTCCCCAACCCCCTCCCACATGGTAACCACAAGTCTGTTCTCTATCTCTGTGAGTCTGTTTTGTTTTGTAGATAGGTTCATTTGTGTCATATTTTAGATTTCCCTTATAAGTAATACCATATAACATTTGTCTTTCTCTTTATGGCTTACTTCGCTTAGTATGCTAATCTCTAGTTGCATCCATGTTGCTGCAAAAGGCATTATTTCATTCTTTTTATGGCTGAGTAATATTCCATTGTATATATGTACCACATCTTCTGTAGCTATTCATCTGTTGATGGACATTTAAGTTGCTTCTATGTCTTAGCTATTATAAATAGTGCTACTACGAACATTGGGGTGCATGTATCTTTTCAAATTATCATTCTCTCTGGATATATGCCCAAGAGTGGGATTGCAGGATCATATGGCAACTCTTTTTTAGTAACCTCCATACTGTTCTCCATAGTGGCTGTGTCAATTTATATTCCCACCAACAGTGTAGGAGGGTTCCCTTTTCTCCACACCCCCTCCTGCGTTTGTTATTTGCAGACTTTTGATGATGGCCATTCTGCCTGGTGTGAGGTTGTACCTCATTGTAGTTTTAATTTGCATTTCTCTAATAATTAGTGATGATGGGCAACCTTTCATATGCCTATTGGCCATCCGTATGTCTTCTTGTGAGAAATGTCTGTTTCAGTCTTCTGCCCATTTTTTGATTGGTTTGTTCGGTTTTTTGTTGTTGAGTTGTATGAGCTGTTTGTATATTTTGGAAATTAAGCCCTTGTTGGTTGCATCATTTGGAAATATTTTCTCCTAGTCGGTATGTTGTCTTTTCATTTTCTTTATGGTTTCTATTGCTGTGAGAAAACTTATAAGTTTGAGTGGATCTCGTTTGTTTAGTTTTGCTTTTATTTCTATTGCCTTGGGAGACTAACCTAAGAAAACACTGGTACAACTTATGTCAGAGAATGTTTGGTTATGTTCCCTTTTAGGAGTTTTATGGTGTTATGTGTTATATTTAAGCCTTTAAGCCATTTTGAGTTTATTTTTGTGTATGGTGGGAGAGTGTTCTAACTTTATTGATTTGCATGAACCAACTTTTCCAACACCTCTTGCTGAAGACACTATCTTTTCCCCCAATTGTCTATTCTTCATGAGAGATGAATTGACCATGGGTCTGTGGATTTATTTCTGAGCTCTCTATTCTGTTCCATTGATCCATAAGTCTGTTTTTGTTCCAATATCAGGCTGTTCTGATTAGCATTGTAGCATTGTCTGAAGTCTGGGAGGGTTATGCCTCCTGCTTTGTTATTTTTCCTCAGGATTGCTTTGGCAATTCTGGGTCTTTTATGGTTCCATATACACTTTAGGGTTATTTCTTCTACTTCTGTGAAAAAAATGTCATGTGTAATTTGATAGTGATCACATTAAACCTGTAGACTGCTTTGGGTAGTATGGACACTGTCATTTTAAACAGCTGCAGCCTGTTCTCACTTTCAGTGGAACCAGCTTCCCTCTGGAAGCAGGTGTCCATGCAGGGCTCTTAGAAATAAGACAGACAACACCACCCACGTGGACTCTTCATACACACCTCTGGCCACTGTGTCTTTGCTTTCTAGAAGTAACCTCCTTAATCAAGTGGGTGGCATCTGGGGATGCGGCAGCCATCACCCTCCAGGAAGAGTCAGTGCCCCTCCTACCACTGAGGAATGAGTGGTCCTGTGCCTCATTCACACTAAGGGCTGCAGTTTCAGGAGTTTGGGGAGCTTTTGTTTTGCTGCTTTAGTGGATGAGAAATGACACATAACCCATTGTCTCCTTTTCACTTCTCTTCTGATGATTGAGGCTGGACTTTTGTCACTTTCAGTTATTTCCAGAATGCAGCCACTTTTCCCAGTTCTGGGGGAAATCACTGAGCATGCCTTCCTGGGTGTTCCCAGCCACAGACTGTGATGCACATGCAGCGAGGAAACTCCACTCTTTGTGCAAGTACTAAGTAGCTAGTGACTGGCTTCTGACCAACAGAATATAGCAAATCAGGGGAGGTCAGTGTTAAGATTCATTGACAGAACCTCTGTCACTTACATCTCACTTGCTGCATCCTGTGTTCTCTCTCTGTTTCTGTCTGACTCTCTCTTTTATCCCTGTACCTGGGGAAGCCTGCATGGGTGTTACTAGGTTCCATATGGAGAGGCCCACATAGGAGAGAACACAGGGAAGTCCCAGGCCTCCAGGCAGAGGCACTAGGCTCTCAGCTCAGACTGCATCCTGCCGGTACCCATCTCAGTGAGTCTGGGAACAAATCCTCCCCTGTGGAGCGACAGCTGAGACCTCAGCCTCAGCTTCGTAGAGACCTTGAGTCGAGGGCACCCAGCTAAGTGCTGTGGGAGCTCAGGAGTAACTAGGTGTATGTATTTTGTATGTTGGGAAACCCTCCATAATGATCTGCAGTAAATCAGACAATCTTTAACATAGAGCAGGTCTACTCAATGTTATGTAGAAACAACCACAAAGATAATGCATATTAATAAAGGTAATAAAATGGGCTACAACAATAATAGTGAGAATTATGATGATATTACCATTACTACTGTTAAAGAGAAAAATAAAAATAGAAAGATTGCAGATTTGCGTACAGACTACTCTAAGTAAATTTCAGTGTACCTATATCAGATGTCCTCTGGGATATTTTAGAGTCAGAATGCTAGGTTTGCACAAAGAAATTTGTTCTGAGAGGAGAAAACAAGCAGGTGATCCTGGGTCAGCAGGGAGGATGATATGTTGGCACAAACAGTGCAGGGGCTCCCTGGGGGACTTAGAAAAAGAAATGGTTACTTGAGCAGGCACGTCACCATCTCTATGTCTGCCAATGCCGCACCAGCTTTTCCTGGACCCCTGAGTGAATTTAAAACATGTCCCCAGGTTCAGGCATGCCAAGGATACTCTCCTTACTTCTCACTTGTCACAATGTCAGCTCCTGGGCTGACTTTTCTAATTCGGAGGACTGGACTCCAGGAGCGATACCTTCTCCAGCCTTCCCAGGAGACATGATATTAGTTCCTGGCACAGAGTTGAGGTGGAAAATCCTGTGCTGAGTCTGGCAGGACAAGGGTGTCTTCCAGGGCTCTTGCACTGGCACCACCTTCTGGTCACTTAAGAGGACTTAAACATTGTTCTAGAGGCTCAAGAAAGTCAAGAGTGTCCTCCCTGGGGTTCACTTACCAGTAACAGCTGTCTCTTCCTCCACTGGGTAAGTCTGAGTATCTCAGGAGGCTCTCTGACCCACAAGTACCCATAAGTACAGCAGGAACCAGGAAGCACCATGTGTATGTAAATCTGTTGAAAACTCTCCACAATACTCTTCAGTAAATTGGATACATTCATGAGCAGAGAAACTTAATAAGAAATGCAATAACAGCAACAGTGATAAATAATAATATCAATAGTGATTACAATCATAAAGATATTAATTGTACTACTACCAATCATAATACTAATAAACTTAAGGACTGAGGGATTATAGACTTTCCTAATTGAATGACAAGTTTCCTGGGGTATTTTGGAGTCAGAGTCCTAGGTTAGCAGCCAAAGTTGTAGGTTTGCATAGTGAAGGTATAAATAGAGCAAAACTAAATAGCAGCAGGTAACAGAAATCCGTGGGAGGGCGTGGGCTGACTTAAGTCTCATATTCCAAGCCCAGAGGAGAGAACTATGTAGAAGAGCAAAGAAGATCCTGGGCTTTCCTGACACATGGAGCCAGCAAAGCTCATGAGTTCTGATGACTGGTGTCTGCGGCTCTAACCCGGGAAAGAAAAGCAGGACTCCAGATACACCTTCAATACGTGAAAAAAACACGTAAAATGTACATGGAGCTTCAGCTCTATCTCTACCCCCACTGCCTGACAATTGACAAAGTGGCAGATCAGGGCTATTGATTGCCTTTTGATGCACCTACAGACTTACTTGGAATTGGGAGGAGAATATTACTTATGAATTTACATGTAAAATTTTTATAATAACCTATCTGGAAGTTGAATTACCACTTTCTTGGGAAATTGATAGGTTATTTTACACAACACCTCATACGCTTCCTTTAGTAACATTTCTTCACAGTATATATATTTCTGAATATGTATGAAAGGCACATGCCATATCAGCCCAGAGAAGCCATTGACGGGGCTTTAGAGATCAGTGACCTTTGAGAACGTGTTTGTAGAACTCACTCATAAAGAGTAGGAACTGCTGGACATATTGCAGAGAAAGATGTACACAGATGTGATGCTGGAGGACGCCCGTTGTCTCATCTTCTGAGTGCGTCTCTCAATATTTATTTACTTCCTTATGCATGTCTTATTGAAATAGGCTCTGCAGCTTCCACATATGCTGCTGCACTCTTGTCCCTGACTCATGCTTCTGTAGCACTTAGAGCAACCTGGAACGAATGTGTTCCTTTACTTATCACAGCACATTTGTCTCTGCATGGAGATAAAATCTCCATTACCACAATCTCACGTATACATTACTAGTCTGCCACCAGCACGCAGAATAATACTGGACACAGATGAGGGCTATTTTATCTAACAGACAAGTGACTTTATGTTGCTAAGTAATTCTTCTGCTCGGGGGACTACTATGAGGTTTGAACACAGCAAAAAACACATAACAGCTTGTATCCCCCTTTCTACCTGAACTCCAAGTAATAATCTCATGGGTCCTTCGTTTATTGGATTGTGTTAGAAAACAGTGTTAACCACATTATGAAAACGTTGCTTCCTTCCTGGCTGAGACGTCTAGGCAGCTTGCAGACTGTCTTTCCTCTTGGACAAGAAGAGCAGCAACCAGAGATTTTACTGTCTCTGAGTGAAGTGTCGGGTGAACACCTTCAGTGTTTCCCCCATTCAGTGTGCTCGAACTTGGGCTGCCATTGATGCCCGCACACTTGAGCCTTGGCATGTTGTCCTGCGCTTGCATTGCATGCACTGTTCTCAGCACAGAACTTTAAATCCATCTAGCATTTCCCACATGTATCAGGGCATCAGCTCTGCAAAGCAGATGTAATTTCCCAGTGGGAGCAAGAAGAGTAGGTGTGGAGGGAAGAGGAGGGTTTCCCCAGGCTGGGGTCCAAGTCAGCTCCAGACACATGTGCTCTGTGTGGGGAGGGAGCAGGACACTTGGAATGTCAACTGGAGGTTGGCTCGACTAAAGGATATTTTTAGAAATGTATGTGAAGCCATTGAGTCAGATTATCCAGATTCTGTCATTATGCATCACACATCAATTTCTCTTCACGTTTCCCCCTGTACTTTTCACCTCAGAGAAGCAAAAATCCTGTCCACGTGGGAATTAAAATTTCATGCTTTTGTCTTTGCCATGGTCTCTTTAATAATTTTTCCTCTCATATTCCCTGTAGCGTCTGAATTTATTTTATTTTTCTTTTACCTAAACACTGAACATCTTATTAACATTTTTCTAAACCATGTTTCTATTCACTGGTGTATTCCTCAAATTCATGTTCTTTCCCCTGTAATGTACTTTTCAACAATTTAATCCCCAAATGTCACATGTGTTGTTTCTTATTTATTTATTTAATTTAATTATTATTTTTGTCTTATTTCAAGCAAAAACTGTGACCATTAAAAGCAAGAAATGATATCCAGGCAAGTTATTTTCCTGGTGGAACAATGTAGCTGTAAGAAAATAGTAAATTTCTTCAGGTGTGAACCCTGGTCATCCACATGTGAAACCTGGGAATGAGGTAAGTTAGGAATTCAGCAGGCTCATAGAACTCAGTTACAGTGCAGTGTAAACACCAGACCAGCATAAAGTGTTCATTTTATGGACTAAATTAGACTGAATTTTGATGATAGCTAGTAGAAATGCTACAAAGGGGGGATGTCCATGCAGAAGATTTACATACTATGTGTATGTAACTGACATGGAGATCATTTTAACTGGAGAATATCATTCAATAGACTTACATACACATGAGTTTTCACAGCATAGAAAACGCTTTTACTGTAATGAATGAAGGAGAGCCCTGAGGGATTTTTAATTCCTTAGTCACCATTGAATCCTCACACTGGATCTATCAATGCTAAAATCAACCTGAAAAGCCGGAGTTCATATCAAAATTCTCAGACATGGAAAAACTCTTATCAAGAATGTTTTACCACACATTTCAGCTATGAATTCATAATTTTGGCTAAAAACCTCTTATTTTATAAATAAGTAGAATAAAAATATAGATTTGTTAAGTAATCTTAGAATGATAAATACAAAACTTTGAAACAATAAGTACTTTTGTAAATAGATTAGCATTAAGAAATATATATAAACAAAGTTATATGTGACAATTATTATGATCCACTTAATTGTGATTGTCAGTAAGATTATCAGTTGCTTTCTCATCAGAAATTTTGCAGGCCAGAAGAGAGTGAAATGATATGCTTAAAGCATGGCGGGAACTACCTACCAACAATTCTATATCTTACAATATTATTCTTCAAAAATGAGGAAAATGCGAGACGGTCTCAGACAAAAGCTGAAGGAGTTCAGTACCATAATATCTATCCTTCAAGAAATGCTAAAGGGAGTACTTCAAGTTCAAATGGAAGGACACCAGTAACTTGAGGCCATATGAAAATATATATGTCTCTGATAAAGGAAAATAAATGGACAAATAGAGAAAACACTATAATTTTGACTTTTGGCTATACTTTTTATTATTCTAGGATATTTTTTTAAACCAAAATATTAAAATAATTATAAATTTATTGCTATTGCGTGATTGTTTCCCCCAAAATTCATATGTTAAAAATACAACCTCCAAATGTGTTGGTATTAGGATGTAGGGTCTTTGGGGGGTGCTTAGGTTATGAGGACAGAGCCACCATGAATATAATGTGTGTGCTTTTATTTATTTTAAAATATGTATGTATTTACTTATTAGGCTACATTCGCTCTTAGTTGCAGCACGTGGGATTTTTGTTGTGATGCACAGGCTTCATATCTAGCTGTGATATGGGGGTTTGGTAGGTGCAGCACACAGGCTCTCTAGTTGTGGCAGACAGGCTGTAGAGCCAGCATACAGGCTCAATAGTTGTGGTGCATGGGCTTAGTTGCCCTTTGGCATGTGTGATCTTAGTTCTCTGACCAAAGATCGAACTCATGTCCCCTGCATTGGAAGATGGATTCTTAACCACTGGCCTACCAAGGAAGTCTCTTGTGTGCTTTTAAAAGAGACCTCAGAGAACTCTCTAGCCCCTTCCTCCAGGTGTTGATATAATGAAAAGTCTATGACTCAGAAAAAGACCTTTACCTAACCACCTTGATCTCACACTTCAGTCTCCAGAACCATGAGAAATAAACTTCTGTTTATAAGCTACCCAAGCTGTGGCATTTTGTTATAGCATCCCCAAATAACTAATTCGTACATCTACATTAACAGAAAACAATGTATACATATGTGACTTGTGACATTAATAACATGTAATTAATGTGTAATGTAATAGATGTAATAGAGATTTTGCGTATGATTAAAATTATGTTGATATCAGTTTAAGCTAGCTTGATAGGATTTTATATGTAACCTCCATGGTATCCACAAATTGATTATCTATAGAATATACACAGAAGGAAATTAAAAGTAAGTCAAGTCAGTGGACTTCCCTGGTGGTCCAGTGGCGAAGACTCCACGCTCTCAATGCAGAGGGCCTGGGCTCAATCCCTGGTCAGGGAACTAGATCCCACATGCCACAACTAAGAGTTCGCATGCTGCAAAGAGGATCAAAGGTCCCCCATGCCACAACTAAGACCTGGCACAGCCAAAGAAATTAATTTTGAAAATGAGTACAAAAAGTAAGAACAAAGGACGTCAGTATGTGAGAAAATGTGGGACAGAAAAGCTATATGACATTACAGAAAACAAATTGGCAAGTAAATGTCATTCCATATCAGTAATTTATATATATATATATATGTATATATATATATATATATATATATATATATATATATATATATATATATGGCTTAAACTCATCAGTTAAAAAACAAAGATGTCCCCAGCCTTTTTCCGGCATCTGGGCCTGGAGGGGCTGCTCTGAAGACGGGCGAGCAGCAGGGAGGCCCGCGGCGAATCCCAGCCCGATGCGAGCTGTTCGTCGTTTTCCCGGGACAGCTCCAGGGTCTTGGTGTCCAGAGAGCTGCTGATGGAGGGCAGGGGCGGCCGCGGAGGTATATGGGACAGGATGCTCATCAACTCCAAGCGTAATTCCAGAAAGAATTCCACTCTTCAAACAGGATAGAGAGGAGTCCCCTATTAGACCAAGTACAGAGCTTTCTCCCACAGATGGCTCAGGCAAAAGAAAAGCTAAGGAAAGAAATGGCAGCTGCACCACCTGATCATTTCAATATTGAAAATATTGACACTCTCGGAAAAGTTATGCAAATGGATATGACCTTGTTTGAGATGAATCAGTCTGATTCAAAAGAAGATGACAGTTCACAAGAGAATTCACAAGACAGTTCAGAGGACAGTTCAGAATTTGAGGATGAAGATGATAGCACCTCTTCTGAAGGTGAAGTCACCATCGATACAATTAAGCTTCCTCATTCAGAAGATGGAAAAGGCAAAATAGAGGTTCTGGACCGTCCTGCCAGTGAAAAAAAAGAAAACAGGGACATAAACAATCTGAGAAACAGGTGATAGTTCCCGCTAATTCTGTGGAAAAGAATGTGGCTTGCTGATTATTTTGCATTTCAGATACCTATAGTGTTTGTTTGCAAAAATGAATGTATTTTGCTTCTTGGAGAAACAGAAGCTAGCTTTTAAAGAGTTGGAAGAGATAGCATTTGGGGAATCTTCTAAGAGCAGACTGTTTTTGATCTCATGCTAAAGAGATTTAGTTTAGAAAGCTTAACTTTATGTATGGTGATGAGTGAATTTGTTGGCATCCTCTTTCATCAACATAGACTTCAGAAATCTCAAACTTATTTTAAAGTAAAAATACAAGTTACCCGTTTGTTTTTGTTTTAAATTGGCCTCTTGGGGCTTCCCTGGTGGTGCAGTGGTTGAGAGTCCGCCTGCCAATGCAGGGAACACGGGTTCATGCCCCGGTCCAGGAGGATCCCATATGCATGGAGCGGCTGGGCCCGTGAGCCATGGCCGCTGAGCCTGCGCATCTGGAGCCTGTGCTCCGCAACGGGAGAGGCCACAGCAGTGAGAGGCCCGCATACTGACAAAACAAACAAAAACTTAGGTTGGCTTTTTTTTTAGGTTATTATAAAGTCATATTTATTTGTTACCATCAAAATGGGTTCATTGAGGGAGAACTTTTTTTTTAACATCTTTATTGGAGTATAGTTTCTTCACAATGTTGTGTTGGTTTCTGGTCTATAACAGAGTGAGTCAGCTATATGTATACATGTGTGCCCATGTCCCCTCCCTCTTGCGTCTCCCTTCCACCCTCCCTATCCCACCCCGAGGGAGAAATTTTTTACAAAGAAAAGAATTACTTATATTTAGATGCCCTCAGATATATCTACTTTTTAAAAACAAATCCTTTCCAGTTTGAGCTGGAAAACTGGTGCTCTGTGGTTTAATCACTGTCAGTGACTCTGTAGCCTCTCAATGCATGTAAAATTTGCTGGTTGGAAAATTCTGTGGTTTTTTTGGTTTTCTTTTTTCTTTTTCTCATAAAGGAATTTTTTGTTTGTTTCAGCTATTAAAATTATTCCTTCCAGGTGCCCACAGTTTTGAAACCTATTAATTGTAGAGAATAGGGACACCCCAGGAAAATAGGGCACAGTACATAAAGAGGTAGTAACAGGTTTTACCTTTCAAAAGGCAAAATGATCCTGCATTGGAGTTGCCTTTCTGCCACATTCTTGATCTTATTTAACTTGTTTGGGACCTCATCTGCCATGGGCCTGGCTTTGCTCAGGATATAGACCTGAGAATTTAAAGGACTGTCTCCAAGTGCATTGAGCTGATGAGACTTGGTTGCCTAATATTTTAGGGGTTTGTTTTAATTATTTTTTCCTACTCCTCTCATTAGCTTATAACATCTTGTAAATACGCTGAAGATAATTCTCCAAGTTCCTTCTGGTATTTTTCATTGGGAATTGGAAATCGGCTGTGCACTCAAAGTATGCAGAAGTGAACAGATCTGGAAACGAGACTTCTCAGCTGCAAAGGGTAGACTTTGTAGCACCAAACACAGCTGTGATGGATGATTGGTGTGAATATTTAAGGATTGTCTTCTACCAGATAATATTCATGCCACATTGTGGGAAGAGTTGTATTTGTCTGGTTCACTCCTTAGCTTGGTGCATGGTACACAGTAGGCACCGAATGATGTCAATAAATGAATTTACAGGTATATTGAGGATGTACAGGGCATTTTAAACCATGGTATCTATGCGGATATGAAAGTGTAACTTCACTGGAAATACAAAGCCAAGTAGAAATAGTCTGATGGTCAGTGAAAGAGACTAGTCTAGAATACATACTAGTATGTAGAATTATAATTATATTTCTCCCCTGCTATGGCCTTCTCATATAATATGACTAGGTATTCTATACAGTTAAGGAAGTCAACTAAATTCAGTTCCTCTGGACATTCTTATGACATAGGAGGAAAAGGAAAAACAAAAATTTAATATGTGATAGGGATGTCGTTTTAAGTAAGTGTAAAATGGTTGAATTATTTAATATACAGAGTCAGGGCTGGCTGTTTTTAAACCAATTTGGATACTAAGATAAATTATGTATGTCTTAAATATTTAAATATAAAGAAATAAAATTATAAGTTTCATACTAAAATATAGGTGAATATTTAATAACATTAAAAAAACAAAGATGGACAAGATAGACATAAAGGGTCCAACTATATGTTGTCTACAAGAGACTCACTCAGAAGTAAGGACATTCATATGCTGAAAGTGAAAATATTGGAAGAGATATTGCATGAGAACACTAAGCAAAGAGAAGAGGAGTGGCTCTTCTGCTTCTGCAGCTGAGGCTGTGGCCCCTACTTTTCAGGGAGTAAACAGAGGCAGGGGCAGGGGCAGGGGCTGGGGCACCCCTCCCACCCTCTGCACCCTGAGCCAGGGAAGTCAGAGGGACTTGGTCCCCCTCCCGAGTTCCATTCTTCCTCCAATGAGAATGGTGCTAATCAATAAGGACCAGGCTATAGAGCTGATTCACTTTGTTATAAAGCAGAAATTAACACACCAGTGTAAAGCAATTATACTCCAATAAAGATGTTAAAAATAAAGAAAAATAAAGGCCTGGGGAAAAGAGATGGTCCTCGTGGAGAATGCCTATGTCCTAAGTTTATCTGCTGTCGGGTTGGCTTGAGAGAGGGCAGGAGTTACATGATGTGTTCTCTCCCTTCAAATCCATTAACTTTTTCTTTCTTGATGTACGCACACACCCACACACACAAAACGAGTATAAAGCCCATATATATAGAAGGCTAAAGGGTTGGTCTATGAGCTTGAAAAGAGGGAAATAGAACACTTGAGGCCGACTGCAGCAATGTGTTTGTGTCTGTGCATGTGCATTACTAGGTAGAGGGTCCACAGTATCCATCAGATACTTAAGGGAGAACATATCTCACAAGTGTTCTGGATTTTGTAAATTATCATAGGACAAGAGTCCTCAAGAAAAATCAGGTAGCTCTCTCACACACCACTCATTAAAGTAACAAATATTTATTGAGAGTCTCCAGGATTCCAGCATGTGGAATTTTCTGGAGACTAAGAGGTGAAACGTATAACATAACCACCTTCACCAAGTTTATAGCTCAGTGGAGGCAATAAGAATTAATATCTCACAGTTTTTCTATTTAAGTATGACTCAGAGTTTAAGGTAATTTTTCTGCATCATGTCCACAGTGTCCCAGGACTGACGCCTTCCTCAAGCTCAGCACCTAGAACACAGATCTGATTGAGCTTAACTGGTGATGCACCTACTTCCCAGCAAGGCTGTGGCCTCTAATGGCTGTCTCCTGCTCCTGTGTCCGTGGCCTGCTCAGGATATGGGAGACACTTAGGCTGATTCCTCAGTGCGTTGTGTACTTCCAAGGCCAAGAACTTGCTGAGCAAAACATAACTTCTTTACTTTTGTGAACACCTGGCCTCCAAAAGGCAGAAATACTTAGTGACAATGTACTGAGGACATAATTCCTTATTCATTCCCTGACCTCCACTCTCTGTCACAGAGACATGCAAAACCACAGTATCAGGCTTATGGGTCATGACTTGGCTGTGTCAAGAAGTTCTAGGCCATGTGGGAAGACTCCTCTCTCCTCTGAGATTTCTGCTTCAACCAACGGGGAGCAGCTTCCCTTAAGGTCTGAACTGAAACCCTATAAGTTCACATATTGAAGTCCAGACGCTTGTACCTCAGAATGTGACTGTATTTGGGAATAGGGCCTTAGGAGAGATGATGAAGTTAAAGTGGGTCATATTGGTGAGCCCTAATCCAGAGCTATGCCCCTATGAGAAGATTAGGACACAGCCATGCACACTCAGCTCATAGAGTTATGTCCATCTGAGGATGCAGCAAGAATGCAGCCACCTGCGAGCAAGGGAGAGAGGCCTCAGAAGAAACTGAACCTGTAGACACCTTGATCTTGAACTCAAAGCCTCCAGAGCTGTGAGAAAATTAAGCCTCCCAGTCTGCACTATCTTGTTCTGGCAACTCTAGCAAAACCCTAATACAGCTTTATTTCTCCTCTATCCTCTTTCTTGCAAATAAAACTTATGAAAATAGCACCAAAAAACACAGTGTATAAAGTATTTGAAAGAAAAACGCAGGGGAGCCACTGCAGGGGCTGATGAACTACACAGCCGTTGCTTCCCCTGGTTTTCTTTGCTACCAAAGTAAGGGAAAATAGTCAAAATCACCATGGAAGGCTTGAGTAGACATTTTAGAGAAGGCATAGCTCCATGGTGAAACAAACTTGACACGTACTCGGTAGAAATAGTAAATGCATTTAATCCTTGGAGGTTTAAAACATTCAATTTCTTGGATTTCTAGAGAGGTTGTAATACATGTACATGGTTGAAGGTCCTGAAAATTGCATTACATTGTGCCCCGCACCGCCTCCCCCTCTTTGCCCAGGAGCCCCTGCCCTCCACAGGTAGCCATGTATCTGGTTTCCCACAGCAAACTTCCAGAGTGTCTTTATGTGCATACAAGCAAATATGAATATACATTTCTCCTTGGCACCCTAATTAAAAACACAAATAGTAGAACACTAGGCACGGTGCTGTTATAGCTTGCTTTTATTCATTTGACAGTATCTTGCAAATTATCCTCTATCAAGACATCGTTTCCTGCAGGACACTGCACTGAATGGATGACGTACTATAATGCACTCTGCCAATCCACGTTGGGATGCATGCTGATATTCAATAATCTGTTTATATTACAAACAATGCAGCAATGCATAATTCTGCTAGCAAACGTGTAGGGTATGTTTCTAAAGGATTTATAAACTGCAGTGTTACAGAGCATTTGATAAGATACTCAGTTACTGAACCCTTTGTGGAGACTAGCAATGAGCCTTTCTCTTTCTGTAAACTGCAACTTACCAGATCTGTGTCCCCCCACATATCTTTAAGAATGCTTTCCAGCCTCTTGTACCATTCAGAAACCCTCCATAATCTGCTCAGCACCTCTCTTTATTCTCACACCCGTCACAGCCTTACCTGGCACATACCTGCTGTCTCCACCTTGACCTCTGCCCATTTAGCAGGATTTAGAAATACTGAAAACCCCTCTTTGATCATCTCCAATTAATCAGCTACTGTGTGACTCAACTTTACTCAGTTTTATCACTAATTACAAACAATGGTAATTACAATGCTGTTGAGTAACGACAATAGTAATTTTCAATTCTGTAGATCTCAGAATTTGTCACTTCGCCAGTGTCTACACTAGTGGATCTCAGAACAAATTCTCAAGTCACTGAAATTGTTTCTTGCCACGACAACGCTGTATGGTCATCTAGTCTTCCTTGCAGCAGCGGACGCCAGGTAACAACCAAACGGAGGAAAAACCACCGGGATAGATCTGCATGGCACGGAAGAGAAGGTGCGCCTCCACCCGTCCGAACTCATACCCTCTGGCCCACCACAGGTACCACTTCACTCCACGGGTTGTCTCCTCGTCCACACGCGCGTTCAGAGGCCATTCCTGTACAAGATTCTCACGAGGAGCCTCTGACAACCGCGCCCACCCAGGACCGCGCATCGCCTCGTGCCTCCTCACGACCATCACCAGACGCCCCAGGCAGCTCCCCATTTCCCCATTTGTTAGGCTTCTCCGACCACCAAGCCACAAGCGGAACCGTGGCTGCGCCTGGAGAGCCCTCCCCTCTCGCCCGCGACTGTCCTTGCTGTCACCTGTGGTGAGAGGACCTGGTCCACACAAGCGCTTCGCCGACGAAGCAAACAGAAGTGGGGACGCCGGGCGCTCCCCCGTAGACGCACTTCGGCCTGCAGGGGAATACCGTCTGCGGAGCGGCATGACCGCTTTTCGCGGATTTCGGAGAAAGTAGCCGCTTGGGAGGAGCTCCACCACGGCGACGTGACCGGTACGCACCGTTTTCCCAAGGCGGCCAAGAAGCAGCACCGGGCGTCCTATTGGACGGGGCGTCGCGGTCCCGTGGGAAGGAGGACGTGAAGGCCGGGGTCGCACTTCCAGTGCCTCCTCGTTACGCCATTCGGGCCCTACCCACTGCGGAGAAAAACATATTTGGGAATAAGGGCAAACGTGATCAAGAGAGAAGGCCGGCGGAAACTTGGTGGCGTCCACGTCCGTAGGAGACTTGGAACCTCTCAGGCGACACTTGGAAAGCGGAAGTACGACCACCGGGCCACACGGACGACTCCGGTGATGGATACTCCCTCTTAACCACGTGCGTCAATGTGGGCGTTTCACGCGCAAGGGACACAAGGGAGTGCCGGTCGAACCGCCCAGACCCACCACTCAACGACTTTAAGGGAGCGCAGCGCCGGCCTCACAATAGGCATGTCTGCCCGTCCAAATCCCGTGAAAGAAGCATGCGCCCATGCCCCGGAGACCGGGACCCAAGCGCGCCAGTCAACATGCACATCGGGCCCTCCAGCGGCCTCAACGCCCGTGCCCGGTGCGTTCCCCACGTCCGGAGTGGGACGCTCGTGGACCGAAGTGGTAGAAAATGAACACTCCTAAAGTGACTCAGAAGGACGTACCATCAAGCCTCAGGCGCTCCGGAGGGCTCGCAAGAACCTCTCCCTACACAACGCGGCGGGCGGCCCAGGTAGGGTCGAGTCCGCTTAGTTCTCGTGGCTGGAGGAGCAGAGGCGGTTGCTGGTCGACCAAGCTAGGCAGCCCTCACAACCCGCTAGGGAGCGAGGCAACGATCACAACCTCGTAAACCTACACACCCAATCTCCAGCGAATGCAGGAGGAGCCCATGCCCCGGGACAACCGGGACAGTCGCCACACGCATAGCCGGGCTCCCGGAACGCTGCCTCGCGCCCGGCGTCCGAATGTCAGCCCTCGCGAAGATCGCCGAAGCTCGGGAGACAAGGGACGATACAAAAGCGGCCGCCAGGTGGCGCCCGACCACCGGCTCCAACGTCCCCGGGCCGGATCCCGATCGCCGAACGGCGAGGGTGCAGTGCCGGCCGCCCAAACGCCCGAGCTCGTCTCGGGGAGTCCGCCTCGGAGCTAGCGCCCGGCTCGGCACGACACGGCGCGACCCCGGCAGCAGACGGGAGACGAGGAGCTGGGAGGATGGTGCCGGGAGGCTGCCGCGAAGGAGACGCGCTCTTCACGCTATTCCTGGGCCGCCGGCCGCTGTAAACAAGGAAAATTCTGCAGGGGAATGGACTGCGTGAACTGTAAGCTGAAACCATGAACGAACCAATAGAAAACACGGACGACATTTTATTCTGTAATTGCAGAGTGGAGATGTTACTAAAACATCAAAACCAGGGCCCAGAAGCCATAAAGGAAACGATTGATAACTTGACCACCTAATTGATCTTTACATATTTCACAAGCAAAGTCAAATGACAAGAAGTGGGTAGGTGGGAACATTTGTGCAAATACATGTGTACTAAGAATATTGATATCAGTATTACTTAAGAACAGAACATTTAGAAAACAGCCAATGAGAGGGACCAGGTAAGTAAATTTCAAGTACATTCAGACAATACAGTACTATCACTTTGTGCTTTGGTTTATTGATATTTTTTTTAAATGAGCTAGATGTATAGGTATTGACTTGGAAAAAATGTTGATGACAAGCTGTTTAATGAAAATAGCGAGTTTATAGATATCTTTTGAAAAGAGTAAATGGAAAAGTAGAGGATTGGAATAGGTAAAGCAACTTTGCAAAACAAGAGTAAATTCCTCCTTACAGCCTGGAGTCAAGAACCAGAACGATGAGTGTGTCAGAAACAAACATGAGCCACACTTCCTGCTTTTCTGCCCCCTCCTTCTGCAGTCCTGGGACAGGCAGCTGACATCAGCCCCTCAATGTCTCTCCTCCACCCACACCCAGAGCCACCTACAGGCAAGAAGAACTTTCACTCTGCAGGCCTGGCCTCCCTATGTCCTCAGCCTGTTTCCTCATATCAGGAACCCTTAGCAATTCACTTGGTTTGCCCAGTCGTCCATGCCGAAGGTTGCTGGTCCCAACCTACACCTGTGCAGCCTTTCTCTCCAAAAGCTTTGAGCTGATTTCTCAAGGGAAGAACATTCCCCTGACATAGCAGGTATGAGCCAAGAGGACAACTGGAAGTTCGCGCCTGGATCCATCATACAAATTTTGTGTGCACTCAACTCCCAAAGACACAAGAGCGACGGAGGGTCCACCGTATTGTTAATGCAACATGGCCATTGGTTTCTTAAAACACGCAGGCTGAATCAGCAAGTCCAGCTGTGGCACCAAGAAAAAAGAAACACACACGCACACACACATATCGACAGGTAATCTGTACTCCTGCCAGGTCAGAGAGTGGTGGGAGCAGAAGAGAGATCATTGTTGCCACTCCTTGGGTCCCCTGTGCTGACAAACCCTGATTGCTGTATTGATGTTACTGGCGGGGAGTGAGGGCTTCGAGCTCCCTAATGTGTCATTTCCTGTCCAGTGCCCTACATTTCATTCTGTCTATCATACACTTTCTCCTCAATACACAGTTACAATTAAGAAAATAATAATCTGCATATGTTACATTCAATTTTCAAGTTTGAACAATGGTGAAGAACACATAGGGAGGGACTTCCCTGGTGGCGCAGTTGTTGAGAGTCCACCTGCCAATGCAGGAAACATGGGTTTGATCTCTGGTCTGGGAGGATCCCACGTGCCGCGGAACGACGAAGCCCGTGAGCCACGACTACTGAGCATGCGCGCCTGGAGCCCGTGCTCAGCAGTAAGAGAAGACACGGCAATGAGGAATCCGTGCCCCTCAACGAAGAGTAGCCCCCACTCGCAGCAAGTAGAGAAAGCCCGTGCTCAGCAACAAAGACCCAACACAGCCAAAAATAAATAATAAATAAATAAATAGGAAACTCTTTAAAAAGAAAAGTACACATAGAATAATTGAGTTATTGTGAAGGAAGGAAATTTTATTTATCTTCTTTTGTAGACTTAAAAATGTTCAAATATAGTCTATAAAAAGCTTAATATTTTAAAAATTAGAAATAGTAAACAATTCCTCATTACTCTTTATTGTCCAGCATCCACCTCCACCCCAGCACCTTCAATATCTGCTCCACCCCCCCACCCCGCACACCCACCCTGGGTCTGCAAACTTGTTTCTCTCATTACTATCACCTGTGTTAACCACACACCTAAGGCTGTTGTAGTCATTCACATGGTAATTAGGGAATTTTTCTTTACTGAGGCTAAGGGCTGTATTTATTGTTTTTAGTGAAAATCTCTCCCATGTGTTCTGTGAAGTCACAGCATTAATGGAGTCTGGAACAAGTGGGTGTGAATGACGGATGGAGATTATTTCCACATCAGTCTCCCTAACAGGGTGGTGAACATAACTGGCATTAGTATTTCATGGGTGTACTTAGAAGATCCAGGCCAAAAGGAGAAACCTGACCATTTGGCAAAAGACGGACCAATTCAAGAATAAAAATAAGTCTCTTCTCACCTGTTGTTCCATTGTAAGGAACTCAGCCAACACTTGTCCGCCTCTGCATACTTATGCAGGGTCAGATGAAAAACTGAGCAGGTAAAGATGAGGAAAGGGAAAGCAACCAAGGGAATCCAGGCATTTAAAACATTGTTAGGCATTCCAGGCATGAATCCCCAGCCACTCACCTGGGAATGAGCTCTACCACCTAACCCCCGGGCATGTGTAGATATGGTGAACCCCCTCTCTCCAGGGTCAACAATAAGGCAGTGTAGGCTACTGCACATAATCAAGACAGTAATATTTTCATTTACACATAAAACATGAAAATCCTTGGGTGTTGTATTTTTATTAGAGCTACTTTTTCAGAGTTATTTCATTAATGTTCAGTTCCTAGGAGTTACACCAAACTGCAGGAAACCCGCACAATGATCAGTTGGGGAATGTTGACTCCACAGAACGAACACCACTCTCAAATGTTTCATGAAATAATTCTTGATCAAACGTACCAGGATTTTTTCTCCAACACCCGCCCCAGTGCTTCAGAGGCCCCACCCTCCCTGCTGTGCCCTCTCCCCACACCCCGGATGCCCTTGCCCTCAGTCACCTTGATTCCTCCCCATGTGGGAATCAAGCAACATGAGGGCTCAACCCTATTGCTGCCCTCCATGGCCTTGGACCATGTGGCAAGGCCACTTTGGATCTACTTCATGGTGGGGAAAACAATCCAGGGACTCATGTCTTGTTGGAAGGTCTTGTCACACAAATCAGGGCTAAAAACCCCTTGCTCAGGAAAGCAGCAGGAGTACGTACATCATAAGCCCACTGTTGGGTACCACAATCCACACAGGGCAGATATGCTCATCAAATATAGAGTGAAGTTTAATTTGGGGTGAAATTTAGTCGACACCTTCAGATACATTAGCGAAAGAGTAGGTGGAGTTCTGTCCTACTAAATGTCATGGGGAGAAACATTCTTCATTACATAATTTTTCTATAGGAAAGTATGTGTCAACTGACAAGTGCTACCTAAGTCAATGTTAATCATTAACTACTGCATAGACAAATACTGATAATGCGTCAGGAAGAGGGGTGGATCACAACCCTTTGATCCTGAGATCCTGAAAAGAGAAAACATTCCTTTTGAGACCCTGTGATTGAGATTTACCTACGTTTGCTCATTTATCTTTAGTACAACCCTGTTACTTATAGATTAGTTACCTTTTAACAAGTAACATAAGCTAGGTTCTGAAATTTTGCTTATGTGAGAAGATCATGCAGCTAGAAAATGACAGAGCTAGAATTCAAACGTAGCTCAGGCTGTTTCTGAATCTCAAATTCCTAAATATGCTGGTGTTGAGGTGTGGATCCCAGATTCAAATTTCACCTGGATATGTCGCCTATCAAATCAGTGGTTGGAATCCTCCCTGTTATCATAACACTTCCCCTCCAGTCTGTTCACACAATGACTACCGTGCTTAGGTTCTCCCAACACAGGAATCATCCAATGCATTGACCCAGCCTCCCGATCATTCCCATGTCTCCTGAGTTTTATGGAACAATTCTCAGGTCCCTCTGCCCTCTCAGCACAGCTGATGATCAAGACCCCAATGAGAGATGACAAAAAGACTCCGCTTCCTATGGCTGCATCTATCATACGTATCTCCCAATGAGTTTTATAAATATCTGCATCCTACCAGGACGTGATCATAAACCATTCTCCCATGTTTTGCACACATTTCGAATGTTCCCCTTGTTTTTTTGAATCCCTGAAATTCTCACCTTCCCTCACTTTCAACAGTGTGCTCACCTCCTACCATGCAGATGAAGTAGAATATTCGAAGAAATGTGTCAGCTCACTGTCATGAAGTCAACACCTATTCCTGAATCTTCACCCATTGGCGATGCCGCTCCTGTTTAAACTGAAAGTCATTTCTACTCCTGGATAAGCCCATTTTTCTCAAATGTATCCCCTTCTCTCCTGCTCTCTGGAGGATATTTTATTATTAATGGTAAACTGAAGCTCTTCTACCAGCGAACACCCATCTCTTCCCAGTCCATTCCCTTTCATCTATTTCAGTTTCTTCATTCTTGAAACAAAATCTCTGAACCAATTTATCTCTAGTTCCTGCCCAATGAATTTCCTCCTTCCAAAGTAAACTGAAAGCGTAGTGCAGGATTAGTGACAATCTCTGGGCACCCCTCCCACAGTTTGATTTACTAGGGGTGATCTCCCTGTTACTGTTGACTTGCGTATACATAAACCTTTATAACATTATAGTTATCTCTCCGTGATTAAATCCAATGAATGTTTCTCGTATTTTACTTGGACCCAAGCAGAATTGGACTATGACCTCCGTCAGGAAATTTATATTTCCAAGGTCCTCTGACATCACAAACTCCCCACTGTCTTTAAACTAGTCAGTTCCTGCCAGTGTACTGTGCGCAGTTCTCCTCAAACAATACTATTTCAACATCTCAAGACTCCATTGTAGCCCTCTTCTCTCTTTTTACTATATACACCATCTTCAAAAACTGTTATAATTATTCAGTCTTCTCCTGTTACCACTATGATAATAATGCGTAAAAACGAATGCTAGATTTCATTTCTGAGGTGTCATCCATAACTGCATGGGAAGCAGACACCTACAATGAAATGTATATCAGACAGAAGCCAGGAACTTCCTCCCCAAATAAAAACTACTCCTCCTCTCATCTGCAGTTTCAGATAGCAGCTCCACTAATTATTTGGGGCTCAGTCATTGACATAACGTCCCAGAACCACACAAACAGAACCAAGCATCGATTTTATCTCTACAATGAGCACTCTCGTCTCTGTTCATCTCCTCCCTGATATACACATACATAGTTCCAGCTACACTTATACCGCTTCACTTTCAGGTTCAATGGCAGTGCCTCAGAGATTCCTTCTTTAAATTACTAGCTAAGTAACTCTCCTCTCTCTGTTGTCTTGAATAGAACCTACAGGCAACACCCGTAATATTTCACGATATCTCTACTCATTTTTTTTTCTTTTCTTTTTTTCCTGTTTTCCTCTCTGGACAAATTGCAGAAAAGTAAACGTAGAGTCATAAAGCAAGTTTCTCTTGACTATTACATAAGAATTGTAAATGCACAGAAATTCCATGTACACAGTAACCTAATCTACTCTCAGATGGCCTGTGACCAATGTTCTTTGATCAAATTAAATAACTATCTTTAAATTAATAATTCTTTGAATAATAAATGACTTTGATTCCTCCTGGGGAAAATTTTATTTAGTAATCACCAGAAACAAAATGTGTGGGAAAACTGTGTTTGTGTCTTTACTTAAGTATGCAACTACCACACTCCTGAGTTCAAAGTTTTAGTCTCTTTCTATAGAATCAGGCAGAGAATTGTCTGTGGGCTCCTGTTAATAGATCTGATAACCTCATATATTGTATAATCATAAAGAAAGAATTCCTTTAATCCGGATGCCAATCAGGATAAATCTAATCAAGGAACAACTTCCCTAACACAAACTTTTCCTTCTCAACACGTTAACCACTTAGATACATGTAAGGAAAGTATAAGAGATTCCTTTAATTTGCTAATATTCTAAAAACCTCCAAAACCAGTCTTGATGCCTTGGCCGGAGGTCTCACTGTTTTGTGAATTGTGGTCAGTTCTGGGAAGAGAATTGCAGCTGGAGGATTAGTCTTTATATAAATATGTTTAACCTAAAAACAGTCCATCAGGCTGTGGGTTTTGTGTGGCTTTATATAAGGACTGGTGTTGTTTGATGATATCAAACCTTCAAGGAAGATATTTTTAGGGTTTTAGAGCATTTGTATTTTAATACCAAGGTAAATAATAATTAAATTATAATCAATTACATGAAGTTTCCAGGGAGGCAGGAGAGAAAAGAATACAATTGGAGAAATTGGGCTTGGCCAAGGAAGAGATGATTCTTCAATTCTTACTATGGGCTTGGGAATAAACCATGAGCAATATTTGTAGATTTTGTGACAGTGAGCTGAAGAATTTCCTCAAATTATCTGATTAATCTGTCTAGTAGAAGGTGGTCCCTTTTGTGGAAAGTGGCAAAAGTACTGAGAATGATTAAAAATCAAAAGATATGGAGAAGGTCTGAAATATTTTTAAGGCATAGAATAAGACTGAATCATCTAGATATAGTACAATGTCCAGGGATATTTGAAAGATGTTGGGAGATTTGCGAACCCCACCAGATTTAATATCCTAGTTAGATTCAGTCATGGAAGAAGCAGGTACTTGGAGCCCTCCAAGATTGGAATCTTGACCAGCAAATGTGATGAATTTGGAAGGAATATGGAAAGAGGAATATGGAAATTGTTGGTCTTCATAACTATATGTTGAAATTCCTTGATTTGATTAATTTGGAATAAAAATGAAGACGGTTGGCACACATGTTAGGAGAGTGGGGTCAGTGCACTGGAGGTTCTCCTAGCATTTGCGGCGAGGGAGGAAACTGACTAATAACTTGGAATATCATGGGTTAATTACCTTTAAATCTCTTTGATTTTTATTTCCTAATAAATAAATTTGGGAAACTAATATTTCCCTTATGAGAAGCAGTAGCCAAAGCCTTCTTAGTTTGACCGTGGGAAACAAGATTACTCCTCTTTTCTCATAGACCAGTTCACATTTGCAGGTGGGGTGGTTGTTCACTCCCAGGTAAAGATTTATGGGTTCATGACTCTTAGGTCTGAAAACTCTAGATAGGATTCAAGTCTCATGGCTTTCTTCTCTTTCCTTGGATTTTCCTGCTTAGAGTAAACAGTGTCTCTGAGAGAGAATACTAGCAGCTGAGTTCTTGGCAATGTGTCCCCAGGTGAGTGGGGACTTGCTCTCTCTCCTGAAGTGGTAACTCTCTTTCCAGTGGATAGAAAGGTGTCACCACTTGGACTGAGTGCTCTAAGTGTATCCTGGTGCGGGTCAAGACTCTGAGCACTAGTCCTGTCGTCTGGCATCTCTGTGAGTATCATGGAGTAGGGCAAGGGCTAATACAGCAACCGTCTCCTTTCCAACATTTATACCGACGTGCTCCAGACTCCATGAAGGCTGTGATGGTAAAGTGGGCACATGAGAGGTTGTATTTCTCTCCCCTCAGCTATGGGCTTGACGGGGGTGTGACTCACTCTATAAGCGAGTCTGCAATGCAGTGAGCTCTGTCATGTGATGGACACAAGTGGAGGGATGAGCAAGAGCAGAAGTTCAAGGTCTGGAAGGGGAGGAGGTGTGTGGACAGGTGAGATGAATACGTCCAGCGTCAGAGATGCTGGCTAGACGGCTATGCAGGGCTGAGGGGGCAGGAGAAAGAGAAGAAGCCCTTCAGCAGGACTGGCCCAGAGAGGACAGTGGAGTAAATTTTGCTTTTTCTTTCTTTGTTTTTCCAATTTTTAATCTATTTTCTGAGAATACAATTGACTATTTTGAAAAGTCTAAAAAGTCACAACAAAATATGCCCTTTCATTCTTGTTCCAAACCAGCCATTTCCCCCCTGTTTAGGTACCTTTGTTCAGAAACTGGAAGCACTTTACAGAAAGCATTTTTTCCTTAATTGGTACATTGAGTAGGATATAATAGATAGAAGAACACTTAGAAAACTGTGGCGATATGTGAAGCCCTGGAGAGGCCTGAACCATCGAGAGTCTCCGATTAGTCTCTGAACAGGGAAGACAGGAGGAAGCTACAGGAGAGACAATGATAGGCAAAGCGGTGAGGTCCCAGGAAACAAGGAGGGAAAGAGGGACCTCAACCCACAGGAAAGGTCAGTTGGGGATCATCTTAGAGTTTGACAACCCTGGGACCGCTGTCTTGTAAAGTTGAGCCCGTCTGTCCTCATATCTGTTGATGAATGCATGCTCTGTGTTGAGGTTAGGTAGGCAGCAACTGCGGACCCCAAGTTGTATATACAGTCTGTTCACTCACACAAAATGGTGGACATTGCATCAATGCTGTCTGACTTTTTAGTGACTAATTCACCTGTAGCTTTTATTTATTGGGTTTTGTTATGTTCAAACATGTCGTGTCAGCTCATTTAATCACTCAACTCTCTTGAGAGGTTATTAAGGTATTTCCCACATGTGAACAGTGAAGTTTGTAATGGGGAATACTTTGCCTGTCATCACTGCTGATAAGTGGTGGAACATATATATTGCCTGTCTTGTGCTAAGTCTGTAGATTTAACTGAAAGTAGTGGGGAGCAGGGATATTTATGAATTCCCAAGTACACATTTTTTAATTGCCAGTCAGCTCACAATTAACATTCTGTTGTGGACTGTACAGGTTATTTCACACCACCCCTCATGTGATGTTCCTTTACCATGAAAGTCACTCTGTATTCAGGGTGTGCCTATCTCTGTGATGCACCTGAAAGGCATACGCCAAGTCAGCCCAGAGGAACATTGGACTTGACGTCAAACAGGTTTGAGCTTTTGATACACACAGCTGACTTTTCTCAGTACTATCACCCTCGACCATCACCTCTGGACATTTGGGGAAAGTGGGCAGCCTGAACCAGAATGTCCTGCATGTTTTTAGGAATCAGTGACTTTCAAGACATGTGACTGTGAACTTCATCCAGAACTGGGGTAATGTCAATTGCAGGTTTCTTTGAGTGAAATGTCTCTGCAATATTGTTGAAGTTAATGTAGAGAAGTCCCTCCGATAGTGTCACAATTCTGTGAACGTATCAATCTTATTAATCTAACCTTCTGCATATTCCTTGGCCTTAGAGGAAAGGATGGCTCTGTGGCTACTGGTGCTAAACGTTAAACGCAGCACCCATTGTTTCAGTCCCTCCCTTTCGGTGCTTTTCCTAATCTTTATCTCACCAACATCCCACCCATTTTATTTTTCGTTTGTTTTACCCTTCAAGATATATTCTAATTGTCAATATCCTATAATATGTTTCCAATTTTTTATATATTGCTCCATTTCATACGTTTTCTCTGTGTTAAAGATCAGCATTTTAAAAATGTTCACAGACAATAGCTTCAGGAAGAAGCCATTTATCTGAAGGTCAATAGTAAGTTTATGGGGATAAACCCCACTGTCCTCATTAGAGACATGATCTTAGGGTAAGAGGAATTCAGCCCAACCATCTGACTGAAAGGGGACTTAAACGCTGGCCCAGCAGAGGCTTTTGAATAGTTTTCATTTGGAACCATTTTTCCCCAAAAACAAACTGTACCTTGAGTTTCAAAAGGGCAGTTGCTTAAATGTAGTTCATGTATATAGTGTTTGAAAAATAAAGAAGACCGAAAACTTAATCAGAAAACGATGGCAGTGAGAGGCTACAAGTTAGAAAAATCTATATGAATTCAGCAAAGTGAGACTCTATGTGAATATAAGTAACATGGTGGGGTGGGTAGTTAGTGGAGACCATCACTGAGGGAGCAGCCTAGAATTAATATGTAGAGAACTAAAGAAATGAATTTTATGTGAGCAAACTTTTAACAGTCTTTCCTTTCCTTATCAATAGCAGAGACTTCACACTGGAGAAAAGCCCACTGAAAGTAACAAATATGAGGAGATTTCACATAGAACTCAACTATCACACCACATGAGTGACCTCTCACAGGACAGAAACCCTATGCTTGCAATCAATTTGGAAGAGCCTTCAGCCTTTATTCATCATCGAATTAACATAAGATAATTTATACTGGAGTGAAACCATGCAGGTCTCATTAATGTGGGAAGGCTTGTAGACAAAGCTGTAACCTTAGGTGACATGAGAAACTCACCCTGAAGTGAACCCCTATATATGTTATAAACATGGAGGATAGTTTAGCTGGAGCCTCATATTTAAATACACCAGAAACTCACACTGAAGAGAACCGTTAATGTAATAAGTGGAGGACACACTTCAGCAGATCCTTAACTTTTATTCACACTGATGAACTCACAAGGTGAGAATGCCTCTGTCTCAAAACACTGTAAAATCTGGTGCCTCAATTATTCTATTCCATTTATATTTTCTATTAATGTGCCTCTCGTGACGTAAAATTGAATTACAAATAAATTTAATTTTTCACAAGTGTCCTAGTCCTAGAGAATTTGTGGACGCGGCCATGAAATTTCCAAGAATTCAGTCAGGCAGGGGTTTATTCCTGCAACAGAATTTTTTATCCAAAATGTTTTTTCCCCCACCTAGAACAGATAGATATGTCAGAATCAAGAAGGTGGGAGATCATTCCAGAAACACAATATTGTAAAGCAACGATACCCCCAATAAATAAAATAAGGTAAGATAAAATAAGATAAATCATTGCAGACATGGAGAGTTCCATTTTCAGATTTGGAGAGGGTAGGGGCTTTCTGATAAGGTCGGGCTCCTCTTCAGATAAATTGCTTTTACTTTGTTGGCCTAAAAACATTTATTATAACCCTAAAGTCCACGGATGTCTAATGGGTGAAATCATGGTATTGTAGGGGTCTATAAAGCATGGGATGTTGCCTGCAACATTTGTGTGTCTGTGCTCCTGTCTGTGTACATGCACACACAAACATGCAAGCAAGGGAGAGAGCATATAGCATCCATCTGATCCTAAAGAGAAAATGTGAGTCTGGAATCAATGGTATAAATGTGTCATCAGGAGAGACAGCATCCAAGATACCTTAGTCACTAATTTATCAAATTTTCAATTATTAACAAATATTTACTGAAAGCTTCCAGGATTTCAGAACTTGGCTTGTTATGAGGACTAAATTGTAAATAATACAATGTTCCTATCTTCGTAGAACTCTACATTCTAACGCAGTCAATTCAAATACACTGCAATATAAAATTTCTGATATTGAAAATCAAACATACATAAGGGTTTACAAATTGTGTAACTACAAAATGTTTGCTCCTAATTTACAAAGAAAAGTTACCACTTTATAAAATAAAATTGAGATTTATAACAGTGTCATTATAGAGCTTTGGAAGGCCAAAAATTGTCAAAAAGACTGGGCTTTAAAAAAATATTTTACAAAATTCTGAACCTTTGAAAAGCTATTTTGCAAGATTTGGGAAGAATAAAGATAGATTTCCATTTCTAACAGCCAAGATAATTGTTCAAAATATTATGAAATAAGTATTTAAATTAACTGTTCAATTACAAAATACACTTTTGAAAATCAATAATGTTTTTTATTAGAATACAAAAACTGCTACAAATGCCCAGTAAAATTCCATTTAGCATCCATTTTAATCGAGATTCAATGGGGCACCATTTTATTTATTCATTTATCTTCTTCCAGTTTTACTGAGGTATAACTGACATAGAGCACCGTGTAACTTTACAGTGTATAATGATTTGACTTACATATGTTATGAAATGATTATCACACTAAATTTAGTGAACATTCATCATCTCATATGGATACAAAATTAGCGAAATAGAAAAATGTGTTTTTCTTGTGATGGGAACACTTATAATTTATTCTCTTAACCAGTTTTATGTGTAGGAGACAGAAGTATTTATTATCTTTATCATGTGCTATATTGCATCCCTGGTACTTCATCTCTCTTTCGGCTGGATGCTTGCAGTTTGGGCCACCTTCATCCAGTCCCACCCTTTCCCACGCCCTGCCTCTGTGGACCACTAATTGGACTGTTATTGGATGAGTTTGTTTGCTTGTTGGTTGTCTGTTGAAATATAACTGATCTACAACACTATGTTACTTCTTGTTACACAACAGAGTAATTTGGAATTACTATACATTTCAAAATGAGCACCGGTCCTCTGGGGAGGGGCCAGGGCACTGGCGCGTCTGAGGCCCTGGGCCCCGCCGCCAAGCTCAGGGACAGGCCCCTGTCTGCGGAGGACGAGGCAGCCTCCGGGTGCCATAGGATATGCTGGGATCGCGCCCCTTCTCTCCGTCCTCCGACCCCAAGTTCCCTCGGCGACAGGAGAGACAGCGGGCTGGGATGTGCGCCTAGGGAGGGAAGCAGGTGCAGTTCCGGCCACGGGGGCCGATCTCGGCCGGTGAGAAGCCCTCTGCCGGGCCGAGGACCCGCTCTACCGCCCGTGGTGCTCCCATGACTGCCGCTTCCCCTGAGCGCAGAGGAGCGGGACAGTCTCCTGGGCCTGCAGGCCGCCACGCTCCTCTCCTCGCCGCCTCCAGGTCTCCCGCCACGCACCCAGCACCTGCGACGTCAGCGAGGGGGGCGGGAGCTCGTGCGGGGATGGACCCAGCCGCAATCGCCGCCCTAGCCCGGAGTCCTGTCGTGTGCTGCGCCCGACCCGCGGTCGCTCCTTCCCGGACCTGCCGGCCGAGCTGACACTGACGCCAGAGGTGCCGTCGGGTTTTCCTGGCCGGTCCCGGGACACCGGGCCGCTTCCACTTCTGGCTACACGTGCTTCCAGGTCTGTAGCTTAAGAGCCGAAGGACGCAGCGCCGGGCCGCTTCGCTGGCTGCACGTTGCGCGCAGGGTCGGCACTGGAACAACAGCGCAGGGGTCAACTACACAGTGCACCCCGCGTGCTACTTCTTTGATCTTTTTCTCTGGTGTGAAAGGGCCCAGATTTCCCATCCTGGGCAACAGAAATGTTCTTTATAAATGTTTTGTAGAAGATGTTCTGTCCCCTACCAAAATAAGATATTTGGTGACTTGAAGTGTCAGAGTCATCCGCTGGTGTTGGCCGTGAGGTTGAAAAGCAGGTCACTGCCGCAACCACTTTTGGGTGCACAGAACCCACAACAGCTGTCAGACTCTGGCCATTAGCCCTCAGAGAAGGTGGACCCGTAGCGGCTGGACTCCAAGCCACGGGTGGGGCTGGAAAGGCGGCTTGCTCTCCCTCTGGGAGCCACAGAAGTTAGTGGTGAATTGATGGATGAGGATCTGTGCCCAGCAAATAACTATTGCTCGGAACTCTTTGGTCCCATGCATGCGGCCGGACAGGGAGCACAGGGTCAGGACAGTCTCACTCACTGCTCGTGGCTGGGGACGCCAAGAGGAGGGGACCATACATGAGCAGGGGGGGCACCCTAGGGGAGGAATAAGTCCCCTCCCATCTTGGGCAGATTTTGGTAACTTGTTTTTTGTTTTGATTGTAGTTTTCATATTTTCTGGCGGAGGGCTAGTACAATCAATTCGTTTTGAAATGCTGGTCTCCAAGGAGGGATGTTTGCACTGTAATTGGAGAGAACAGGCCATGGCATCCTACATCCCATCGGCCAAATTCCACACCCAGCTTGTGCTGGTAGGAACTGCAAGCTAAGAGTGGTTTTTATATATTTAAATGGCTGAAAATAATTCATAAAAAGATTATTTGCAACCCACGAAAATTATATAGCATTCAAATTTCCTTGTCAATAAATAATGTTTTATTGAAACACAGTTATACTCCTTTATTTACATTTTACTGTAGCTGCTTTTTGGCTACAATGACTGAGCTGAGTAGAAATAACAGACATCCTATGACAAATCTAAAATATTTACTCTCTGGTCCTTTACACAAGTTTGCCAACCCCTGCTCCTGAAAAGCGGGGAAAAAATGTTTTTTGAAACTCATATGCTGGGATTTATACTTTTAAAACAGTTAAACTTTTAGCGAATTTTCTCCCTGGAAACAAACTTTAGGTAGATGTAAATATGTTAAATTACTCTCAGTAATCTCAGTTAGAATAAACACTAATTCACAATTATTCCTGCACTGAGGAAAGGAATCCACCTGCAGATAATTTTATTTTCATCTCAGAAATAATCACAGATTAGTGTAACTAAAACCTAGCACCCACACAAATTAGCATCAACTGCATAAACTGCTAGATATTTCTGAGCCTCAAAATAGAACATTGTAAGCCATAAAAGTATTTACTTTAAATTTTGATTTGGCGACATCTCTTGCCTGTGGCAGTGTTTACCAAAGTTAATTGATCACGGAGAATTTCATCAAGAATCAATTTCTAATAGAAAACTAGCAACAGTTAATGCACTATAATTCACACTAGAGTAAAATAAACCAGAAAACAATCACATTGATGAAACAATGAATATGTAATTTACATAAGAATATAAAAATGTATAACAACAACAAAAATCACTTCTTACCTTATTTTCTGTTATTAAATATAAAAACAGATTATGCAACTTCCAGGTATTCTTGCATCTGGGAAGCCATTTCTTTCTTAAAAGGGCATTATTGCATAATGAAACATATAGGTAAATGTATTTTTAGATTTTTATTTTGTATTTAGGAATACATTTAAGTTCAAATTTACCAATAGTGTATATAATCGCATTGGGACTCTATACACTACAGAACACACTGGGAAATTCTAGATTTTATGATAATAATGTGTTATTTTGGATTGCTTTGGGTTTTCAAAAAAATTAGAAAGAAATTAAGAGTCCAATATAAAGAGCAAGATAGAAATCCTCTTGTCTGTTATCCTTTAAAATGGTATCCGGTTGAATTTTGAATAAAATGGATAATGAAAGGAATTTTAACAGGCACGTACAGGGAATTTTTATCCTTATAAAAATCGGTACTGATTTTCAAACGTATAGTTTTGAATTGTAACAATTTAAAAAATATTTATTTTGGAATATATAGAAGAGCAAACCTGGATCTTAAGACAGGAAATCTAGCTTTGCTCTCCCCAATTCACGTAGAGAAGGTTTTCCAAAATTGAGAATTTTGTAAAATATTTTTACTGATCAGTCTTTCTAAAAATATATAACTTTTCAAAGTTCCAGAATTGAGACTGTTTTGAATGTCAATTTTATTTTATGAAGTGCCAACTTTTTATTGTAGACCAGTAGTGATATTTTGTAACTATACAATGTATGAATATGTGTTTTTTTAACGTCAGAAATTTCATTTGGCAAATTATTCTTATTACCTGCATTAGAATATAGAGTTCTATGAAGAGAAAGGCCTTCTGCTATTTACAGTTTAATCATCATAACAATCCAGGTTCTGAAATGTTGGAAGTTCTCTTTAAATATTTAATAATTGAAAAGTTTATAAATGAACGAACAGGGTGATTTATCTTATTTTTCTCCTGTATGAATCCTTTATGCTAATAATTCCTGAATCGCATTTTCCCTTTTGATCAGATTGTTGTTACAGTGTCACTCCCTTGCATGGGTGTGTGTGTGTGCACTCAGATGCACGTACACACAGTAATGTTGCAGATAACATCATGGGTGTTTTAAAGGAATTTTTTTATGATTTTTTTTCAAGTGGACCATTTTTAAAGATTTTTATACAATTTGTTACAATATTGTTACTGTTTTATGTTTTGGCTTTCTGGCTGCGAGCCATGTGAGATCTTAACTCCCCGACCAGGGATCGAACCCGCACTTCCTGCATTGGAAGGTGAAGTCTTAACCTCTGGAATGCGAGGAAAGTCCCCATGATGGGCTTTATAGGCCCTAGGATACCATTTCTCAACCCATTAGACTTCAATGGACCTCAGGGCTATAACGAATGTTTTGGCCAAAAAGAAAAAGAAATTGAACTGAAAAAGGTCCAGAACTCATCATGTAGCCTGTACACTCTCCCTAGCTAGCCTTCTAGAAGGTTTAATTGACAAAATAGACGTTGTCTCTATGGTGATCTTTCTCCCGGAACTTTTTTTAGTACCATTTTTCTACATCAAAGAGTAAAGCTTTAAATGTAGACTTACCAATGGCTCTCTGAGGGATCTCCATTGTGTTTACATGATTTAGTATATGCACCCCTCAATGTTCTAATACATTCTTAAAGTAGAACTCTTTTTATGTCTGCAAAGATCTTTCACCTTCTCAGTCCTGAAGGTATCTATCTGTTCTTCTTGGACAAAACAAAGAAACCCTTGGCTACAAAATGCTATGTAGGGATTAAACCACCATCTGACTCTGAATTCTTGAGTTCTTCCTGTCCATGTACCCACAGTTATTCACCTTTCTTTAAATATAATTGATGTATACATTTTTTTAAGTCATAAGAGAAATAGTAAGTGAACGTTAAGTAATAGAATTAATTGAAGCAGCAGAGGTTAATCACAAAGTATGTGTGTATTTATTCTTGAAGCCATTCAACCGGAATGTGGATACAGATATTTGGACCCTAATGTATGAGTTAATACACATCATACTATGTTTTACATTTTCAGTTAACATTCATCGTTGTTTCCTGACTGATCCCAGTCTTTGTAATTATGATTATAATTTTATAAAGTCAGAAAGTGTCTAACTGATCAACAGTGACAGAGTATTAACAGAAAATGGATTCATTCTTACTTATCACAATATTTCATGATTTTGAATGACACATACCCACTCAGTAGCGCTTATGTATTTGCAAATACTGATCTACTGAAGCAGGTTTGCTTCGTTTCTTCTTACTTGATACTGAATATTGCTTTCAGCACTTCTTAAAACCCTTCACCATCTACATCTTTATACTGTATATTTAATAATAAGACAATTGCTGAAGAACTTAATTATTGGCTCAATTGCATGCTAACACATTCTTTATAGACTATTTTCCCAGTATGAGTTTTCTGATGTGAATAGCAAGTGAAAGATTTTCCACATTGTCTTTAGAATTGGCATCTCCTCAGTGTGAGCACTTTCTTGTTCAGTCAAGAATGAGGAATCACTGAATAATGTCCTTCCTTCATTACACTGAGACTATTTTTTTAGTGTGAACCCTCTCATGTCTAATGACTCCATGACTAATGGAACTCTAGCATTCATTTCATCGGATTTCTTCTACAGCAGTGATTAGATGGTTTACCCCAAGAGGGCTCTCCTCGTAGTAAACCTTGGGATATCTTCTCTACTGTGTCAGGGATTCAGCCCACTCTGAGTTCTCTGTGTATTCTGAGGCTGGAGCTCCAACTGAAGGCTCTTCCACCATGATTACAGGGTCAGGGTTTCTCTCCACATGACTTTCTTGTGGTTTAAAAGGGATAATTTCTGGCTGAAGGCTCAATATCCTTGATTACAGACACAGGGTTTCTACTCAGTATGAATTCGCTGGTGTTGATAAAAGTGGGAGCTCTGGGTAAAGGCTGCACCACATGGATTCCAGACATAGGCTGGCTCTCCTGTAAGTTTTCTAGTGCGTATAAGCGTGAGAGCTGCGTTTAAAGGTTTTTGCACATTCATTGCATTTGTAGGCTTTCTCATTAGTGTGAATTCTCCCCCATGACTAAGGTTATGGCTTTGACTAAGTGTTTTCTCACATAAATGATATTCCTTGTGGTTTCTCTCCTGTGTGAATGTGCTCATGTTATTGAAGTGTTGGATGGTCACTGAAAGCTCTTCCACAGTCATTCCAAACATAGGGCTTCTCTCCCGTGTGAGTTTATTGGTGTGAATAAAAGTCAGCTCTCTCGCTGCATTACCTTTATAAGGTTCGTATTCTCCAGTGTGAGCTGTTGGTGTATAAATGCGAGGCTTCAGCTGAATTATATCCCACTTTCAGGACATTTGCAAGAGTCACTCCAGAGTGCACTCTCTCATGTTGTCTAAGGTTGGAGGGTGACTAAAAACCTTCCACATTCTGATATCTGCATGGTTTCCCTCTAGTATAATTTGCTTATGTTAATTCAGTGATGAATAACGGCTGAAGTCTCTCCCATTCGGGCTGAAAGTGTAACACACGTGGAGTTAAGGTTGTTGTATGTGACATGTTCTGATATTCATTGCATTCAGTGGGCTCTTCTCCAGCATGAAATCCCTGCTATTGACAAGGAAAGAGAGGCTGTTAAAAATTACTCACATAATACTCATTCAGTCACTTCTCTTCATGTGACTTCTAGGCGGCTTCCTCAGTGATGGTCTTCATTGAAAATCTCCCCATGTTAGTTACATTCACAGGTAATGTTACTTTGCTGAATTCACACAGATTTTCTATCTGGTAAACCCACACTTGTCATAGCTTTCTGATTAAGATTTAGGTCTTCTTTATGTTTCAAACACTATATCCATGAGCTATGTTTAATCAATTACCTTTTCATCGAAGCCCAGGTTAGTGTTTGACATGTAATGTCAAAAGACATGGGTCCTCAGATTGTTCCATCCTCCATTAAATTGGTAGAAAATCTCCTGGCCACATGTCCAAGGACATGGAAGGCAGAGCTAGGGTTGAGTCTCTGATGTTGCTGATTTCCACATGGGGAGGAACCAAGTGACTGAGGGCAAGGACATCCAAGGTGGCGGGGGGCGCAACAGGGAAGGTAGGGTGCTAAAGTCCTGGAATGGGTGTTGGAGAACAAATGATGGTGCCTTTCACCAAGAATTATTAAATGAGAACTTTGCAAGAGGTGTCCTTGATGTGGAGACAGGACTCTCCAGGAGATCATGGTAAGGGTTACCTGGGAATAAGTGTTAATCCTAGGAACTGACTATTAATAAAATAATAAGTGAACAGTAAGTGGAATCAAAGTATAGAACCCCATAATTTGCATTGTTTTCTGCAAAATGGGGATATTATATCCTCTCCACATGCTGAGTAGCCAATGCAGCCCTGTTCTTGACAATGGGAAGAAAAAGCATTCTTTCTGTCTGCGCATGTCTGTGGGTAAGGTGGGAGGAGTCACTCCCAGGTGAGTGGTTGGGGATTTATGCCTGATGTATCTAAAAATACTTTGAAAGGCTGGGTTCTCATGGCTGTTTTCTCTTTCTTCAGATTTATCTGCTTGATTTCCGGATTGTCCCTGCATAAGGATGCAGAGGAGGGCAGGTAGTGGCAGAGTTCCTGATAATGAAACAACAGGTGAGAGAAGAACTTACTTTGATTCCTGTATTTATCCATCTTTTGCCAAATGGTCAGGTTTCTACTTTGGGTCCGGGTCTTCTAAGTGCACCCAGGAAATATTAACGCCAGTTATGTTCACCACCCTGTTAGGGATATGGCAGGTCAGGGACCAATGTAGAAACACTCTCTTTCCGAACATTTACTTTCACTTGTTCCAGCCTCCATTAAGGCTGTGACTGCACAGAAGACAGGAGAAGTTTTTTCCTTCTCTTTTTTGAAAGGTCATCCCTTGGGCTCAGTGGCTTCCTTCATCATGTTACTGGCTGCAGTGGACTTAGGAATACGGTGAACACAGGGGATAGAGAATGATTCAGAACAGAAATCTCTAGGCCAGTGGGGAGCAGACGTTTCATCAGTTGAGTCCTGTGTTATAAGTGCTGGGGTGATTTGGGGTTTGGTGAGAGATAGCAATAAAGAATCATTTATTTTTCCTAATTTTAAAAAAGATTAACCTTTTACAGACTACTCATAAGCATTTTGATAGCTTCAAAAAAATAAAGGTAAGTTCCTTAGCAAAATTATTCACATAACTCTGTTCCTTTGTGTTCTTAACCTTCATTCAAATTAGAAAGTTGAATGCAATGTCTACAGATTCTTATTTTCTTAATTATTACTGTGTATGGAGGAGAAAGGGCATAGTACACAGAACAAAGTGTAGAGCACTGGACAGCAAATGACAGTCTAGGGAGCTCCAAGGCCTCACTCCCACACAGATACATCAGTAAAACAACCAGTATCTGCTTGAATGAGCTGGGATTCTAGCCCAGGGAACGCCAGAAGTGGGAACAATGGGCTTTCTGATCCCACCATTGCCAGCCCTGGTAAGTGTTCTTATTAGACCTGGAGATGTGTGTGTGTGTGTGTGTGCTTGTGTGTGTGCGTGTGTGTGTGTGTTTCTTCTTCCTGACACCCCTGGACTTGCCGAGTGTGCGTCACTGTTTCATGAAAGCTATGCTCATGTGGTGCTAAAGGTATAAGACCCTCTCAGTCTTGTATCTTCCTGCGTTGGATACATAAAATTTCTCTCATAGGTCCAGATGCAAATGTTCAGTTGTCTCCTTGGCTCCTACTTGCAATGGCATGGGGCTGTCTTCCTTGGGAAAGCAGCTCTAGGCTCATGGAGAGAAGAGCTGCACAGGTGTAGGGTGGGCAGAGATAATTGGAGCAACCAAGTGAATTGCTAAGGTCTCCTGATAAGGAGGTAAGAGGCTCTACACTAAGGGAACGCAAGTCTTCAGAGTCAGGGTCCTGACTGCAGAATTCTCCACATTAGCGTGAGGAGCGCATCTCCTTCGCGGCAGCCTCCTGCCCAAATCTTCCCAGCCCCGTCCGCTGCTGGGGGCCGGTAGCTCCTAGGTGGACGGCCCGAGACGAACTCGAGCGTTTGGGCGGTCGGAGCTGATCCCTCGCCGTCCAGCGATCAAAATCCATCGCGCTGACTTTCAAGCCCGTTGTCGGGAGCCATCTGGCGGCCGCTTTTATATTGTCCCTTCCCTCCTGAGCTTTGGCGACCTTCGCGAGGGATGTGACTCGCCCTCCAGGCGCGGGCCAGAGCTCCGGGAGGCCGGCGACGCTGGCGGCGACCATGCCGGTGCTGCGGAGTGGTGGGCGCCTCCTGCTCTCACTAGAGATTGAATGTGGAGAGCTGTATGTAGTGGGGCCGAGGCTGAGCTCTCTTGCAGGTTGCGGGTGAGGTCTGCGCCGGTCGACCAGCATTCCCTGGTGCCCCTTGGCCCGCGGAAACCTCACGTCCTGTTACGTGTGACCAGGAGAGGTTGTCTGTGAACAGCGTCGTACACCGTGTCAAGATCCGTCGGTCACGGGGGCGGATCTTGCCCTGAGGCATGGGCACAGGATGCGGGTCAACAGACAGGAGCCACCCGGCAGATTGAACCCACGTCTATGCGGAGAGCTCTCGTCCCCACCTTGGTGGCCTCGTCAGCGTGGCGCTTGCGTTTCGAAACTGTTCAGGTCCCGTCACCTCGGACTTTCGAGGGCAAGCGTGTAGGGCGCTCCTGGAGGGGCGGCAGTTCCTCCTAGGCTACGGTGGTCGTAAGTCGTTGCCGTTTCTCTTTGGGAAACAGGGACCGCCCGGGGCATCCGTGGTGGTCGGGAGGAGACACGAGCCTGGCCGAGGCCCTGGGTGGGCGCGGTTGTCGGTAGCTTCTCTGAAGAAGCTCTGCAGACAGTGAACCGCCTACAGACGTGCGGGCGCAGGGGAGGACACCCCAGGGCGAGAAAGGGGACCGATGGTGGCCTGAGTCGAGGCCGGTTGTCAGGAGCGTGGCGTTGCGCCTTCGCCCGTGTGCGATCTGGATACTTCCTGTTGAGGTTCACACCAGTTGCAAGTTACTTGGCGTCTGCAGCGGCAAGGTCGACCAGAAGGCCAGATTTCGGTATTGGGTCAAAAAGAAAATTTAATGAACTCTTTTTGCCATGAGATTCACTACAATGTGAAAATTAGTGAAATAAGAAATCCTAAGATTTACAGTAAGTCGACATTACTGTAATAATTACTATGGTTTGCACTCCTTTCCACAAAATGTTTATTAATGAAATTTAAAATATATTTAGTACATTTTTTTGTGATACAATTCTGCTAATGAGAAAAATGGAATTGTTTTGCAAGGGGGATGCCATTTAGCTTATTACAGATTCCTATCATCAAAATTTCAGTTGTTAATGCTGACTTATAAGGAGATTTTGCCTGGTTTACATATTTCATATTTGAAAATTCTTTTCACACAGATATGTACTACCAAATACTGAAGTTCATGAGCGTGTGATTTTAATTGAGCATATTCATTGCTTGGAAGGAATTTATAAAATTCTGTTTGATTCTTCTATTGATATTTGCCTTTTAGAATGTCGTTATATTGTACATTAGTCATTTTCAATTCTGTCTGCAGTTAATTTTAAAGACATTGATTCAAGTTTCTCTACCCACAGAGTATCTGATTGATTGAAGATGATGAAGAAGGGTTTTGGGATGCAGAATTTTCTAAATCCACCTGGAAGCCTGGGAACCTCTCCCTCCAGCCACAAGGCCCTGCCCCACACCCTGCAGCAGCCAATCTGGAAAACCAGACTCCAACCTCTGCAGCAATAGGCCTGAAGGATCAGGATTTTATCAGTGACTCACAGCTTCGTCATTTTCAGTCCTTTCCATGTAGAACCAAATGCGGGGAAAGCCAAATATGTTCCCTTAAGTAATCACTTAGGACGACCCTCTTCCTATCAACTTGTCTCCAGCCTCCGCACATCACAAGCTCTGGGGAGCACATGCCTTCCTTTTTTTGCCACCAGAAAGTGTCTCCACACTTATGTGCCCTGAGTCTCAGCCTGATGTGAGTGGTGGTGGCTGACTCCCGTGCTCTATAGACGAGTTCTCAGTAAATAGTGCTTGTTCTCATTTGGGGTGTGTGTGTGTCTTTTTTCATGTCTACAGAGCTCAGGATGGCAGGAAGCAAATAAAACTCATGATAATATTCCCCATGTTATTTTAAAAATCACATTTATTAATCACCATTTTTTAAGTTGAGACATAATTCACATACCATAAAATTCACCCTTTGAAAAGTGTAGAATTTAGTGATTGATAATCTATTCACAAAGTTGTGCAACCATCGGCACTAATACCAGAACATTTAATCACCTCAAAAAGAAACCCCATCCCCATTAGTCTCTTCTATTCCACCTCTGCACAGGCCGTGGCCACCACAAATGTCCTTTCTGTCTCCACGGATATGCCTATTCTCAATATTTCATGTGACTGGAATCATACAATATGTGCCCTTTATCTCTGGCTTCTTAAACTGAATATCATGCTTTTGAGGCTCATGCTTTAGAATGTATCAGTAATGTACACCTTCGTTTGACCTAAGAATTTTTCTTTTTAAGCCATAAGGTTTTATGTACATTCACATGCCACCAGGGGTTTTAGGAGGTTTTTTTTTTTTTTTTTTTGTAAAACATATATTTTCCATTTTAACCATTTAAAGTCTACAGTTGACTAACATTGAGTACTGCTTCCCTGCCTGGCCCCAACTTACCCCACTCACCTGGAGCTGCCAGTAGGCCCAGAGGACACAAGCTCAGCCATGCTGCCCTTCCTTGGAAACCCCAACGTCATCCATCATGACCATGATCCCACTATTAGTGCCCCTCATTGTAGCAAAAAGAACCCCGGACATGGATAGACTCTAGTGAAGAGGGAAGCTGCCCCCAGGCAAGTTGTTGTGCTTGGGACAAGGAAGCAGTGCCCTGGGACCTGCAGTCACCCTGGGGTCACATGAGGTACAGTGCTGGTCCCCTGAGGGCATATTCTGCTGAGGTCCCTGCCAGGCCCCTATGGAGGAGAACCAGTGAACCCTTAGGGACATCTCTTGTCATTCTTTTCTTCCTTCCTTCCTTTCTTTCTCTTTTCCTCTTTCCACCCGGAAGAGGTAAAGCTTGACAAGAAAAAAGTAAATGACTTTCTAGACCGTCCATATTTCAGGGTTGCCTCATGGACCTGTCCTTATTTTCTCAATAAAAACCCTTTAAGGAACTAAGATGTGCTACATGTTCCATGCACGCTCACCTGTGTGCCTGCCCTGCACAGTCCTCCATCTTCCCTTCCCTCTTCCAACACTTCACTCCCCTGTGGGGGCTTATTCAAGGGCAAAGATTGCTGTGAGTTCCAGCATGGTGTCTGCCTCACCCCCTTCATGACTGTCTTGCTGACTCAATAGCCTTTGTTCTGGCTGCTCGGGAACCCTTGTCTGTCCTCTGCTCAGGGACACTGCTCACCGTTGGCAACACCCACCTGTATTCCTCACTGTTCAGGCCCTGGGAAATCGGCTGTCCTGACCTGGGACAGCTTTAAATATAAGAAATTCCTACCTTCCACCTCTGGTGTCAGAAGACTGGATGTGTGGCCCAAGGCTCTCGGAGGTGTTTTGCATCCTCCCAGAATCTCCTCTCACCTCCCTAAGAAACTCTACTACCAGGACACCTCCAACCAACACCCTCCATTAGGTGCTGAGCTGTCAATATTTCCAGCCCAGAAAGACCACAGCCTGTGCTTTGCAACAGGGAAAACCCTCCTCTCTAACTCCAGTCCATCCAGTGTCCCCACCGTTCCTCAGCTCGCACAGCCCACAGACGGTTTCTGAGTCTGTACAGCAGGTGAAGTCCCATAGGTGTCAGGTCCTGAGTCTCTTCCAGCTACCATGTTCCACTCAAACCTACATGACGAGTCCACGGTCCTCTGGTAGTGCAGGGGCCCCTCCCATGTTCCTCTTCTGGCACTGTTGCTGGATCTCCTTCCTCCTTAAGTCAAGGGAAAGAGCTTGGTTTCTCTGGGCCTGTGAGTGGGGAAGTGTAGGAGGAGACGAGCGGCCTAGAGTCGTCTATTCTGCATCCTGTGGGCCCATGACTCTGGTGGGTGGAAGCAGAGGGGGTAACGGGACAGTGAGGCTCTTTGTCTGCTTAGTGGCTCGGGATTTAGGGAACATTCAATTGGAGGCTGAACCTAGTGGAGCATGTTGGTCAGCAAGCAATTTCTGCATGTGTAGGAACTGAACCAGTTCACCAAGCTCTCTCAAAACTAATAAACACTCTTACTTCTGGCAACAGGGGAAGGGCAGATGATGTTCCAGGAAACTCCTCTTTAACCTCCTGGGAACATTCTGACAGGGTCTTTGAATATACAACAAATGTCTGCTTTGGTTAAGAAGACATTGGGTGATTTGAAGGTACATTCTGGTAATGTAGAAAACTACAGTACTTCAAAATTAAAATCCTATTTTATGATTTAGAATCTACTGTACTTAGATGACTGACTGATAAATTGTTTAATGAAGGCATTGGTAAAAATAAAAGCTGAGAGCTACAGAGTATTTTTTGTTTGTTTTTGTTTTTTTTTTTTGCATTACCTGGGCCTCTCACTTTTGGGGCCTCTCCGGTTGCGGAGCACAGGATCCGGAGGCGCAGGCTCAGCGGCCATGGCTCACGGGCCCAGCCGCTCTGCGGCATGTGGGATCTTCCGGACCGGAGCACAAACCCGTATCCCCTGCATCGGCAGGCAGACTCTCAACCACTGCGTCCCCAGGGAAGCATGAGAGCTAAAGAGTTTTAACATTACTTTCTATTTTCATAAATTTTACATTATAGTCTAAAACGGTGGCATGCTTACCTATTTGTCCATCTACCTCTCCTTCTCCCTCTCTCCGTAGTGTTAAGATGTTCGTCACTATTTGGTAGGTGCCAATTCTTCTGCAACACGCACACTTCATTGTGTAGGAGAAGTGGTAACGTTTGTTCACAGGATTGTAAGTGAGGAGGTGATGCGCGGGAGGGCTGGGCCACTGCAATGTTGTGAAAGAAGGACAGGCATTGTCCACGGGGGCTGGCCCCTGGACCCTAGGCTCCTGCTTTTATCCAGACATCTGGGGCACCCTGATTCACTCTTGACCCAGTAAACAAGGAGCCTAGAATATCTCTGTGAGCAGCCCTGGCCAGGAGCCCTTCACATACTTCTCTTCATTTACATCGTGGACATGGAGTTCTCTCAAAGATCTTCAAAGTTCTCAGTTCTTCTGATTTCTATAGTCTTTGCTTTCCTTCTTGCCAAGGATGTCACTAACTAAATTAGCCTATGTATGATTAATATGAACATATAGTGTTGATATATTAAAATAATATTAGTATATCATATTTAACATTTTATTTACATTATATGTACATTTATTTATATAGTATTATTTTATTATAATAAATTAAATTAATAAATATAAATAAGCTATTAATATGAATATATATTACACCTGTGAGTCAGAATTTGCCTCCTGGGTGCTCAGCTCTTCCCACTGAGCCAGACTGTTTGCCTGAAAAAATGAAGACTTCAGGGCAAAGTGAAATGTGAGGGGGAGGTGGACAGAGAAGACCCAACCTGCAGTCACAGTGAAGAATGAGGTGTGTTCTCAAGACCAGCTTGAAGCGCACATTCTTAGTGAGGGGAGTGGATGCAAACACTGTCGCCCGCCTCGTGCGCCCCGTCTGGAGTGAAGAGGGGAGGAAACATCCTCCAGGTATTTCTTCACCGGCTCCTCCCACCGGACCCCCTCTCCTCCCCAGTGTCTGCTGTGACACTTGTTTTTTGACACCTGGAGGTGAATTTAACCCTCCCCCACTGTTCTCCTCCCTCCTGTCTCTCTTTTCTTTCCCTTCATTGAGGCTCTCAGGCCTGCTATCAGGTTGGCTGGGGGCCACAGCCAGTCGTAGACACCTTCCCTGCAGCCAGTGAGCTGGCCTTGCCCCATCTTCCTCCTTTTAGAGCTGTGATAACTGGGTACCTGCTGTCACTGGAGACTTTCCCTGCTGTTATTCTCCCCTTGCCAGGTGGTTGGATGTGCAGGACAACTAAAGGCGACTCTGACTTTCCCCGGGTGTGCATGGTAGCACCTATTGTAGTTTGCTAAGGCTAGCCACCTAAGCACAGGTTGTGCATTGTTTTAAGATATAGCCCAAAAATACAATAAGAAAAAAACTCCCCTGATAAGGTTGGCGTGACTAAATATATTCAGAACTTCATTGAGCCTATTCTCATACACTCAATTTACTACAGCTTTAGAGGTTTCTAATTTCTACTCAGATTTGCAAAGATTGGTCACTGGGAAATTTATTAGCTGTCATTGTATTCCAGATGGCAGAGTAAACAGGGACTAAAGGTAGAAACACCTGCAAAATACCTAATATGGTCAAAATTGTCCGTCTGCTTTTAAAATGTTATTGTTTAACCATCCAGTCAAATGAGAAATGCCAGAGAAAAGTCAAATAGAGACATGTTTTTGTTCAGCCCAAAAGATGAACGAAGTGAGAGGTGAGGTGAGGAGCCTGGCCCAGTGTGGGTGGTGGGACCAGGCAGCTGTGGCGGCAGCTCTACCACGTCCTTCACGGGGCTGCTCTCTCAGCCCCCCAGACGGGCAGCTTTTCTTGGTAAACTCAGTGTAAGGATATCAGCCATTCATCAGGCACTTCTTTGGCTTCACACGTGAGCTGCAAGGTTTACAAATTAGATCCTCTGCAGTGGCTAGTCTGTGCTCTGTGCTCTCCTCAACTGAGGCTGCTTCTGGTGTCTATCACAGAACCTATACCACGTCCTGAGTGTCCAGGCTTACAGCGGTGCTGCTTGAGACTGGGCTGTGACATTTCCGTGTCTGGCATGTAGCAGGCATTGAATGAATATTTATTGGGGACAAGAAGGCTAAACTGCACAAGCAGCTACTCCTAAGCTGCTTCACACAGCTTGTGACTGCAGCTGAGCTCCAGAGACCTCACTGCCTGTGGTGGGGGCTAAAGCTCTCACAGCTTGTTTCATCTGCATGTTGCTTTCCCCCTGATAATATGATCCTTTTAGCTTCTCCTCCTAGAGTTTTGCATAAACAAGTGAGAAAGACCAAAGTTGTTCCAGACTTGTGTTAGGCTGTTAAAGCTCAACTACACTGAAAGCTCATGAGAGGTACAGTATCACGTGGGGGTGACTTTCCACAAGAGTTGTCACAGTGGCACTAACCTCAACAAGTGTATTCACTTTTTGTATAAAGGTTTTAGTCCAATACTCTGCTCAAAAAGTTCAGAATGCAGGGCTTCCCTGGTGGCGCAGTGGTTGGGAGTCTGCCTGTCGATGCGGGGTACACGGGTTCGTGCCCCTGTCCGGGAGGATCCCGTATGCCGCGGAGCGGCTGAGCCCATGAGCCATGGCCGCTGAGCCTGCGCGTCCGGAGCCTGTGCTCCACGACGGTAGCGGCCACAACAGTGAGAGGCCCGCTTACCTCAAAAAAAAAAAAAAAGTTCAGAATGCACATTGTGTGATGTTTAAGCCCTTTGCTCTTGCTCTAGGGCAAGATTTCTCAACCTGGGGATTAACGACATTCTGAGCTGGATAACTTTTCGCTGTGGGAGCTGTCCCGTGAGTTCTGTGATGTTGAGCAGCAGCCCTGGCCTCTGCCCACTAGCATCTCCTCAGGCGTGACAACCCAGAATGTCTCCGGTTACATCCACTAGTCCTCTGGGGATAGGGGATTGAGGAAAAATTCCTCCAGCTGAAAATTTTTTCTCAAGTGGCACCAGTAGATTGCAAGGAGAACCAAAACGACAACAACAAAAGACTCACCAAGACTTGCCCAGTGATGGAATTATGACAAACTAAAGAATAGGCTTTCCTTGTGTAGTATCTTCAGGCTATTTTTGGATACTTCTGTGCAGAGCTGACTCGAAGTCCTCCATCCCTTAGTGGTATTTGGCCCAAGGCCCCAAGATGCCTTTACCTAAAGTGTGTTTAATGTCACGTTTGTTTAATATATTCCCCCAGATGTGCCCCTCTGTGTGCCTGCATCAACAGCGTGTATCTACATAGATTATACAATGTGAGAAAATAGAATCTTCATTATTTCAATAGCCTCCAGGGTAACAACGTACAATGAACCTAAACTAATTTTACTGATAATAGTGAGACTTTGCTACCAGAATATGTAGTAAATATTAGGAAACAATCTATTTTACAGTAATAATTCAAAATGAAGTTAAAGAAATTTAATCATCATGACTGTTTACCACCAGAATCAGGTAGTGTAGCATGTTAGGTGGTGCAGCAGGGTGAAGATGACAAGACAAATATCTCTAACATGATCCCCACTTACTCATCTCTAATATATGGGGAACCACTCAGGGTGCACACGGATGTGCCACCCACACCTCTGGCCCAGAAAACACTCACTGCCCAGCTGCTGGAGTGCCATCAACAGGCAACTTCCAGCCAAGATCCCCTCAGGCAGCCTCACCCATGCATGGGACCCTCTCAGGGCTGCCACACCCAATGGTCAAGTGCAGAGGGGCACTTACAACACCTGTGATGGCCACATATGCTTCAGAGCCCCCATTGGCTGAGCCAAGGCTTCCTCGGGGCCGGACACCTGCTCAACTATGCCATCTGGCCAATCCTGCTCCCTCTCTGCCCTGTCACAGTGGTTGACACCTAAGTTGCATTCTGCTTGCCAAAATCCATGTTGTTAACATTCCCTTCCAGAGAAACTGACTTGTGACGGGGGGAAAGCAGTGATGAGGGGGAATTGGGAGCTAGACTGCTCCACAGTTCTAAGTAGCAAGGACCCCTCCACGGGCTAGGTGGGGCACCCATAGTGTCTGGAGTAGACGATGGTCCAGGTGTGCAAACTCTCACAGGTGACAGGGTAGTAATTGCTAGTCACCATCGAAACAAGAAGAGGAGCTTCCGGGTAGAAAGAAAGCAGAAAAAGCTGAACACCCCACCCAGACCCAGGATTTTGATAAAGATATTTTCACATATTGAGGTATGGGGACGTCGTCTGGCTTATACAGGAGTTAACTTGAGTGTTATGCATACTAGAATAGCCTGCGTGTGGCCTATCAAACATACATTGTGCTTCTGCTTTAATTATTAAAGAAAAGAGTGCATTGACCAGAAGTAAAGAATGTCCATGTTAAAAATAAAGATGAAATGCCTCCCTTCCTGGGACGCCAATGCTGAAGCTCCTTCAATAATAAGCCTCACTTCCCAAGTGCCAAGGCCATGCTGACTTGCTGTGTATGAGCTGATCTGTTTTTTGTTTGTTTGTTTTGTTTTTGTTTTTTCCCTGAAACCTTAAAGGAAAGTATCCCTCACTTGTTTAATGTTCTTTGTTCTGACAATATATAAAATTGTACTGAAAACCATGCTTACCTGGGACAGTTCATCAGAGCTATCTTAGGGGTTGTCTTCCAGGCTATAGTCCAGAGTTTGGCTCAAATCAGATGCTTTTCTATTCCTATTATAGATTGTTTATTGATTATTTTCATCAACAATTTATTAGTTAAAGTAGCCAGGCTCCAAGTCCCAGACGAGGTTAGTCAGCCACTCACCAGAGGTCTGCTAGCCCGTGGGACGTTAGCGCCGTGAGAGGGACCCTAACTTGGTAGTGGAGTTCAGGAGGATGCCCCTGAGCTTTGAAGCGCACACTCTTCTGACCCCTGTGAGCCTGCAGAAATGGCCACCGTCCCTGTGTAGACCAGGTGCCGCCCCTCCATCCTGTTCTTGCAACGAGAGTGAGTGCTTGGTCCCTTCTTACTGCTCAACTTCCACCCTTTCAGCTACCTGCCCCAGGGAGAAATTGGTAACCCCAAAGAACACCCCAAATTGCCTCAGTGCTCATATGAATAGTCGGAGGAAGTGGTTGAAGGAGCAGAAGGAGTGAGATTTCCCCAGAGCTGGAAAAGTGCGGCCAGATGCCTCACCTGTGAGTAACGACCCCAGATGCCACCATCCCTTTTGCCTTCCAGGTGTAGGGGGTCTGCGGGATCCTTGCTAAGTCTATTTTTCACCATTCCCGGCCCTTCCCTATCATCACCCTTCACCTTGAAACATGTTCAAGAAATTTGATTAAAAAGAAAATGTGTTCAGCTACATCCAGTGGAAAACCTGCTATTATGGGTATTAAGAACAAGTAGAACCATTCCCAGGCATTGAACCATGGCTTCATCCAATCGTGCCTAAGAAGGAACCAGTTAAAACAGTGGTATGCTATGAACAGAAAGAAATCTTTACAGTGACTGGAGAGTTATTCTATTTAGAAAAAGAGAGGGTCTTTTTATCCAACCCCAAGGTTATTCCACACAGAAAGAGATAAAAAAAGACCCTTTTTCCACACCAACAGGTGGATAAAGGAGCCATCAAATTTGTACTCAAAGGAGTTGATATCACGTGTCTACACTTAGCTTCTTGAGGAGCTAAGCTTTGCTCTGCTGCAGCAGATAGCATTGTTGCAATTGAGGCAGAAGGAAAACATCTTGCTCTGGGTGCTGCAGTCGTGAAGATGTCTGCAGATGATGCTGAGAAAGTCAACACAGCAACTGGCATTGAAACATGTATTATATAAAAGGTGGGCTGTGGCACGTAAAAGCATATAAGTAAGTCTCAGATGGAATGCACTTGGGCTCCACATGGATGTGGTGCAATATCTCTGTTTGTGTGTGTGTGTGACATCATGACTACAATGCCCCTCTGATTATGCTGAATAAATTCTACACATGCAGAAAAGAGAACCCAACAAACAACTGTTGCCGCCTTGCTCGGAAAGAGTGCAGACCAGCTGCCCCTGTGTCCTCTCCTGGCCATCAGGCTATAACTCTCCCAAAAGAGCTTCATGACCCAGCCAGTGTGCTGGTGGGACTGCGAGAAGACAAATGGGACTGAATTCTCAGTGTGTCACCTGAGGTGCCCTCATGTGAGCGTCTGGACAGGACCGAGCATGGAAGAGTCAAGTGTAGGGGCACTGAACTGGCTGGAGGGTTTTCCTCTCGACAACCCTGCGGAGTCAGAGCCCCTCTCAGCCCTTCATGGTGGAGAAGGGAGACGATGAGACGCCTCAGCCCCTACACAGGGACAGGCAGCTCCAGGCTCTTGCGGACTTCCAAAGCCTCATGTTATGAACTGACTTGTAATAACTTTGTTTTTGTCATTAATGTGCTAGATATTTTTAGTAGCATTAATCTGAAAACGGGTTATTACCACCGATGTCAGTAATGGAATTAGCTGCGCTAGAGACAACCTACAGTTTAACCTAAAGTTTACAACGAAGTTTTCGCCTCAAAGTTTTAAGGAATTCAAGACGAAACTAGAATAAGACAAGACACCACAGAAACTGCTTGGTGACTGGACTTTATATTCACTTTAGAGAAAATTATCTCTGAAAACTTAGAAATGTTTAATTATGCATATTGTTATTAACATGAAGGTGAGAGATAGAAATGAAATATGAACCTGGATATGCTTATAGCAGTATTATATGGTTCTGTGGAAAGCTTTCTGCAATATTCTCAAATAGCAGTGGAAAACCCCAAAGCAGGAAATTGTGACAACTCAAAGTCATGCTGTTACCTGACAAAAGCAAGCTGCAAGGCAACACACAGTATTTAAGACAAGTAAAAATGAAACTTTATTATCTGTGAGTAAATAAAAGTATATTTGAAAAATTTTTTTTAAGTTGTCAGAATATATACAAATGAACCATGGATACCTTGATATGTGTGAACGAGAAATTGTACTTTTACTCTGAAGTATTCAGTGTATTTTTGTGTGTGTACTTGGAACTCAGGATGAACTTGAACAAGAGTGTACACTGTTTGTATTTAAAAACACACGCACACACACACAATTTTACATGTGATAACAGAAATGTCTTGTCATACAGCCTAGAGTCAAGTCAAATAGTAAGTTACGTGGAAGAGAATGGGTTTTTATTTAAGGATTAGAGACAGAACACACTCGAAGCACAAATAATAAAACCCTCACTGCACAGTAGTCACTAGAACATTCCTTGAGCACTCGCTGGGTTTAAGTCAGCTTGGAAATCAGTTATTTGTCTAAACTAAGTGAGAATTTATGCCCGGTTCCTAGAAAGCATATGTTTTAATTAACTTGGCTGCCAGTATCTCTCCAGGGAAGAAAATATACATTTTATTTTCAAAACTCGTCTGGGCCTGTTCTATCATGGATTGGTCCATTAAAAACAAAACACCCAAATCAATATTTTAAAATACTATTTTTCCTTACCTGAAATCTTCCTCCTTTTTAGAGCTTTTTATTTTCTGTCATCTGTTCAACACAGTGTAAAGTAAATACAGTCGAGTCCACAGCAGGGGCCGCTACTCAGGGGGCTTGGGGCTTCGGACATCACTAGGAGTTGAAATGGCAAAGAGCATGTTTGATGCAGAGCCCTAAAGGCATTTTGGTACTGGATAATGTGCATCTACAGAAAGCACATGGTAGCCTGATACTGTTTCCTACATCTGCCACAATTTAAAATAATTTTCTAATGTTTTATTTTCTGTAACCTGAGATTGGGAATGTTGGGGAGAGGGTATAAATATAACTATTTATGTAACTCATTATAAATAGAGTATAATTAGAAAGTATAATTAGACTTGAGTCTAATTCCCCTTCATATCCTAGTTTCTCTCAGTAGATAAGGCTCAGGTTCCAATCCCGGCTCATTTCTACAGACTGGACAGTAGGTGGCACCATCAGCCAGTTTAAAAAACAGTTCACTGGTTTGGTTTGTTGTTAACCAGTTTACCACACTTGAGCAGGAACCTAAATAGTTTTGTGCATAAGTGCATTAGGTCCTGGCCATTGTCACGGGAGAATAATCCTAGAAGAGATAAAGCCATTTAAATAGATCTGTATGAAGTATTTACAAATAACCAGAGGAAGAGACTTTGCCTCTCTGTAGATCGAGATTATCCAATAATGAAATGCCTTTAGGGTTTGTGTCATAAATACTCTTTGCCACTTTAATTTCTGGTAATGAGAAAAGTCTGCCTGTGACCATCCCTAAACTAGTTTGTCCTTTGACCCTGGCCAGACACATAGACTTTATATATTTAAGTTTTCTTGTCTGGGGGAACAAAAAAACTTGACCTAGCTGCTCACAAGTGAAAAACAAAGTATTAGACCTTAAAATGTTCCAGTAGAGGGCAGATCAAACACTCCCGATTCTAGACACTTCATAGGATGTTTTTAAACCTTTTCAGCCACCACTCGTTTTTAAACCTTTTCAGCCACCACTCGCTCTTTTCAGCCACCACTCGCTCAGAAAGCTTACTTTACTAGGTACTGTTCACAATGAAAATGTGTTGAAATCACTGCAGCTATGTTCTACTCCAGTGCACAAGGATCTCTACAGACTAGGAACAGTGCTAAAATATTCTGAAAGGGTAAATCCAGGGCATTTAATTTTATTTGAATAAAAACCTGTGCACAAACACATTTTATACATGACTTCAGGGAGGCCACAGTCTCCCTGGGCTCCCTAAGCCCCTCAGATTAAGATCTCCTGACCTGGGAGTGAAAGAAAACAAACGCACCCCTACCACCTTCCCCATTCAGACCTCTGGTCCCACCTCAGCCACACCTGTGGGAAGGCAGGTCGACACTCAGCACATGTACTGTCCCAGCTGCAAGGCAGTCAGACGTTTTATAAGAAGCAGATCCGCCACAGAGCACCTCTGCTTCCTACATCCTCCTTGCCCAGAAGGAGATTTAGAAAAAACATAGAGGAGAACATCAACTCAGCAGAGCAGTCTCGAAGCACAAGGGAGTGGAGAAACAGGAAGCACAAATAAGCCCAGGGAATGACTGACGTTTTTGTTGATAACAGATCTGGGTGAAGTTTTCCTGCTCCCTGCTGATGGCATCTCTGTATCTGCAGACACTTTCTCTTTGCCTCGCAGTGAAATGCAACTGCTTGTCAGAAGGCCGATCTCTTCTGTCATCCATAGGTCGCCTTCTCGCGGCTTGTCACCCCTGTAACCCTGGACTGTATGCTGATCCTTCCATTGGTTGTTAACACTTTTATAAACGGAGATCTAACTGCCAAGAGTTCAAAATCCCAGTGGTCTGTCAGGTCCCACCACCAATTCACTCCCCAGAGTCATCTCTGAAGTAGGTAAAAATGCCACAAACTCAGGATTGAAGATATTACTGTGGGAACATGAAATAAATTTAGAACGTTAGAAAGTCTAATTGTAAAGGTATTTGTTTTCCTTTAAAGTCTGATAACAAAATGACCCCCTTGCTTATCTTGTCTAAAGAATAAAGATGGATAGGTACTTACTGAAGATAAGCTACAAAATTTGAGACTGAAGAATGGAATTAAAAGAGAATTGTCTCATGCAGAATAACTACTCTGGTTTGAGAATTTGAGAGGAAAAAGAAGTGGATTCAAGAAAAGATCTTATTATTAGAGCTGAGACCATATGTGATTTAGTCAAATTTATTTTTCTGAAGGCCAGATCGCCTTGTACAGACTTGTACAGACACAAGGCTGCAACTTTCTTCTCTACTGATCTACAGAGGGGTCCACAGCCACCACTCCAGACCACCGCATTGTGCAGCACTCGAGATGCTCAGGACTCTCTCCTGTGTATCCCTGGGGAGTGACTCCCAAATGGTCCATCCACTGGGCCTAGCTCTACATGCTTCTAAACACCCTTTAAACCTCTGAAGAGAGCTCTCCTCTCTTCCACATGAAATATCCCCTCACATCTCCTCACTGTTAACATGGCTGCTGGTTTTACAATCAGGCTTAAGATATGGTCTCCTGAGTAATATTTCTTATTATAATAAAGTCAACGGTTTTATACAATATCTTACTGGCATTATTAATATGTCAGATGCAGAGAAAGAATTCAAGTATTAAGGCAAAAAATTGTCCTCCTAGCCTTATGAATTATCTAAGTATTGTCTCAACTGATAATGAATGTACAGAGCCTTTTCATAGGGAAAAATGGGGAAAAAGGTAAGAAAATTAGATCAAGCTTAACTCATAAAATTAGCAGCGGTAGATGTTCTTTGAAAGGAAGAACACAAAGGATTATGAATCAGAAAACTGCTTCCAAAGTGAAAGAAAAGAAGCAAAAGCCACCAGAAAATTCTCATGAGTAGACATTTTAGGGAAGCCGGATAATCTTTCTGGAAAAACAAATTGGACTTTCATTCAGTTGGTAGAAATCGTGCTATAACTTTTAATCTTTAGAAGTTTAAAAAGAATTTAATGTCCACATTTATGAGAAGTTGATAATATGTGTAGAAGGTTCAAGAACCTATAAATGTTAAATACTTTATGTTGTATTCTGCCACCCGCCCTTGACCAGGACCCCTGTCTTCAAAGTCAGCCACTGTGGTTGATTTTCCAGGTATCATTCCAGAGTGTCTTTTTATGGGTATACAAGAAAATGTGAATATATATTTTCCTTCACTCCACATTTTAATACATAAGTAGTTGTATAATGTTTCATTACATCTTCCTTATATTCAGTTGAAAAATATCTGGGGAAAAAAACTTCTATCAGGACGTTGTTTCCTACAAAGCAGTCCACTGAGTGGATGATGTACTATAATGCATGTTGCCAGTCCATATTGGGATAAACACTAATATTCAACCATGTTTTGACATTACAATGCTGCAATGCATAACTTTGGCCTATGTTATTCTACTGCTAAAATCTGTATAGGATAGTTTCTAAAGGATTTGTAGCCTAAAGTATTTCTAACTGAAATAACATTTGATAAGATGTTACCAGTAAGATAGCAGGTACTGAGTTTTTCTGAGGAACCTAGAAGTGGTCATTTCTCTTTATTTTATTATAAATTCAACCTCTCCCCTACCAGATTTCTCCGATCTGTGTTTGAAAACATTGTCCAACCTCTTCTACCCTTGTGACTTCTCTATAATCTGTTCCTCTTCTTAGCAGTGTCATTCATTCTCATGCCCACCACAGCCTGACATGGTCTCTAACTGCTGTCTGCTCGTCTCTCTTTGTCCATCATTGCTCAACCCACTCCACTGGAGAAACACTCAACATGGCCAGACATCTTGTTGAGTATGAAAAAATGGATCCGGATGATTCTGACTCACTGAGCCTGGATGAGAGGAGACATCCAGAGGGGAGTTTAAAGTAGCTGGGGAAGGAGAAGAGGATTTAGGTTTCATCCATGGTCATCATTCAGGGGAAGATGCTACTGAGACTTTACATAGGAGCAGGAGAAGACAGAGTTAGATGCAAGTACTTTCAGTGACCCAGAAATTACAGGTGAACTGAGAGGAAGGGACTCCAAGGGAAGAGCAAGGGAGAGAGCACAGTGAGTTGGGAGGTCCAGGGGGCGATCATTTGTGGGGCAGGGCATCCAAAAGGAAGGAGCTACCCAGAGAGAGAACTCCACCACTGCCTGATTATCCCTCTGAGTCTCTGTCAAGTACTAATCTGAGCACACACAAGGTGAAATTTCACAAGGCTGGGAAGGAACAATTTCTGCAGAAAGAACAATTACTGGAGAACTGTACATTAAATAGTTTCCAAAGTTCATGTATGGCTGAGAATCCTCACCAGCCAGAGTGAAGAAACCTCCTTGAATACATGGGGCATTCAATTAAGACACCAGAAATTGTGCATATTAGAAGTGGAACTAATCACAAGCCCTAGAATAAAGGATACTCTAGGATACTCTAGAACTGCACTAACAAACCTTAAAAATGAGACTTTAAAGGGTCTAAGTGATATGCAAGTAATCGTTTCCTACGAGAAAAAAAATTTTAATTAACACTTTAAAAAACATAGAAAAAAGCCCCACTTCTATCACCCAGGAAACTCCAAGGGATTTAGGGGCATTGTGTGAGACCCCAGGTCAGATACACACACACACACACACACACACACACACACACACACACATATATATATATACTGCATCTACATTAGAATATTCAAGAAATTGACTACTTTCTAGAAAAATATGAATTCTCAAGAGCAATATTTAAAACAACTAAAACAAAAGAAAAATAAGCTAGAAAGCACATAAAATAAAGTTTTTCAACAATTACTTCTGAAAATCATGTATGGGTTATACAAGTAAAAAAAAAAAAACAGCTGACTACAAAAGTAACAAATAGTTTCAGAGAATCAAGAATAGAAGAATAGAGGAAATCTGTATTTTGTGAAAATAATTTAACCCTGATATCAGACATAAATGGTGCAAAACAAAACCACACACCAATTTTATATGTTGGTGTGAATGTACATTGATACAGGCACTATGAAAAACAATATGGCCATTCCTTAAAAATCTAAAAATAGAACTATCATATGACCCAGAAATCCCACTACTGGGTGTATACCCTGAGAAAACCATAATTCAAAAAGACACATGCACCCCAATGTTCATTGCAGCACTATTTACTATAGAAAGAGCATGGAAGCAACCTAAGTCTCCATCAACTGATGAATGGATAAAGAAGATGTAGTACATATATAAATGGAATATTACTCAGCCAGTAAAAGGAATGAAATTGGGTCATTTGTAGAGACGTGGATGTACCTAGAGACTGTCAAACAGAGTGAAGTAAGTTAGAAAGAGAAAAACAAATATCGTATATTAACGGATATATGTGGAATCTATAAAAATGGTACAGATGAACCTATTTCCAAAGCAGAAGTAGAGACACAGACATAGAGAACAGATGTATGGACACCAAGGGGGGAAAAGGGAGGTGGGATGAATTGGGAGATTGGGATCGACATATATACACTACTATGTATAAAATAGATAACTAATGAGAACCTGCTGTATAGCACAGGGAACTCTACTCAATGCACTGTGGAGACCTAAATGAAAAGGAAATCCAAAAAAGAGGGAATATATGCATACATATAGCTGATTCACTTTGCACTACAGCAGAAACTAACACAACATTGTAAAGCAACTATACCCCAATTTTTAAAATCCTATCTTATTAAAATACTAATTAATAATATGTGAATTGTTTATTGTTTATATGTTTGTTTATTGTTGAATGCTAAAGGACATTTTCAGGAATTATGAGATTTCCCAATAGTTAATGAAACGGCACTGAAATCCTTAAAAATATAACAATTCAATGGACAAGAATCATAAAGCGTGCACAAAACAGCTGACTTTCTACTTTTAAGATATAGAAAACATATGTATAAATCTCTTTCATAAAAAAGCAACTAAAATTTAAAATAAACGTATTTTAAAGGAATATAGAGAATGAATAAGTAGAAAAAAATCAAATTTACAAAATACCATTTAAAAAGACCAAAAAAAAAGAGAAAATACCATGATTCTGTAGAGCACCAAATATTATAGAGAGATCTACCTTTCTCGATTTTAATTCTAATAAACTTCCAATCAAAATCCTAGTATGTTGTTAAGAAAGTGATTAAGGTTTAGTTGAAAGTCAAGTTAGAATTTTTTTTTAACAGAATGAGTGAAATGTGCCTTACTAATTATATATATAAAGCTAAATTAAGAGTGTGGTTCTAATACAGAAAATGGTAAACTACTGTCGACTTTAAAAAAAATGCACAACGTGAGAGTTGCAAGTTAAGATTTATTTGGGGCAAAATGAGGAGTATAGCCCAGGAGACTGCATTTCAGAGAGCTCTGAGAAACTACTCCAAAGAGACAGGGGGGAAGATCAGTATATATGCGATTTTGGTGAATGGGGAGTATATGCAATCGAGATATTTTTTGCAGAATGTTTCTGTTAGTCTCGCGAAGGTTGCTGCTAGTCTTGAGAGCAGACCTCACCATGAAAGATCTTAGTGTTTTTCTAGATATGAGGGGATACAAGAATTGGGCTCATAAAATCTTCTCTTGAAAGTATCTAACTCTCTGAAGAGTTGTCCTGCCAGTTTCCCCCGAGCACACAGTGCCTCATTTCTGCTCTCCACCCGGAACTCCTTTCAGGGAGTGTTGAAGGTCAGCGGCTGCAGCAGCTGCACCAGCACATGATTTAATCCTTGTTGAGGTAGATGACAAGTGCCAATTCGTAGCTGAGACTAGCGTTACCCTAAATGTAGATTCTAGGATGAGAGCCTATATGATAAAGGTATTCCAGTCAATAGAAGCCATTATGGAGCATACAATAAATGGTGATGAAAAACTGGGTAGTTAGTTTTCTTTAAAAAGTATTTACATCTTCACTCAAAACATAAAAAATAAATTTGATATACATTCAAACAGGGTTTTATTTTAAAAAAATATATAGATGTATATGGTTTCTAGATGGGAAAATCTCAAACGTATAAAGGATAGAAGAAAAATTACATAAAAATGGGAAATTTCAAGAGGTTAATATTTGTATAAGTTAATATTTTTAAACTATTTTTTAAATAAACTATTAGTTTTAAAATATTAAAACATTAATGCAAATTGATTTAAACAGAAAGAATAAAGCAGATCTAAAACACACACACGAATGATGTGCACAGAAAATTCCTTTGATTAAATAAAAATACCAACATAAAACGTTGATCTCACAAGTGAAAAATAATACAATCTTTTCTACCTTTAGGAAAACTTTCAAAACATGGCACAATTAAATCAAAAGCGGTGAACAGCCACATACATAAATTGGTACATTTCTAGAAAGCAGTTTTTAAAGAGGTGATAATAAACCTCTTGTAATTCCATCCTTAGAATTCTACTACTAACGGGGGAAAAATGATATGGCAACATGTTTGTACATAGAAAAGGTATTCAAATAGTTGACTTTTAAGATGGAAAAATTGTGAAGAGCCCTAAATCTAGAGTCTAACTAGCAAGGAAATGGTTAAACTATATTGCCCAATTCCTGACATAACATTATTCAGGCATTATCATAATGTCTATGAAGATACTTAAATACAGGTCAATAAATGTATCACAGCAGCTACTATTTACATTATGTGTTACATATGTTGAACCCGTAACTTTGGGAATCTAATTTAAATCCTTAGAGCAGGCCTGGAAGATGGGTTGTGTCATCTGCAAATCAGATGACCCATCTTGCATTCTTTCAATGCATTGCTCCAAAAATTATATATTACATTACATTATATATATATGGAGAGAGGGGGAAATCAACAATATTTACATGTGAGTTTATGAGGAGTGTAAATATATAAAACTCTTACTAGCTCTTTCTTTGCGATAGAGATGTGCATAATTCTTATTTTCTTGGTACTTTATAAATTTTGACCACACATTACTCACATAATCAGGGTAAAAACCAATTTAAAAACGCTGAAGCATCCAAAATATAGATGAAAATTTCTGGGATATTATTTTTAATTAGGTAAAGATTTATTGATATTTCTTGAAGTGCATTTAGTTTAGAGTTGTTTAATCAATGTAAGTTGAAGATGTTGTTAAGACAGTGTGGGGCCCCACCACAAGAAAAGTTGAAAAACTGGCTTTAACCATCTCAGATAGTCAGGGTCATTATTTTTCTAAATCTAAAGTTAGACAGCACAGACTATGGTGCCTATGGAAATACTGACCCTGCTTTATGGATTTTCATATCTCAAAATGTTGTTCTCCACACCTATTGAAGCTCATACTACATTAGCATTATATTATAATATTCTATATTTAACTATACAAAAGCCTAAAGATTTCTGGTTGCATAATCTGAGAACTGAATTCATTAAGAGAAAATGACTCAACGGAACATGGAAGCCAAGGTAAGCTTTAAACCTTAGTACTCCTTTTTTCCATAATGTATTACATTAATTATTTAAAAATAATTGTTTAAATCCCGTTTCTTCAATTCCTTCAACCTGCAGCTCGTGATCCCTAGGGAGCCCCAGATTAAAGGTCATATATGCTGTTTCATAGCCATCAGGAGAAAGATATTAATACATTGTCAGAGTTACAATAAGTATTGCTCTAACATGCCTGACATACAGGGAACAATTTGAACATATTCTGAATCTCACTTGTGTTCACATGTAATTTTGTCCACAGAAACAGCTGGTGAATGAATGCACAGCTGCACCCAGAGGAACCTAGGCAGGTGGAAAAACACAAAACACACACTTGCACACACCTCAAACAGCTACCCCACTCACATCAGACGTTACAGCTTTTTATGGCATTTCAAATCACCCTTCTCTCACTGCTTCACAATCACCCACAAGCTGCAACCCTTCTACCACCCAGATTAACCATCAAAGTGCAGGCCCTTTTCAAGTTAAAGTGCCATATTTGTTGTGGGTGAATATTTAACCATTTAGCACATATACTTACACTACCATTTTTATTAGGGTTTGTCTTAGTGTGGGCTGCTGTAACAAATATACCACAGACTGTGTGGTTTTGACACAAAGATTTATTTCTCACAGTTCTGGAGGCTGGGGAGTCCAAGATCAAGGTGGCAGCACTTGTCTGGTGAGAGCTGTTTCCTGGAGAGGTATTCTCTGGGTGAAAAGCAGAGAAAGCAAGCTCTCGGTTGTCTTTTTATAAGGGCACTAATCCCATTGATGACAGCTCCACTCTCCTGACTCAATTACTTCCTGAACTAACATCACATAACTTCCAAATAACATCACATTGGGAATTGGTCTTCAAAATAGTAATTTTCAGGGGACAGAAATATTCAGTCCCTAGCAGGCCCTTATTTTTTAATGTACCAATGACAGTTTTTGAGTATTGGGCCCTAAACCCATTTCCCCACAAGCCCTGTGGTTTTGGGTTTTTTTGTTGTTGTTTTTCATTTTACAATAGATTTTTTTCAGCTTTATTGTGGTATAATCAAGAAACCTTCATACTTTTTTCCAGAGTGGCTGCACCAATTTACATCCCACCTACAAGTGCACAAGGATTTCTTTTCTCCACATCTTAGCTAACACTCATTCTTTTGTGCTTTTTCTTTTTTTTTTTTTTTGCAGTACGCAGGCCTCTCACTGTTGTGGCCTCTCCTGTTGCGGAGCACAGGCTCCGGACGCGCAGTCTCAGCGGCCATGGCTCACGGGCCCAGTTGCTCTGCGGCATGTGGGATCTTCCCGGACCGGGACACGAACCCGTCTCCCCTGCATCGGCAGGCGGACTCTCAACCACTGCGCCACTAGGGAAGCCCTCTTTTGTGCTTTTGAGGGCAGCCATCCTAACGGGTGTGAGGTGATATCTCGCTGTGGCTTTGATTTTTATTTCCCTGATGATTACTGATGTTGAACATCTTTTCATGTATTGTTGCCCATTTGCATGTCTTCTTTGGAAAAATATCTATCCAGTTCTTCTGCTCATTTTTTAACTAAATTGTTTTTGTTATTGTTGTTTTGCTATTGACTTGTGTGGGTTTTTATACAATCGGCATATTAACCCCTTATTAGATATTTGCAAATACTTTCTCCCATTACATAGTGTGCCTTTTCACTTTGTTGATGGTTTCCCTTGCAGTGTAGAAACCTTTTAATTTTATGTACTCCCACCTGTTTATTTTGGCTTTTGTTTTCTTTGTTTTTGGTGTCATATCCAAAAAAAAAAAATTGCAAAGACCGGTGTGAAGGATCCAGTCCCCTATATATTCTTTTTTTTTAATTAACCATTTTATTTTATTTATTTATTTTTTATAAATTTATTTATTTGTTTTTGGCTGCGTTGGGCCTTCACTGCTGTGCGCAGGCTTTCTCTAGTTGTGGTGAGCGGGGGCTACTCCTCGTTGCGGTGCACGGGCTTCTCATTGCGGTGGCCTCTCTTGTTGCGGAGCACGGGCTCTAGGCGCGTGGGCTTCAGTAGTTTTGGCACGTGGGCTCAGTAGTTGTGGCTCATGGGCTCTAGAGCGCAGGCTCAGTAGTTGTGGCACGCGGACTTAGTTCCTCCGTGGCATGTGGGATCTTCTCGGACCAGGGCTTGAACCCGTGTCCCCTGCATTGGCAGGTGGATTCTTAACCTCTGCGCCACCAGGGAAGTCCCCCCTATATATTCTTGTAGGAGTTTTATGGTTCCAGATGTTAAATGTTTCTTTAATGCACTTTCATTTGATTTTTATAAGTGGGACAACATGCACATCCAGTTTTATACATTTGCATGTGGCTGCCAGTTTTTCAAACACAATTTATTGAAGAGACTATCCTTTCTGCTTTGAGTATTCTTGGCCCTGTTGTCAGACATTAGTTGACTGTACATTCAGGGATTTATTTTAGAGCTCTCCATTCTGTTCCTTTGGTCTGTGTGTCTATGTTGATGCAAGTATTATACTGTTTTGATGACTATAGCTTTGCATTGTAATTTGAAAGCAAGAAGTGTGATTCCTCCAACTTTGTTCTTCTTTCTCAGGATTGCTTAACTATTCAGAGTCCTCTGTGGTTCCACACAAATCTTAAGATTGTTTTTTCTATTTTTGTGAATAATGACATTGGAAATTTGATACATTACATTAATTATTTTTATTACATTAAATCTGTGTGTAGATTGCCTTGGGGAGAATGGAAATGTTGCCAACATTAATTCTTCCAATGTATGAACATGGAATATCTTTCCAGTTATTTGGTAAACACTTGTACCTGAATCTTTGTGAGCATCTCTGATTATTATCTTTATATGAATTCCCAGAAGTAAAATTACTAGCTCAAACACCATAAATATTTTACAATTTTTAATGCATATTACCAAATGATGCTCCAGAAAAAAGTGCTACCATCTACATTTTTCCAATCCAGCATCTAAGAGTGCTGGTCTCACTGCATCCTCACCACATTTACATTTGCATTTTTTTATGACACCTTGCTAGTTAGATATACAAAAAAAAAAAAAGTTACTTTCACAACTGGATCAAGTGTTTATGGAGATTCTGACTAATGAAAATACTAAGAGAAATTCTAAGGAGGATAATTTTAAGTGTTTAGATATGATTGTACTTAATTGCAGCTGTTTCTTCCCTATGGCGTCCCGTAGAGACGCCATAAGAACTGAATGAGCAGCTGGTATCATAGCCCGGAACGCGCCTTTTTGTGATTTCCTTGTTGAGAGAGTCTCTGTCTTCTCGGGACTGGGAATCCCTTCCCCCAGCACAGGCCTGGCACACAGCAGATGTTGGATCAGCATTTTGACGAATGAATATGCCACTCACTGTGCTTAACACAAGGACTCAACAATGATAAAACTTGTTGCTGCCCTCAGGGGACAGTTAAAATCAAGACAACAGCCCCAAAGGAGTTGCTTAGTAAGAACAATGTCATCAAACTGCGACTTAAATGCAGTTTCGGCTCCTCCAGAAATGGAACCGTAATCCAGAGGGTCAGGAATCCTGTGATCAGCACTAGCTCAGCCATCTGCCTGGGAGACCGCTGCCATCCGCTAAGGCAAAGAAACCTTGCAATAACCCACACGAAGCTTTGCCCAGAACAGCTTCCTTGTTTCAGCTCCCTTCTGCCCATAAGCGTCTTTCATTTTGTGCAACTCCTCAGAGCTTCTTTCTATCTGCTAAATTGGATGCTGCCTGATTCATAAATCTTCAAATAAAGCCAGTGATTTTAAAATTTTACTCAGTAGAATTTTATTTTACTTTTTTTTAATGGAACTTATAGTGATTTTCAGGTTATATTTTGCTTCAAGGGATTGTCCTAGAAATAGTCGGGTTTATTACTGCTACGTAACAAACTATTACAAAACGTAGTGGTTTGAAATATAATTTATTATTATCACTGCTAGTTCTGTGGGCTGTCTGTGTTTAATTGCATGCTTCTTGCTTAGAGCTCCTCGTGCTGTTGCAGTTGGAGGGCAGATGGGGCGGCGTCACTGAGAGGCTCCAGCAGGCCCCTCACAGGGCTTGCTGGGGTTCACCTGTGCTGGGGGCCAGACTGTGCACGTGACCTCCGCACGAGGCTTGGTTTCCTCGCAGCAGAGCCTGTGTTTCCATGGACCACATTGTATGAGCAGCAGTCTGATTAAAGAAAGGGTCAGTGGTCAGATCTCTTATAAGGCCGGTTAAGGACTGGCCCAAAGTCACCTCTGCAACTCTCTACGGGTCAAAGCATTCACAGGCCAGGTCAGATGTAGGAGTTTGGAGAAACAGACCGCTTGTCTCCTCGGGGTGGGGTGCCTTGTTTTGTATAAGAAAGGAAGGAATTGAAGGTGGCTGCCTTTTTAGATAAACCACCACGAAGATTCTGTGATAAATGCTACAACTGAGCAACAGATGTCAGGGCCCAATACAGTCTCGCTGTGCTCTTCGAGTCCAGAAGGTGAAGCACATGAAAAAAGATAATTCCAGAAACTTCCATGAAGGAGGAAATTGTGTGGGAGTTGTCCTCAATATAAACAATTAGAAACTGTGCAAAACACATAAAACAACTTTTTTTGGTCATTGGACAATAGCAAGCAGAGGAGAATGACGCTGGTAGCGCCCGACCAGGGACAAGATTGCTGCTTCCTTGGCGCTATATTCCTAAGGGCCTTGTCAGTCTAAGCAGGATCTGAGCTTTGTCTAATACACTAGAGCATCTCTGTGACGTTCAGAGTGAGGGGATGAGTGGGTAGGAGTTAGCACAATCAGGGCTCAGCTTTGCAGCATTCATAATCTGAGAGCACAGAAAGATAGGGGGCTCCTAGCAGCCCCAGAAGACGCCCACAGGTTTCTATCCACACACGAGGACCATTTTCTCGTCACATGAGGTTTGGGTCCTTGGATGAGCCCCAGCCCCTAACACCTAGTGGGATCTCATTTGCTGAATGAAGATGCAGAAACTCTCTTGAGATGCAGTATGTGAGGAATGGGTGGGGCTTGGATGGACTCAGGTTGGAGGAAACACCTTTTGAAGTTTTACAGAGGGGAATGAGGTCTTTCGGGTTGGAAATCCTGCTACCTCAGCCCAGCCTCCATCAAGTGGAAGGTATTGGTCACAGGTGTACTGAACACGGAGTTTCTTACATCAATGGGAGGACAGATTGGGAGGAGGTGAAATGCCCCCGAGACGCTTGGACCTGACACCCACCCAGGTGACCTCAGCTCTGGGAAGTAGCAGCATAGCATATCTAGGGCTGTCCCCAAATCAGGACAGCAGCGGCTTTCCCTGGGTCTAATTTTGCATCTTTACAATAACAATGGGAAATTTCCAGAAGAACAAGATACGAAGACCTTGAGCAGATTGTCCTTCTGAACACTTCATTCTCAATCAAGGGCAATACTCTATGACCAGCAGCTATCCCCGCTATACATTCAGTGCTCACTCACCCAGCACATGGCACACATTCATTGAGGCCCTACTGTGTGCTGACCTGGTCCAGACACCAGACGACAGCAGTGGGTGAAACAGGTGGAGGGAGATCCCAGTTCACATGCAGGTGACAGACTCATGGGGAAAACAGATTAAGAAATAGAGGTACACAATATCAGGAGGTGATATGTACCATAAAGAAAAGGAAAGTAAACTTTTGAAAATTCCTGAAGAAGCTTAGGGAGCAAACATGTAGAGGACACAGTGCTCTAGGCTGAGAGAATAGCAAATGCAAAGGCCCTGAAGTCACCATGGGCTGCATGTTTGAGAGACTTAGCTTTTAGCTGGAATACTTGTCTTGTGCTCAGTCTGTTTTGCTTTTATTTGTAAGCCTTGATTTCATTTTCCTAGCTCATTAGCTTGAGTTTGATCACACCAACTGGTAAATTCAATTCCAGTGATCAGCAAATTCTACTCCAGAGTTTCAAAATGGAAACATGTGAACTTGGGCCCAGCACTCTGTTAGCAGCTACAGGCTGTGGACTGAACCCCCATGATGACTGCAGTTAACAAACTTCCTCGTGTCCTCAGGCCCCTTCCGCTCCACTTCCTCCCCATCTCATCTGGGTCAAAGCTCTGATCCTGTCCCCTGTCACACCTTCATTTTCTATGCGTAGCTCACCTGTCATCCCCGCCCGAAATTCCCACAGGCTTCTCAAAGTCCTAGGTCCCAAACTGAGTTCATCCCTTGTCTCCTCTTGTGGAATCACTATCAGTGAGGGAACCCCTTGATGGCCCCACCCTCAAGCTCTAAGACACGACCTCTGCCCCCTCCCCCACTCCCTTGCATCCCACCCCATGATCCCATTGATGCAGGACTCCCTGTCATTTTCTCCTTCCACCTTTCTATCTTGAGCTGCCCACCATCCTCTCACTCGTCAATAGATCCCTTTGAAATGAGCACAATTACACATGGAATCACTGATGACACACAGGAAGGTGTTGCTGGGAATTACAGGCAGTATCCCATAGCAGAGGACAGACAAGGGCTCCCTAGAAGGCAGAACACAGGGCATCATGGTGTCAAGACACCCATAAAGGGAGTGAGGCAGGTATCACGCTCTAGCCCCTCCCCACTGATCACCCCGTGTTCCCTGTTTCCAAGCTTTGCAAATCCTCAGTGGGCCAGGCCTCCTTGTCTGTGTTAGGGGGATGGCATGCATTAGTGTATCTATCCACTCATTTATTGATCTGGTACTTGGGTCCTGCTCAATGCCAGTCTTTGGCTAGATGAGAACTCATTCTTGAAGAGCCTCTTCAGATGTCACCTTCTCCACGAAGCCCTTATTGATCTACACACCTTCTCCTGCTTGCCTCTGGCCCCATCTGGGAACCCACTGCTCCCAATGTTGTGATCATTCTTTGAGAAACTCTCCAGCCTGTGAGCTCTATGAACACACTGGGCCAGAGAGAGAAACATCTTGAAAAACTGTGATGACTAAGTAACTGAATGGATAAAAGGATTAAACACAGGCCATGTGTAGAGTAAGTTCACCAAAGTTTAATTCTTTCTTCCTCCTCCTTCCCTCCTTCCAGGACTAGGAGCTCAACGGAACTTATTTCACCCTTACCTCATGTAGAACTTCAATGGCCTGGAAGATTTTTATATTTTGTGTACTTTAACACTTTGAAAACATTTCATGGCTGTACTAATCAAATTGAGAAAATTATACCTTGAGGGGCAGGCATCCTCCTGTGGTGTCTGAGTCAAAACAGGACGATATAATAATATAGGATATTGAGGAGGACTTGGCTTGGGCCCCCCGGGCAGCAGCAAGTAGGGAAACAGAAGCAGAGGGGGGAAGTTTCCACCCCGTCCCCACCGTGACACACCTGTCCCTCATTGTACTGAACTAGACTGATTGTGATTACCTGGAGGTGGACGTGTCTCCTGGAAGATGACGTCACCTTAGGGGACAGCATTAGAAGTCACTAGGCTTCAGTTCTGAGCTCTCATCCTGACCTACAACAAGTCTTCGGTGCCTTGGATCCCTTGTTTTTAATATTAAGGAATGTGATAGCGAGGCTACATACATGAGCGTCCAGAGATGGTGGAGGCCGAGTGCCTGGCGTTGGTCACTGGGGGATGCTGCCACCCTGTTAGTGCTTCCCCTGGCATCCCAGCCTGGAATATGGCTGTGTGCGTGGAATATCCAGAGGGAGCCATGAAGGCATCAGAGAGACACTGTCAGTCAGTGTCAGGGCAGCATTGAATTACAGAAGACTGGGCTTTCCTCCTGTCCCTTCCAGCTGCCCAGACCCTCTTACCACTGGCCACATACCCTGACTGAAAACAATCTCCTGGGAGCTCAGAGTCACAGCCTGGTAGCCTGGCCACCAGATGGATGAGGGTGTGTCAGGAACAGTTTGCCACAGGAGTCTGGGGCCACAGGGCTCTGACATGGGCTGGGGAGTGGAGGTGGCATGGCAGGGCTGCACAACATGGGGTATTGGGTGCCTGGTCTGGTCTTCCACCATCCAGGTCCACATCACCATGAAGTCAACTGCCAGCTTCTGAGCTCAGAAGCTGAGCAGGGTTGAGGCTGGCTAGTACTTGGTGGTGAGACAGACTGGGATGCCCGGTGCTGTAGGCTTTGCCACTTGTCTCTCCTTTCATCTCTCTCTCCCTTTGCCACTGCTGCCCCCCTCCACTTGAACAGGTAGTCACCTCTTCGGCCGCTGGGTGGTGGCACAAATTGGTGGAGTCTTGGAAAGGGTGTGTGCAGAGTTCTGAGAAAGGGCAGCACGGCTGGGCTGGTGTCCGGTGTGCTTGCTGGCAGCTCTGGGTTGGTGGGGCAATTTTGGGCCCTGGAACTGTCTGCATAAAATGGTTACAATAGCAATTTTGGTACTCTATTTTCCACATTAAATAAAAATGGTAGCACGTGTGTTTGCGTGTGTGTGTGTTTATTTTTTTCCTTTTGCCACACTGCGCAGCTTGTAGGATTTTAGTTCCCCCATAGGGATGGAACCAGGGCCCTTGAAAGAGAGAGGGTGGTGGAGTCCTAACCACTGGACCGCCAGGGAATTTCCTGTGTGTGTATCTTAAGGTCTTACAAAGGAAAGTTCTGGGCCAAAGAGAGGAATTAATCACATGATAAAACATGGATGAGTCTCAAACACATGGCACTGTATAAGAAGCCAGACATAAAGGCCACAGTCGTACAAATCCATGTGCTTGAAATATACAGAAAAAGCAAATCCACAGGATTGAAAAGCACACAGTTAGTTGCCTACGGCTGTGGGGCAGGGAAATAGGAAGTGACTCTTTAAGGGGTCCTAGGTGTCTTTGTAGGGAGATAAAATATTCTGGATCAGATAGTGATGATGGTTGCACAACTTTGCAAACAGACAATAAATCACTAAACTCTACAGTGTTCAAAGGGCATTTTATGGTATATGATTTCTATCTCAACTTAAAAACCGGTGAGTAATAAATAATACGTTTTTGAAAAATAATTGGAAACACATATTATCCTCATTTCTTGATTTGATTCCCACTCTAAGCTCTGTACAAATGAACAAAGACCCCCCCACTCCCAAAATGAGACAAGCCCTATTTACTCAGAATTCGTCTATAGAGCACAGGAGTCAGCCACCACCAGTCACATTCGGCTGAGACTCAGGGAAGGCATAGGGATGAGAATGGCTTCTGGGGGAAAAAAAGGGAGGCATGTCCTGATCACAGCTTGTCAAGTGGGGAAGTTGGAGGCGGACTGATAGGAGAATGGGCGTCCCACATGATTACTTAGGGGACCATATTGATATATTTCTTTCCCCCATTTGGTTCTAAATGGAAAGGATGAAAAATGAGGAAGCTGTGAGTCACTGACGAAACACTGACCCTTGAGGCCTATTGTTGCCGAGGTTGAGGTCTGGTTTTCCATGTTGGTTGTTGCAGGGTGTGGCATAGGGCCTTGTGGCTCAAGGGAGAGTTTCCCCGACTTCCAGGAAGATTTAGAAAATTCTGCATTCCAAAATCCCTCTTTCATCATCTTCAGTCACATACTCTGTGCATACAGAAACTTGAATCACTGTTTTCAAAATTAACTGCAAACAAGGGTAATAATTACTGTAATTTTGAGTAACACTGACAATGGTAATTTTCATTACTATAAATCTCAGGATTTCTCATTTAACTAATGTCCACATTATGGTGAATCGAGCTTACAACAGAAAAATATCATTTCTTTTTTTTATGCCCAATATCGCCGTCGGACCATCTGGTCGACCTCACCTCAGCAGCCACCTGGTGAAGCGTCACTAGTGCTAATCTCATTCAGAGGGATCCTTGTGGCACACCGACGAAAGCTCACCTTGACACTCCGGCTCCACCCAGTCCAGCATCCGTACCATTTCTCAACACGGGGCAAATAGAAAAGGGGACGCCGGGCCCTCCCCGCGTACACGCAGCTCGAACTGCGGGAAATCTGCTGTGCGGAGCCCCGTGGCCGCTTCGCGTGGAACCTGGAGAAATGAAAGTGGCCACCGGGGAACAGCCCCACCTCCGCGACGGCACTGGGACGGACCCGGACCCCAAGGAGGCGAGGATGTACCACCAGGCAGCCTCTGGGACGGAGCGTCGCGACTCCGTGGAAAGGAGGACGGGGAGCCCCGGGGTCGCCCTCTCAGTGTCTCCTCCTTTCGGCCACCAGGGTCGATCCCTACTAGGGGGAGAAACGTAAACATTTGGGGGTTAGGGCGATCGGGATCCACGGTGGGGCCGTTGAAAGATGGGCGATGTCTGCGTACATCCGTGTTGTTCCCAACCTCCAGGCGAGTTGAAAAATATGAGAAAGTACGACCACCGGGACACACGGAGGACGACGGCGGACACGGACACCCTCTCCTGGTCACACACAACTCTCTGGGCTGTCCCCGCGGCCCGAGGGGCACCACGGCGTGCTGGTCGACCCATCCAGTATGCCCAACACTCCACAGACCTCAGCGCCAGCCATAGAAGCTATAGACCTGCTCGGCCAATCTCCGGCGGCAACATGAATCGCCCACGCCCCGGCGCCACCGGAACAGGCGCCGCAAGCGTCGCCGGCCTCCCGGAACTCTGCCTCGTGCCCGGCGGCTGAGTCTCAGCCCTCGCGAAGGTCACTGAAGCTCCGGATGGAAGGGACGGTCTCCAAGCGGCCGCCAGTTGGCGCCCGACAAGCGGCGGGAAAGCCCGAGGGACGGATCCCGATTGCCGGCCGGCGAGGGTACAGCGCGGGCCACCCAAACGCCCGAGTTCGTCCCGCGGCTTCCGCCCCGGAGCTAGCTCCTGTATCACTACCGCGGGAAGCGACCCCGGCAACAGAAAGAGGGCAGGGTACTGGGAAGAGGTCGCCGGGAGGCTGCCGCGGAGAAGCGCTCCCCACGCGATTCCCGGCGGGGCGGGCGTACTAGCGGCCCACAGCGCTCGGGCGGGTCCCTGCTCCTGGGAGCACTTAGGGATTTTGCGGGGACTTGGGTTCCGTGGACTCTAAAACTGAAACCATAAAAGTACACGTAGAAAACTTGTATGAATGATTTTTATTATGTGGGATAAAAAATGGAGTCCTTGTAAAGAATCTTTTTTTTAAAGTCCAGAAACCATCAAAGAAATGAAAGATAAACTTGACCACAAATTCATCTTTATATATTCATTTTTACCTATTCCACAAGCAAAGTCCAATGATAAGAAACCGGTTGTGAGGAACATTTGTGAAAATACATGTGTAATAAGATTACTGATATCAGAATTACTTAATATGAAAACAGAACATTCAGAAAACTTAGCCATTAAGGGGGAAAATTAAAAATTTTTTCTGCTAGTTTACAAAGAAAATTTGGCACTTTATAAAATAATGTTGAAATTTAAAACATCGTCAATTCCGGATCCTTGATTAGGCTGTGTGTTTTAAGAAAGGCTGGATTGGGCTTCCCTGGTGGCGCAGTGGTTGAGAGTCCACCTGCCGATGCAGGGGACACGGGTTCGTGCCCCGATCCCGGAAGATCCCACATGCCGCGGAGCGGCTGGGCCCGTGAGCCATGGCCGCTGAGCCTGCGCGTCCGGAGCCTGTGCTCCGCAACGGGAGAGGCCACAACAGTGAGAGGCCCCCGGAACGCAAACAAAAAAAAAAAAAAAGAAAAAGAAAAAGAAAGTCTGGATTATTAAAAATACTGCCTAAAATTCTGAACTTCTGTAAAATTGTTCGGCAAGATTTAGGAAGAATAAAGCAAGATTTATTTTCCTAAGAGCCAGATTTCCTGTTTACTGGATCATGAAATAAGTATTTTTAAAATTAATTGTTTGGGTTCAAAAGTAAACTTTTGAAAATCAATAATGGTTTTTATTAGAATAGAAAATCTGCTGCACATGTGCCTTAATATTCCATTTATCTGCCATTTTATTTGAACATCCATGGGGTATGATTTTCAAGAACACTGTACAAGAGGATCTCTATTTTAATCATTATTTTTGGCTGCTAATTTTTTCTTAACTTAATTTTAGATAAGCCAAAACACCCCAAATAACACACTCTTGGCATATAGACATTTCCTGAAATGTGCTATAAATATTATTGATAAATTTGAAATGAAATCTATTGATAAATACATAGGAAAAAAACAAAATGTATTTTGTTTGTTTTATTATTATGCAAGAATGCACTTTTAAGAAAGAAATGTTCTACCAGATGCAAGAATCTGGAAGTTGCATGAAAATATTTTGTATTTAATAACCGAAAATTGTGTACTTCTAGACGTTGGTTATATTTGCTAAGTTTTCAGAAGCATATTAAATTATGTATTCATTATTTCATCATTGTGACCATTTTTAGAGTTTGCTTCACTCCCAAGTGTAAATTAGAACTCATTAACTCCTGATAGTTTTCTATCAATAAATTATTCTTTTTCTAAAAATAAATAAATTTATTTATTTTTTAAAAAGGATCCTATAATGAAAGAAGCTTCTCTTTTAAAAGGCAGTGATGGACAGGGGTAAGAGTTCTTGTGCAATGTGCAGATAAAATAAAAATGAAGTTGGTTGCTATCGTCATCCTTAGTGCAATTTCACTACTCTGTTTTTTTCAGTATACCTGGAAAATTAAATCTGTGATCACCCTTAAAGTCATATCATTTTTTAAAATACATCTTTATTAGAGTATACTTACTTCACATTACTGTGCTAGTTTCTGTTGCACAAAAAAGCGAATCAGCCATATGCATACACATATCCCCATTTCCCCTCCATCTTAAGCCTTCCTCCCACCCTCCCTATCCCACCCCTCTAGGTCAGCACAAAGCATCGAGCTTTACATTCGGTAGTGTAAATACATCAATGCTATGTTCTCTTCGCCCTCCCACCCCGTGTCATCAAGTCCATTCTCTATGTCTACTTATTTATTCCTGCCCTGCAACTATGTTCATCAGTACCTTTTTTGTTTTTTCAGATTCCATATATATGCGTTAGCATATGGTATTTTTTTCCCTCTTTCTGACTTACTTTAGTCTGTATGACAGACTCTATATCCATCCACCTCATTACAAATAACTCAATTTCGTTTCTTTTCATGGCTGAGTAATATTCCATTGTATATATGTGCTACATCTGCCACATCCACTCATCTGTCGATGGACATTTAGGTTGCTTCCATGTCCTGGCTATTGTAAATAGTGCTGCAATGAACATTGTGGTGCATGTCTCTTTTTGAATTATGGTTTTCTCAGGGTATATGTCCAGTAGTGGGATTGCTGGGTCATATGGTAGTTCTCTTTTTATTTTTTTAAGGAACCTCTATACTGTTTTCCATAGTGGTTATATCAATTTACATTCCCACCAACAGTGTGGGAGGGTTCCCTTTTCACCACACCCTTTCCAGAATTTATTGATTCTAGATTTTTTGATAATGGCCATTCTGATTGGCGTGAGGTGATACCTCATTGTAGTTTTGATTTGCATTTCTTGAATACTTAATGATGTTGAACATCTTTTCACGTGCCTCTTGGCCATCTGTATGTCTTCCTTGGTGAAATGTCTATTTAGGAGTTCAACCCATTTTTTAATTGCGTTGTTTGTTTTTTTAATATTGAGCTCCATGAGTTCTTTGTATATTTTGGAGATTAATACTTTGTCTGTTGCTTCATTTGCAAATATTTTCTCCCATTCTAAGGATTATCTTTTTGTCTTGTTTATGGTTTCGTTTGCTGTGCAAAAGTTTTAAGTTTAATTAAGTCGTATTTGTTTATTTTTCGTTTTATTTCTGTTACTCTAGGAGGTGGGTCAAAAAAGATTTTGCTGTGGTTTATGTCAAAGAGTGTTTTCCTCTAAAAGTTTTGTACTGTGTGGTCTTACATTTAAGTCTTTAAACCATTTGGAGTTTATTTTTGTGTATGTTGTTAGGGAGTGTTCTAATTTCATTCCTTTACATGTAGCTGTCCAGTTTCCCCAGCATCAATTATTGAAGAGGCTGTCTTTTCCCCATTGTATGTGCTTGCCTCCTTTGTCGTAAATTAGGTGCCCTTATGTGTGTGGGTACCTGTACCATCCTGTACCACTGAGTTATATTTCTGTTTTTGTGCAAGTACCATACTGTCTTGATTATTGTAGCTTGTGGTATAGTTTGAGGTTAGGGAGCATGATTCCTCCAGCTCCATTTTTCTTTCTCAAGATTGCTTTGGATATTCGGGGTCTTTTGTGTTTCCATAAGAATTGCAAGATTTTTTGTCCTAATTCTGTGAAGGACGCCATGGTAGTTTGATAGGGATTGCATTGAATCTGTACATTGCTTTGGGTAGTATAGTCATTTTCACAATATTGATTCTTCCAATCCAAGAACATGGTATATATCTCCATCTGCTTATGTCATTTTGATATATTTCGTCAGTGTTTTATAGTGTTTTATAGTTTTCTGAGTACAGGTCTTTCACCTTCTTAGGCAGGTTCATTCCTAGGTAATTTATTCTTTTTGTTGCAATGGTAAATGGGAGTGGTTCCTTAATTTCTCTTTCTGATTTTTCATTTTTGGTGTATAGGAATGCCAGTGATTTCTGTGCATTACTTTTGTATCCTGCAACCTTACCAAATACAATGATTAGTTCTAAAAGTTTTCTGGTGACATCTTTAGGATTTTCTATGTATAGTATCATGTCATAGGCAAATAGTGACAATTTGACTTCTTATTTTCCTATTTGGATTCATTTTATTTCTTTTTCTTCTCTGATTGCCATGGCTAGGACTTCCAAAACTATGTTGAATAAGAGTGGCGGGAGTGAACATCCTTGTCTTGTTCCTGATCCTGGTGGAAATGCTTTCAGTTTTTCACCACTGAGTATGAGACATGTGGTGGGTTTGTCATATATTGCCTTTATTATGTTGAGGTAGGTTCCCTCTATACTCATTTTCTGGAGAGTTTTTATCATAAATCAGTGTTGAATTTTGTGAAAACCTTTTTCTGCATCGATTGAGAAGATCATATGGTTTTTATTCCTGAATTTTTTAATGTGGTGTATCACATTGATCGATTTGCATATATTGAAGAATCCTTGCATCCCTGGGACAAATCCCACTTGATCATGGTGTATGATCCTTTTAATGTGCTGTTGGATTCTGTTTGCTAGCAGTTTGTTGAGGATTTTTGCATGTATGTTCATCAAGCCCTTGAGAATTATCAGTGTTAGCTCTTCCCTAATGTTTGATAGAATTTGCCTGTGAAGCTAGCTGGTCCTGGGCTTTTGTTTGTTGGAAGATTTTATATTACGGTTTCAATTTCATTACTTGTGATACATCTGTTTATATTTTCTAATTCTTCCTGGTTCAGTCTTCGAAAATTGTACCTTTACAAGAATTTGTCCATTTCTTCATGGTTTCCCATGTTATTGGCATATACTTGTTTGTAGTAGTCTGTTATAATCCTTTATATTTCTTTTTTTAAATTAATTAATTTATTTATTTATTTATTTTGGCTGTGTTGGGTCTTCATTTCTGTGTGAGGTCTTTCTCTAGTTGCGGGGAGCGGGGGCCACTCTTCATCGTGGTGCGTGGGCCACTCACTGTCGTGGTCTCTCTTGTTGCAGAGCACAGGCTCCAGACGTGCAGGCTCAGTAGCTGTGGCTGTCATGCCCAGTTGCTCTGGGGCATGTGGGTTCTTCCCAGAGCAGAGCGAGAACTCATGTCCCCTGCATTGGTAGCCAGATTATCAACCACTGCACCACCAGGGAAGCCCAATCCTTTGTATTTCTGCAGTGTCAGTTGTGATTTTTCCTTTTTCATTTCAAATTTTATGATTTGCATCCTCTCCCTTTTTTCTTGATGAGTCTGTCTAAGGGTTTATCAATATTGTTTATCTTCTTAAAGAAGCAGCTTTAGTTTTATTTATTTATTTATTTATTTGATCTTTGCTATTGTTTTCTTCATTTCTATTTCATTTATTTCTGCTCTGATATTTATGATTTCTTTCCTTCTACTGATTTTGGGTTTTCTTTGTTCTTTTTTCTCTAGCTGTTTTAAGTGCACAGTTAGCTTGTTTATTTGAGACTTTTCTTGTTTCTTGTGGTGAGATTCAATGGCTATAAATTTCCCTCATAGAACAGATTTTGCTGTGTCCCATAGGTTTTGGATCAGTGTGTTTTCACTGTCATGTTTTTCTCTGTATTTTATAATTTCTTGTTTGATTTCTTCAGTGATCTCTTGGTTATTTAGTAGTGCACTGTTTAGCCTCCATGTATGTGTGTTTCTTACAGTATTTTTCTTGTAGTTGAATTCCAATCTCATAGCAGAGTTGTCAGAAAAGATGCTTGATATGATTTCAATTTTTGTAAATTTTCTGAGGCTTGATTTGTGACCCAAGATGTGATGTATCCTGGAGAATGTTCTGTGTGCCCTTGAGAAGAAAGTGTATTCTGCCATTTTTGGGTGGCATGTGCTATCAATATCAATTAGGTCTATCTGGTCTATTGTGTCATTTAAAGCTTGTATTTCATTATTTATCTTCTGTTTGGATGATCTGTCCATTGGTGTAAGTGTGGTGTTACAGTCCCCTACTATTATTATGTTATTATTGTGTTACTGTCGATTTCTCCTTTCATGGTTGTTAGCATTTGCTTTATGTATTGAGGTGCTCCTATGTTGGGTGCATAAACATTTATAATTGTTATATCTTCTTCTTGGATTGATATTTTGGTCATTGTATGGTGTCCCTCCTTATCTCTTGTAATACTCTTTATTTTAAAGTGTATTGTATCTGATACAGGTATTGCTACTCGAGGTTTTTTTTTTAATTTCGATTTTCATGAAATATCTTTTTCCATCCCTTCACTTTCAGTCTGTATGTGTCCCTAGGTCTGAAGTGGATTTCTTGTAGACAGCATATATATGGGTCTTGTTTGTGTATCCATTCATCCAGTCTGTGTCTTTTGGTTGGGGCATTTAATCCATTTACATTCAAGGTTATTATTGATATGTATGTTCCTATTACAATTTTCTTAATTGTTTTGAGTTCGTTTTTGTAGGTCTTTTTCTTCTCTTGTGTTCCCAGCTTAGGGAATTTTCTTTAGCATTTGTTGTAAAGCTGGTTTGGTGGTGCTGAATTCCGTTAGCTTTTATTTGTCTGAAAAGTTTTTGACTTCTCCATCGAATCTGAATGAGATCCTTGCTGGGTAGAGTAATTTTGGTTGTAGGTTTTTCTCTTTCATCACTTTAACTATAACCTGCCACTGCCTTCTGGCCTGCTGAGTTTCCACTGAAAAATCAGCTGATGACCTTATGGGGATTCCTTTGTATGTTACTTTTGTTTTTCCCTTGCTGTTTTTAATATTTTTTCCTTGAATTTAATTTTTGTTAGTTTGATTAATATGTGTCTTGGTTTGTTTTTCCTTGGGTTTATCCTATATGGAACTGTCTGTGCTTCCTGCACATGGGTGACTATTTCCCTTGCCATATGAGGAAGTTTTCCACTATAATCTCTTCAAATATTTCCTCAGACACTGTCTTTTTCTCTTCTTCTTCTGAGACGCCTATTATATGAATGTTGGTGAATTAGTGATGTCCCAGAAGTCTCTGAGATTGTCTTCAATTCTCTTGACTCTTTTTTTCTTTATTCTGTTCCTCAACAGTTATTTCCAACATTTTGTCTTCCACCTCACTTATTCTTTCTTCTGATTCTGTTATTGATTCTTTCTAGTGTATTTTTTATTTCAGTTATTGTGTTGCTCATCTCTGTTTGTTTGTTCTTTAGTTCTTCTAGATCTTTGTTAAACATTTTTTGTATTTTCTCAATCCATGTCTCCATTCTATTTCCAATATTCTGGATCATCCTTACTATCATTACTCTGAATTATTTTTCAGGTAGGTTGCCTATTTCCTCTTCATTTATTTGGCCTTGTAGGTCTTTATCTTCCTCCTTCAACTATGACATAGCTTTTTGGTGTGTCATTTTTTTTTCTATGATTCGGATTGTGTTCCTGTTATACTGGTTGTTTGGCCTGAGGCTTCCAACCCTTGGTTCTGTAGGCTCTTGGCTAGAGCTTTGTCTTGCTGCTGAGATGAGGAGCTCTATGAGACCTGACTCTGATTAATATTCTCTGGGTTCTGATGTTCTCTGTTAGTCTAGTGCTTTGGACTTGGATCTCCCAGTGCAGGATTTTCCACCCAAACCCAGGGTCGAGAATCAAGATCCTGTAAGCCACGTGGGGCAGAAAAAAAAAAAAGAGAGAGAGAGAGAAAACAACTGTAACAAAGTAAAATTAAAATTAGACTAGGAAATTAACAGATATGTTAGGAAAAATATAAAATTAAACATATAGATGAATCAACAACTGGAAGGTACAACAGTACCACAATAGTAAAAAAGAGGAGGGGGAAAAGCAAAAAAAGAAAAGGGCAGTGTGGAGGGGGAGGACTTGGCTGTGGAGAGCGGGAGCTAAGCAATGGTGAGGTTTAAGCAGTGGGTGGCGCCAATGCTCAGGACCCACAGGTTGGAAAGGGCCCTGGGGACTGTGGGGGGTGGGGCTTAGGCTCAAGAAACAGAAAGGGCCCACGCGTGCCCCCATCCCTGGTCTCAGAGGGCAGGGGACCTCACCTGGGAGCCCTTCAGGCTTCCTGGGCTCCAGTGGGTAGAGCAAACGCCCTCCTCTCCTCGCATCTCCTCCTCCCGTAGGGCCCTTTCCACCTATCTCTCCTAATCACCCTGACCTCCTTCCTATGCCCTCAGGGCCCATCTGGCCTGCATGGGGCTTTGGAAGGGAGGAAGAGGCTTAGGAGCTCAGCAAGCTCTCCGGCCTAAGTGGGTCAGGCGATCGCCCTCCCTTCCTCTCCTACTCTTCCCGGAGAGTCCCTCCCACCTGCCTCTCCTGGCCTTCCTCGCCTCAGGGACTCCGATCTTGTCTGGTTTACACTTCTCCTCCACCTTCAGTCTCCATATGTCCTACCAGTTCACTCTGGGGTTCCTCCCGTCTCCTTGGGGTTCAGAGTTCCCCACCAGCGGCCGGCATGTGCCCTAGTTGTGGGGAGACACTAACTCCGCATCTTCCCACACTGCCATCTTGAATCCTCCCCCTATTCTTTAAAAAAACTTTACATATTCAATGAACTCTGGCAAACACTTTCACAGTCAAAAGAGATGTCTCCAAACCAAAGTTCAAACTAAATAGTTTTATGGTTTATGATGACCCATTTTGATACTCAGAAAATACCTGGTGGTTTTTATAGTTGAAACTCATGCAGATGGGAGCTGTATTTCAGTAACAGGAAATTGTGAATTTTTTCTTAGATGAGAGAAGGCAGCAGGTGGATTCCCTCCCCAGAGCAGTAACAATTGTACATTTTGTGTCTTAGTGTTTATTCTAACGAAGATTACTGAGAGTAATGTAACCAATTTTATATTTACCAAAGAAAGCATTATTTCACATGGCAAAATTTCCTAAGTTTACGTGTTCTTTAGGTAAAACTCCAACATGTAGTGTTAAAAAACAATACTTTCTTAATCCATGTCTGGCATAATGTTCTAAAGGGCAGATAGTAAATCTTTTAGGCTTTGTCACATGACCTGTGTTGCATCTACTCAACACTGTTATTGTATCAGGAAAGCAGCTGCAGATAAAAGGTAAATGAATGAGCATGGCTGTGCTCCAATAAAACTTTATTTATTTATAGAAACTGAAATTTGACAGTCATATAATTCTCACGTGTCACAAATAGGTTTTTAATATCTTAACAATTAAAATTATAAAATCCATTTTTAACTTACAGGTCCTACCAGCACAGGTTTGGGCAGAATTTGGTGCACGGGATGCAGGATGCCATGGCCTGATCTATAGCGCCCCAGTGGAGCCGACACTTTGTAAAGATCAACATTCCAATATAAACTGATTGCAGTACACACATGCCAGAAAATATTAAAACCAAACAAATACCAAATTACCAAAGGCTCCCCATCAAGTCCTCCCCCAAGAGGCCCCAGCCCCCCACGCACGGCCTCATCTTGGCATCCCCAGCCACCGGCAGTGAGTGAAACCTGTCCTTTCCCTGTGCCCCATGTCCTGCCGCGTGCAGGGCCCCCATTAGTTCTGAGCAGCAGCTACTTGCTAGGTACATATCCACATCCTTCAAGTCACCAGTACCTACAGGGCCTCCCAGAGGGTCATAAAGCTGCCTTTCCAACCCCACCCCTGGACGTGGAGTCCGGCCACTGAGTCCTGCTTCTCTGACGGCTAATGGCCAGTGGAACGTGGCAGCTGTTTTGCGCTCTGTGCACCCAAAGGTGGTTGAGGCTGTGACCAGATCTTGAGACTCACAGCCAAAGCTTAAGGATGACTGGCAGTTCAATTCATGAACCGTCTTGTTTTGGCAGGGGACCGAACGCCTTCTACAAAATACTTTTATAGAACCGTTATTACCAGGATGGAAACCTGGGACCGTTCACACCAGAGACAAGGATCAAGGAAGGGACGCGCGGGGTGCGGCGTGGACTTGGTGCCGTAGCAGCGGCCCTGCGCGCAGCACGCAGACAGCGGAGGGGCCGGAGTATCCCGTCGGCCTGCTCCCTGGGCGCCAGGTCCGCAGGCAGGCGGAGCAGAAGTGGCATCGTCCCTGCGCCCCCAGACTTACACGGGAGGCCGGGCTCAAATGCTCGGGCTGCCGCTGGGCCGGTATGTCCTGGGAAGGAGAGCGGGAGGAGCAGGGGAAGCAGGGGACCTACCGCGGGTTCGGTACCTCGCACGTGCTTCGCCGGCCTCGCCGCCCTCCGCGAAGGGGACACGGGGAGGCAGCTCCAGGGCGCGTAGTGTCAGGTGTCTGCGGAGTTTCCGAAGGGCAGATCCTTGCTCTTCCAGACTCACGGCTGTGCCCCCAGGGTCCCCTGATGTCCCCGACCCTGGACATGCGGGTACAGCACAGCCGGTCTCCGACTCCTCTGTGTCTGAGTTGCTTGGTCGTTGAAGGTACCCTGCGCGACGCCAGCTGTTTCTCCGCCCGCAGAAGCAGTCAAGGTGCCCGCCCCGTGGCCCCGGAGCGTGGAGTCCTCCCTCTCGTCCTTCTTTCCTTCCCCAACCTCGGGGCACCCGGACTCCCGTCCTAGGAACCCGACTGACCCTGTGCGTGGGCCCTGAGACACTTCTGCAAGGAGGCGGCCTGCACTGTCCGCCACTTGCAGGGGAGGCGATGTGACTGCCGGAGGGTCTGGGCAAGTTCTGGTCTGAGAAGTGGAGGCCACCTGGGGACACCTGCTCCAGGCCATGGGCACCTGCCAGGAGCGCGTCCCTGCTCTCTGCCCTTGTTCCACCCTGTGTGTCCTCAAATCAAAGTGGGGTTCACCATTCTTCACTCAAGGCCTTTGTTTTCCCTGTGCTTCTCCTTGACCTCAATGGTCGGGAAGTCACTCTGTTCTCCGAACACTGTGCTGCGTTGTGTTTTGTGTTGAATGGACTCTACATCGGGACACCAGGGTGAGACTAGGTGTTAAGGTGGGCGGGGTACTTGTGCAAATAACTGAAGTGAGCAGTGTCAGCATCTCAGGGGCACCCCCACCCACAGCTGCACCCTGCCCACCCAACCGCCACCCTAATGTCTTGGGCTCCTCCTGCCTAAACCCCGCAGCAGGTCTAGCTGTGCATTGCATTCTGTGCCTTTGTTTCCCGGGGACCCTCCTGGCTCATCCCTGGCTGTGCACACACCACCTGGCCTCCCCACCTCGTCCTCCACGAAGCTGCCCTGACAGGCTGTCACCATATAGTATGCACGCCTTGCTTCTTGCTGGTGATAAACTAACAAAGCATTATTCTGTATCCATCTATTATGACCCACGCTGATTACCCCCATTGTTTGATTATCTGTAACTCATATTTTAGTACTTAGTTGTATTCTAAAGTGTTGTGAAGAAAACTTTCAATTATGTAAAATAATGTCCTTTCAAGTGACGAAGAAAGGTAGTGTGGCCAACAGAAACATGGCCTCTCAACTTGTGCAGGCCCTAATCCCCAGTATGAAGATGTAAAGTCACCTGGCAAAAGGGACTTGTGTAGGGTGATTAAGTTAAGCATCTTGAGTTGGGGAGAGCATTCTGGGTTATTTGCGGTGGTGCACTGGGATCACATAGATCCTTGGAAGTGAAAGAGAGAGTTAAGAGGGTCACAGGTGCAGAAGATGGGAGGACGTGACCGAGGCTGGAGTGCAGTGCATCCTGGGGCCACAAGCAAGGAGTGTGGCAGCTTCTAGAAGCTGGTGAAGGAACATACCTTCCCCCAGAGCCTCCAGAAGGAACACAGCGCTGTTCACACCTGATGTCCGCACAGTGACACCCATTTTGGACTTCTGACTCCAGGACTGTAAGAGAAGGAACCTGTGTTATTTGTTCTATCAGCAATAGGAAAAAATACAGGTAGGGAAATGTATCTTTTTGGTTTTTTTAAGCAGGTTTATTATAACACTGGTAAGTGAAATTACCTTGTATCGCGAGTTAGAATGAAGAGGGGTGACACTGATAATGTTTCCTCAAAAAATTCATCTCAGAAACCCCTCTCCTGCGAAGAAAGAGCGGATTAGGAGCAGGGGAGCCTCAGGACACCAAGGGGAGCAACTGTGTGCCCAGCACCTGACTGAGGAGGTCTGAGGGCCGATGAGTGGGACAGGGAGATGCACAGAGGCTTTCCTGAGGTCTCTGCATCTGCACCTAACCAGCAGCTGAGCGCCGGGCGTTCATGTGGAAGCAGGGACGATGCCTCACTGTCCTTACTTCTAAAGCAGAGATGACAACACTATCACATCATAGAGTTGTGTGGAGAATTACATGAAGGAATGTGTGTGTATTAGCACATATCTCAGGGCACGGAGCAATCCCCATTAAGCTCTATGAATGATTTGAGATAAATATGTTACTTGTCTCAATGGGCCACAGGGTGGTCAGTCTTTGCGTTGGATTCTGGCACTGCTTTCGACCCTTCTCCTCGCTCCTGACTTGTTTCTACTTCTCCATCCCCCTTGATCCACACGGACATAATGACTTCCAGCTGAAACTCCACTTTCCCTTGTATGTGGTTGGAGGGTGGGCAGGAAGCAGCCTTCTTCTGTGCCCACCTGAACCCTTAATTTCAGGATCTTATTTAATCCTCGTAACAAATCACTGAGGCAACACAAATATTCTCCTGATATTCGAGAACACAGAACTGAAATTTGGTGCTTTAGTAACTTGGCCAAGATCTCAGAGAGAATGAGTGAGTGACCAAGATTTAAATCCATGCAAGTGTGATTCCTGGGCCCTCACAACCACAGGAAGTTCACCTCCTGTGCTACTCAGAGCTCAGTGATTGTACTGGTGTTTCTTTTGAAGTAGTCTTCAAATTCTGGTCATGGATTTCTCTTATTACCAAAATACTTTATATTTATTGTAGCAAGCTTTAAACATATTGAGAATCATGAAACGAGATATTTAAATTAACCTGTAACTCACAACCCAAAAAATCTACCTGTAAGAGAGGATCTCTCTTTTTCCATTTCCTTTCCATTTTAAGTATTTTCCTGATATAGAAGTTACTAGATTTGTTTCACCAAAATTCTTATTGTTGAACATTTAAGATTATTTCTCATTTTAGAGTAAGTGTTCTGATACTTAAAATATTATACCTAATTATGTATCTGATATAATTTCCCACAAATGACAACAGAAATTTCTACATCAAACAGAATCCATTTTAAAGGCTTTTGATTTGCATATACTGCAAAAGGGCCAAGCAGAAAATAATTGAAGAGATGCAGATCTTAATGGATGAAAGCTAGAGTCTTTGTTAGTGGGTAAGATATTATATAAACAGACTTTTCTCTTCAGAGAAAGGAAAATATTTCAGTCTAAATTTATACAGATAGGTTGTTTTCCTTTCCTGTTTTCTAGTAACACTTTGTATTTCTTCATTTGAATTTTCCCACTTATATATCCTGCCAATTTTTCTGCTACAATGTTTATACTATTATGTATTTGTAGGAATTATTTATCAGGAATATCAGACTTCCGTGAAACGTGTTATAAATAACATTTTGACTTTGTAGTTCAAAGTCAAACTTTGTAGTTCAAACAAACTTTGTTAGTTTGGTTTGGTTTGGTATTCTTAGTGATAAGAACGGTCAGTCCTCAGTAAATATTGAGTAATGAACAAATGAGTGAAAGGGGTGATGGCCACAATTTCTTCTGACCTCACCTTGGCCCGGTAGGAAGCCAGTGTAGTAAGGCTAAGTAAGGCTAAACAGCCTCTAGAAATGGCTACTTCTGCTTTTTGCCATGACGAAGGTTTTGGGGAATGAATCTCAGGCCACAACCTCCTGCCGTGTTCCCTTGGTGAGGATTGGTGACTTGCAGCCCTCTGTCTGTCTCTGCTTCCCCAGCAGGTGCTGATGGCTACAGGCTCGGTGGGCTGTGACCTCCTGCCAAGTTCGGCTCTCCTGTGTCCCTGGCTGGCTGTACCGGACTCACAGGAGCCCACCTGCTGGAGGGGACAAAGACCTGAAACCATTACCTGCTGGGGGTTCAAATTCGGGACGCTGGTTGATTTGCATTTGCTTCAGTCAACAAGGGTGTCAGCCTGTCCCTGAACAGAGGGCTGGCCAGGCTACGCTGTCACATTTCCCTCACAGTCAGCCTCCTGTCATTCCACCTTGACTCTGCCTGTTCCCTTGCCTTATGGAGACGTCCTACATGTCACAGCCACTGCTGTTCCTCGGCCGATATCAGGAAGTAGATAAGTTCTTCCTGCACTGAACATCCCTGAGGACGTGAGTTGTGTGTCAAGCCCTGACCTCAAGGCCACAGTGATGAACAGTGACCTGGTCAACATGGCCATATTATCAGGGTGGGCACAAGGGGCAAAAGTCCTTGTGACCAGGGAAGTCACACAGAACACGACCTGAGGATGAGGATGGAGTGAGGTTCCCGAGAGGCCAAGCCTGCAGAGAGTAGACCAGACCCCAGGAGAAGCAGAGCCTTCAAAGCAGATGGAGATAAAATGTGAAAACTGGGCCATGAATGGGAACCCAAAGCAGCGACAGCACCGCAAGAGGAAAGCGAGTTGAGAAAGAGAAGAGACATGCAGAAGGGGCGGAGTACAGAGCACCTGGTGGGGGGGGGGGGGAGGTGGAAGGAGTCACATCAGAAGAGGAGAGAAGTGGAGGGGACAGGAGAGGGGCCCCAGGATGGCAGAGGTCAGGCCAGGGTCCCGCAGAGGACTCCGCAGCTGCAGCCTGCCTGCCACCCGCCAGTCACGGAGGGGAAAGCACCTGTGCAGCAGGACATCGTATAACTTAGTAATACTACAGCCCTGGTTAATGAAATCCTCAACTAATGCCATTGCTTCAAAAATCTCACATAAATACTTACTTTTACTTTTGTTTTGGATTTTTTTTTTTTTTTTGGTATAAAGACCTGAGCTTTGACTGAACTCCTGTTCTACATGATAACTCAGCTTATAATTACAGACAGACCTGGGGTGCCTCTCAGCTCTGCCTCGTGGGAGCTGTGACTCAGGGCATGTCCCTCACACCCCACCCCCCCTCAAGCCTCAGTGCCCTTATGTGTAAAATGGACATGATAAGATTGTGTTGATGATTAAATAAAAAATTTCCTGTAAAATTCCACAGTGTCTTGGCCATGATAGGCATACAATGTCATCTTATTATGAATTTTATATTTCCAGTGTGAAATTAGAGACACTTTACAAAGGGCATCCTGATGACTGGACTGGGTAGAGAGATGGATATTCTTTACCTCAAGGGATGAAGCCCTACAACAGTTAGCTTCACTGGGTCTTCATTCTTCTCCATCTTGGTCTGCACCCTTGGTCCTGCCTAGATCCCCTCTCCTTCCCTCTTTCAGATGTTGTCTATGTTGGTCTCTCTCCAGTGTTGAGTTTTGTCTCCAGTTGTGGCCAGAGTGAAATGGCAGTCATCCACCAGGGGAACACCTGATGAAGATGAACACAGATGGGTGCTAGCTGTCTTGCAAACAGGGAGGTTTCAGAGCTCATTTGTGGTTGATGACATGTCTAAGGCCATTTAAAAATCAAAATAGAGTAACTATGCTTCAGGCATCCATATAGAGTCGAGTGGCCACTGTCGATGTGGCTTTACATACATCCCTGCATCACCGAGAGCTTGAATTTTGGGGGCTGTATCAAACTCAAGGACACCACTAGCCATTTTCCAAACAGTGTCTGCCAGCAGCTGCCAGTTGCAACCATGGAATTTCAACATCACCCTCCCTCAAAACTATATATTTATTTTGAACCCAAACCAATCCTTGCTTAACAAGCCTCTTACTTCCTACCAATTCAATCCTACTTCTTGTCAAACAATTTATGTAACATCACAATTTTTTAGCTTTATACACTTTCCCCATTTTGCAGTCTGTGAGAACACAGTTCAAGTGCTTCTTGGATGTGTGTCTTCTGGGCTGCAGTCCTAACAAGCCCCAAATAAAAGCCTTTGTTTCAAACATGGCACTGTTCTGGGAATTTGCTGTCAACACAGGGTTGCTTTTCTCTCTGCTTCCTGTGTCTTTGTCATCATTCTCCACGAGACCAAAGTTCACACTCTGTTTCTTCCCAGGACCTCTGCTGACCCTTCATTGATGAAAAAGTGCCTCAGCTGATCAATTTACCCTTAACATGTAGCTATTTTACAGATCTTTTCTTACACATATTGATACTTATGTAACTTGATGCTCTATATTTTGGCAAATCAGTAGACAGTTTTTCAAAGTGTGAAAAAACAAAATTCAACTGAGTAAATGTTAAATATCCTATTGGCTTTATTCAGTGATTCTTGAATCTGGGACCATCCGGTCTAGCAGACAGAAATGAGCTCCAAGAGCTAAAGAAGGCAAGAGGTTTTACAGGTGGAAGGGAGCAGAGGCAAGAGAGTTACGATAGGCAGCAGGCTCCTTGCTAATTGCAAGGTTCCTTTCCTTTAGGGGATGGGAGGGGCCTTGCGGGCAGATAACCTAAGTAGTCCTGATCAGGAGATTCCTAATTGGATGGTTCAAGATTCCATTTCTGGGAGATAAAAAATCTCTTCCTGGTTGACCTATAAGTCACCTAATTGATACACATACTCTCTCTCTCTCTCTTCTCATTGTAGAGTAGTGCCCCTGCTTCCATCCATAAGCTCTCTGAAATTGCTGATCTCTACCCATTCGGCAGCATGAGTGACATGCCTAGGTTGAGCCCACCTCTTGCACAACAGCCAGATATTTGGAGGAGGAATCATATTCTCACTGGAGAGAGCAGAATAAAAAGCTCATCCACTTACTGATGGTGAATGCTTCATCTCAAACAAAGCCATCCTTGGCTACAACTGCTTACTATTGTTGATCTTGCACATTTGTGCTTCCTGGTTTAAAGTGTTTTCTTCTGTGATGAATTGATTATTAAGTGTTCCATATAATTCACCGTGTGCAGGAATTTCACTTTGGTCTTGTCCTAATGACCAAGGGCTGAGAAAATTAAACAAGCCTGCCTGATTTATTAAAGATTGATTCTATACAAGATTTCCCATTAAATCTCAGCCACATAACTAAAAGTAAACACGGTGAAATAAAACCGCAGCTCTGGTATCACTGTTCTGTGTAGTTCTATACTTTAAAAATATGGCTTCCCTGGTGGCGCAGTGGTGGAGAGTCCGCCTGCCGATGCAGGGGATACGGGTTCATGTCCCGGTCCTCTGGGAAGATCCCACATGCCGCAGAGCGGCTGGGCCCATGAGCCATGGCCGTTGAGCCTGCGCGTCTGGAGCCTGTGCTCCGCAACGGGAGAGGCCACAACAGTGAGAGGCCCGCGTACATCAAAGAATAAATAAATAAATAATAAATCTTGTCAGCAGAGCTTCCTTTCATCCATAGTGGCCGTAATTGGCATGTTTATTACCATGGTGATGGGCTGCTTTGGCTGTTTATACCAGAAGGGTCATGGCTGGAGGCTAATCTTTTTCGGCACAGGCTTGAAAGAAGCCCATGTTATCCTCCAAAAGTATATCCCATCTATCCCTAGAAATATCTAATTTCCATTGGTGACTAGTTTTACATACACCAGTTGTATGGCTTTGATTTAACATCAACCTTCTAACAATAAATAAATCCATTTTTGTGTGATGTCAATTAGGTTGCTCTAAATTGTGTAACTGATTAATCCCATGATGAATTCCCAAAGCAATGCTTTCCACACTGTAAGTCCTCTCGGGACATGACCTGATCCATTTTTGGTTGAGAGTGGCTTTACATAACATGGAAGATAACACACAATTGGAGGGATGACCTTGAGAAAGCAACTTTGTATTTGCTTACATCCCTCAGATATTACAGCCATGAGAAACTAAACTCATAGAAATAGAGAAAAGAATGGTGGTTTCCAGGTTGGGCTAAAGAGGGAGGGGTTGGGAAAAGGGAACAGGCATTCAACTACAAGATAGATAAGGTCTGAGGATCTAATGTAAATGATGGTGACTATGGTTGATAACGCTGTTTTTGTAACTGAAATTTGCTAAGAGGGTGAAACCTAAATGTTCTCTGACACACACACAATGATAAATATGTGAGGAGACGGATGTGTTAATTCACTAGGCGGTGGGCATCTTTTCACATTTATACATATTCTAGATCAACATGATGTACACTTTGAATATCTTACAATTTTATGTCAATTCTACCTAAATTTAAATCTGAAATTTTAAAACAGATATTGTTGCCGAACCAGGTTCACTTGCCTGATGCACAGCAAGCCAAACACTGAGACGCCAAGTTTGCAGCAGGGAAGGGTTTATTCATGAAGCAGCCAAGTGAGGAGATAGATAGGAGAAGAAATCTCAGATCCACCTCCCCGAAGGTGAGGGCCCAGGATATTTACAGGATAAAGTAGCAGGGCGACCTTAGGCATGAGGAAAGGTGATTGGCAGTGGGGGAAAGCTGAGGTTATCAGTGTTGTTCCCAGGTGTATCTGGATCACAGGCTTCTATGAGATGCATGTTCATAGATGGAGGCACTCAGCATGTTCTGAGATTGGAGATTTAGACACTCTGACATCAAATGGTCATTCATTAGACCCCTGGGCAGACCCAGTTGTAGGGGTGGTGGGTCCGAGCCAGTCTTAGTTAGATGGAACTGAACAGGAACCAACTCGAAGTTCCTTTAAAATTACTTAAACCTTCCTGTTACTATAGTGACCAATAGTCGGAGGCGTTATCTACAGGGATGGTTAAAGTGTTTTGTTATATATTACCTAGGTTACGTGAAGCTTGGAGTGCATGGAGTTGAAGAGAGACAGGGAAAAAATAACTAAAGTGAGTTCAATCAGCAGAGGCAGGTTTTCAACATGCTATTCCCTTGTCTGTTTCTCTGTAATGCAAGCTCAAAGATTTCTCTTAGTCACTACTTTCTGTTAACCCAGGAAGGGACATGGTTTCAGTATTACATCCATGAAAAATGGAAGGTCGATAGTGTCTAGCTCCATAACACTTAGGATTATAGGAACTGAGTCAAACATCACACGATCCAAAAGGTCCCCCTGGCTGACAGTATCTGAGCAAGGCTTATTTATTACTCATTTCGGAATTACCATGTTCACCTGCATTGCTGGCTCAGTGCATGAGTTACAAAGAGCTGCACACTGGAAACTTTCTTGAGTGTTCGATCCTATTCTCCCAAAGTAAAATGCTGCATTTGGAGATTACCCTTCGTGGGGACTCCTTTGATTTTTTTATATATTAGATTGTAATCAGACATAGGGGGATATCATGGAATAATTTTGTATATATATATTTATGATTTTCTTCAATATGACCCTTTCTCTAGTTAGTAAGAGACATGTATGTTACCTCAAAAAGGATTAGGTTTTTATCACAAGAATGCAAAGAGAAAGAATGGTCCGATGTTCTCCTTTTATATTTTCAAAATAAACTGTTTAAGTCCAGACGGGAAATAGTTGTTTTCAAAGCTATCCCTTTCATTTGCAGGAGGTGAAATTCACTGAATGAAGACAAGGTCCTAGAAAATAAGAATGAGGACACTCTGATAGAAGAGCAGCACAGTGATAACCTGCCCAGCAATAGGAGGAAAGAGGAGGAGAATGACACAGACCACCCTGCCCAGGAGAGGAGACAAGATTCATTCTGGCTGAGAGAGGAGAAGAGGGCAGACAGAGGGCTGTTCTTGGAGGGTTTGCAGCTTCATGGATGAGGGGACATGGCTGGGTTTACTGATGAGGGATCAGAATCATCGTGGAGAGACATTATCCCTCATCAGCAGGGTGTGGGCATCAGGAAACCTCACTGAGACCCGTAGACCCTCTGCAGCCAATGAGTGAGCACTGGCCACCATTGCTCAGGGGCACATTGGCTGTCCTGGTCTTTGAGGTTTCCGGTGGCCCTGGGTAACTGCTGTGCTCGTGTATCCTGGACCATCCAGCCGAAGCCCTGATCATCCTTTCCCTGATCCTCTCTGAATTCTAACTGAAAATTCTCCCTTTTCAGTGAGCAGGGGTGTTGGAAACATTCCAATGGTTTGCAAAGTCAGACACAAAATAGAAGAAGAAGGACAAAAAAGGGAATAAAGCATCATTACCAATTTTTTTGAACTCAAAAATTTTTAAAGAACAGAAACTGTTTTCTGAGGGGACAGGAAGCACAGCAGTGGTAGGTGAGGTCCAATGGCGGCTGGGGACTCAGCAGAAGGACTCTCTGAAGGAGGTCCTGGGATCCTATAAAGGCTGGAAAGAGAGTCCATGGCTGACGGTGGGAAGTGACAGCAAGAAATGGGAGCTGCTGGGACAGGATGGGGATCTGCTGCCCTGTGGGCACCTCTTCCCTTCCACGCAGCTGCTGCGCACAGACGTCAGGCTTCAGGATAATGAGTCTCGGGGGAGCGAGACTTGGCAGGAGGTGTAGCCGGGGAAGGCGGCCACGGGTTTCTGCCCACATTAGTGGCAGCTGCTCGTGACCTGGGGCTGCCGGGTAACCTGCGGTGCTTCTGCTGGAAGGACGTTCTGCTTGAACTGATGGCTGATGACTGAGCTCTCTTATGGAGACAGGGCAGAGGGCTGGTCTCTGCTGGGAAGAAGCAGATCCTTCTGGGAATCTAAGAAAATTTGGGGCAGGCGGGGAGTGAAGGAAAGATCCTATGCCACACCCTTTAAGGGGGAAAGAGTCACCGAAAGGAGAGAATGCATTTGGATGGGCTAACAAGTTTATTCGGGAAGGATGTCATAGGAACAATTTTTATGTGTAGTCTGTAAACTAAACGGGGGCTTCTGGGTTATCGGGCCTGAGATGGAGACCCAGATATGAGTCACGTGGAATCCAGGTTTGTGCTTGAGATGCTGTTAAGCCGGTGGGGACAGCCCTGTGTGAACAATCCCTTATTAACCCGGCAGAACACCTGCAATGTGCCTGCAAACAGGCGGGGGACACGACACTCAGGAGGCATCAGGTTATTGAAGGAAGAGCGTCCGTTGCTTGTCTTTGGCTGAGAGAGGACAGTGATGACACTCATCCAAGGGCTGATGATGAAAACCTGCGACACTGGAAAGGATACGTTGTCCTTTGGTGTCGCTTCACTGTGCTCAACTCTACCATAACTGCTTGCTTTAGATTTCATACTTGTAAAACAAAATATGGAGAATGAGAGAAAATCAGGGATAACGGGAGTGGGTACTCTTGGTGTTTGCTCCACTTCCTTTTTGAAAAAATAAAGTAGGCCAGTGCTTGAGATGACATATGGAATGCCTGATATAATCACCATTAAATATCTAGTTTCCATGCGCTGAAAGTGACTTCCACCCATGTGTGCTCGGTAAGACAAGTGAACTGTTCCTGTGTGATGCAGGTAATGGCAGTGGGAAGGGCAGGAATGGAATCATGAGGGTGGATGAGCAGGTGGGATTTCTTATTTCAACTCCGTGAGCCTCTGAAGAATTTGTGGGTGGGTCACACTTAAAGTGTCTGTGCTGGCGTGAGAGATGGTGTGACCTGTACTTTTTGGGTGGGTAAGTGAAGATCTGAAAGACAAGTTTAAGATCAACCCTATGCAGAAGTATCATTCAGCTACAGATCCAGGAAAGAAACCAGAGATTTTTGGCTTTTTCAGAAGGCTACATTAGCCACTTCAGTGCCTGATATGTTGGCACTGACCCCTGCATCTTAAACCCAGCCTCACCCATATCATGGCACTTATAAATGAGGAGGTTGTGAGAGCATGTGGGTGGTGACTTGGATTCTTATTTAGAGAGCGCCCTAGATGGCTGCCATGGTTGTGTGCAGCTACACAGTACAGATTCTTTTTGTTCCTGATATGTCTTCTGATTCCTTTTACTATATCAGGTTCCACAAGTCTCATCTTTAGCAGCATCCTGTGCTTCTATCACAAGCCCCCAAAGATCATCTCCTTTAAAGAGGCCGCCTCCTTCTCCATCATGCTGCTGGCCTGGGACTTCCCTCTGCCCCATAGCCCTTTCTAAGCCCTTTCTTTTTGACATTCTCACAGCTAAGTCTCTGACAACAAATGTTACTTTTTCTCACTATTTCCCACTCATGTCAGCCTACAGGTCCTGGGTGTGGATCCCCCATTATGGTGTCTGTCTATAACCACCACCAGGACCCAGCACACTGTCCTCCTTTCCTTCTGGTCTCTGCCTGACACTCAGCTCTGCTGGGGGCTCCCAGGCTGACTCTTACATGGATGTCGAGCAGGGCAGTGCACTGTTTGTGCATGGACTCTGGGAGGGTATGTGCTTCCTTTTTGGATTTTTAAAACTTGTAATATGGAGAGATTCTAACTGAACTTGCCACTATACATCTTCATTTACAGAATTCCAGACTTCTTCAATGTAAACCAACATCAGTGACCCAGCCTAATCCAACAGAGAAGTTAAGAGCCACCCCTGCTCCACTCCGCTCCCAGGTAAGAGGAGCTTTGGTCAACCTCAAGACAAGAAACATGGGTGCTCCTGCTACTGAACCAGGTTCTTGTGTCCTATGCAAAGAAAGCCGAAAACGTGAGACACTGAGGTGCGGCAAAGAAAGGCTTTATTCACAAGGCATCCAAGAGAGAAGACAGGAGAACAAATCTCAGATCCCCCTCCCCAAAGGTCAGGGGCTGAGATACTGGAGGGATACAGAAGCTGGGTGGCCTTAGGCCTGGGGAAAGGTGACTGGAAGTAGGGAAAGGTGAGCTAATTGGTGTTCTGCAGAGGCGTATGAGTAATGTGCTTCTTCGTGGGATGTAGGCTCAAAGGGGGAGGCACTTAGCATGGTCTGAGGGTGGACATTCTGGTCCTCTGATGTGAAGCGGTCATTCACAGGACACCTGCACTCGCCCAGGTTTGGGGGCAGTGGTCCCAACAAGTCTTAGCCAGCTCAAGCTTGAATTAGACGCAGCTGACTCCAAGTTCCCGAAAAGAACTTGGGTGAAACCTTATTGTTTAGTCAACACGACGCTTGGAGGACATGCAACAAAACAATTAAAGTGAGCTTGCTCCCCGAAGGCGGGCTGCGCTCAAGATTTCCGTTAGTCACCACTTCCTGTTAACCCCACCGGGCAGAGTTCCACTCCTTTTCTAGCAAATGAAGCCAAACTCTAGTAAGTTCATCATGGGTGCGATTCCCCTCACTTGGAGTGCTTCCCTTTCAGTCGTTTGTTTTCCCTGGTCTTTGGTGACAATGAGGGCTGACATGCTGAGCACGGTCCTTGCACCAAAGAATCCTGGCCAGATTGTGAGAGGGACCAGAAGAGACATGTGATTGTGTGGACAGCCTAGGCCATCCCAGTGGCTCAGGGAAGACTGTGTTTCCTTCCCTAGCTTCATCTCTGTGCACTTTTTGCCTCAGAGCACTGGGACATACGGGGACACGATCTAAGGTGAGCATAAAGTAAAGGGGCTCAGGGACAGTTCACTTGACCTTTCATGCAGACCTTATGGCAGAGAGGAGACAGGAGCCTTGTAGCTTTTCTGCTCAGTTAGGCAGATTCTCCCAGGGCAGATATTTCCCTGGAATTCATGGTAATGTCAAGTGTCCGAGTCATGGATTTAAGAATTTGAGTTGTTCCCCTACTTGAATATTGATTATTGGTTGGAAGTAGGAGAATAAGAAAAATTATTTTACACATCCCTGGACATCACACAGATCCCAAAATCAAAACTTATTGCTGAGCCTGTAAATGGACTGAAGCGAAACTAGACTCATTAACTGTGATCACCCTTTCCATTGCTCTGCCATAGATTTCCTGCTTCAGGCTTCTCTCCTAGCAGGAGCAGTAGTGATATAATAATCTAAATGATGTAGTTTCACACACATGGATTTTTCTGCTCTAGAATAAACAATCATGTTTTAATCTATTCATAACCAAATTTGTTCTGAAGTGTAATTAACATGAGTCGGTTTGTGTATATTTACACCTTTACTTATAAGCCTGTTCTTAGTGTCAAGAGACACTAAGACTCTTGGCTCTGCAATGTTAGCGGCTCTGGAGGGACGTGGCTCATGACCCCACCGCACTGCAAGGTCTTTGCGGGCACATGGATATGTGTCATCTTGCATCCCTCATAGCATCTGGGTTGGGAGTTGACAATATACACAAACAGGAAAAGAAGGAGTTTCTAGGGCCAGTTCAGCTGAGAGTTCCCAAAAATGCACCAAGTCAAGGGGAGAACAAGCGCCAACAGTAGAGTTGAGGTCAAGAGCAAGAAATACTGGGTAAGGTACCAAACGGCATCTCCTTGATGAGGGTAAGTGGCTTGTGAAGATGGCATAGAAGTTAGAGAAATAGGATCAGGAGAATTAAAAAAAAAGATTCAAGGAGACGTCAGGAGGGTCAGTGAGCAAAATCCCATTTCTTGGCAAACTTTGCATGCTGTTGGAACATGTGATCTGCTGAAAGGGGCCACGAGAGAATACAGGGAGTGCTGGTGAGTTTCTGACCTCTAATGTATACTTTCCAGATGGATTAACAGGAGAATCAATAAACATTGTCTACGCTTGACATTTTGATAAATAGAGCTATAGTATTTGCTGAGGTGGCAGGTGTTACCATGGCAGAGATGTAAGTTATATAAGAATATCTTATTTCTTGGGATGTTTTCACTGCACCTATAGTATTAGTTACATAATAATCACAGCTCCCCTGGGTATTGTTCTGTGATAGGCCATCTGACCAAGCCCAGTTCTGATACTCCTTTTCTCTGTGACACAGGATATATTAACTTAACTTCTCTAAGCCTGGATTTTCTCATTTGTAGTACGTTGATGATAGAACCTAATCAACAGGGCTATACAAATGGTTAGAGGAGAGCATAGATAGGAGATATTTAGCATATGGTCTAGAAGAGTAATTTCTCAATACATATGAACCACTATCACTGTAGACAAATCATTCGGAAGAGACAAATGGTGGAACTTTGGAGAGATAGTCTCAGACCTGGATTCTAGGACCACAGACAATGTTACGAATTCTACCTTCAAAATATCACTTAATTCCCTCATTCAGAACTGCATTATTTTTTGTTAATATATTTATTTATTTATTTATTTTAGGCTGTGTTGGGTCTTCGGTGCTGTGTGCTAGTTCCGGCGAGCAGGGACTACTCTTCGTTGTGGTGTGCACGCTTCTCATTGCAGTGACTTCTCTTGTTGCTGAGCACAGGCTCTAGGTGCTTGCACTCAGCAGTTGTGGCACGTGGGCTCAGGAGTTGTGGCTCGCAGGCTCTAGAGTGCAGGCTCAGTCACTGTGGTGCACGGGCTTAGTTGCTCCACAGCATGTGGGATCGTCCTGGATCAGGGCTCGAACCCCTGTCCCCTGCATTTGCAGGCAGATTCTTAACCACTGCACCACCAGGGAAGTCCAGAGCTGCACTATTTTTCCCAATAATACTCCAATACATGCTCTCTTCCTCTCTATCCTGATTCAGTCTACCCCTCACACAGCTATGGACTTCAGTGTGCTTTTTTTCCCCCCAATTATAAAATGACAATGTTGATTTACTTCCTCTTTGAAATTTAAAATTATCCAAAAATAAATAAAATCCCAAGCAATATAATTTATTAAATGACTTTAGTGTTTAAAAAAAGAAAAGAGAAAATAAAATAACTCAAGCCAGCTACTCTTCATGTAGCAGGATTCTCCCCGGGTGCAGTGGCTTTCAGGTGGGGTTGGCCAGCGGCTGTGACTGAGGTGTTGCCAGCAGTCCCCACCCAACATCCTAGACCTGTTTCCACAGTGAGGATTCATACTGCCCTTGTGTAGTTGATGACTTTGCACACAGAAAGTGAACAAAAGGATAAGCATGGTTGGTGAGTTTCAGAGAGAGTCCCCGTGGGAAATATGTGTGACCTCATGAGCCAGTCCCGGGAACAAGGCCAATAATCAGAGGGGTTCAGTTGTTCTAGACAAACCTGGTGGCTGTTACTTGACATGACCCTGACCCAAACAATCTAAATGGCAACTGGGAATAAAGCTATTAGTAATACCGGTGAACCATCTAATAAATGCATATAGGGTAAGAGAAAAATATTTTCAGTTCAGCAGGAAAAAGGAAGTCCTGGGAACTTTTCATTTTGTGAGGCACAATACAGCAGAACATCGTGGACCTAGTGACAATGTGGAAGTGAGCGTGATGTTCAAATAAGAGCCGGGAAGAAACTAGGGAGCGATTTAGAGGCCGCGGTGGCCCGTGTGGTCAGTGCAGAAACTGGAGTTCCAGATATAGATGATGTCGGTGGTAAATGAAGCAGCAGGAGCTGAACCGGCAGCTCTGAACAGCCTCCCTGTGTGACAGGCTCACCAGCCCCAGAGGCACGTGTGGCAGCAAGAAGAATTGCTGGGGAGGTGGTCTTGCAGCAGCATGACAGGAGCAGTGAGAACAATGTCCGGAGGGGAGAGGGGCCTCACGTGTCAGGGCAGAGTTCAGCCCCCAGGCAGGGGCTCCCTGGAAGATTGCTCCGGACGGGAGCAGCATGGCTCTGGCCAAGGAGAAATGAACATCGACTAAGGATGGAGGGACAATCAAGTCATAGTAGGTCGTGCGTAGACAATGAAAGCTGTTAAGGTGTTGTGTAACAGCCCGTCTCCGAGAATCCTAAGGGATGCTGTCGAGGGAAAGTCCCCATGGACCATGAGAGCTGAGAGCCTCTGCTGCGCATGGCCAGTGCACTTGAGAGCTGGTAGGATCAGTACAAACTTACTTTATTATTACTTTATTATTGCAGAGGTAAGGCCCAGACAACATTCAGATTACATTCATAAACTAAAGTATTTCTGTGTAAAATTTGTATACATTTTACATATTTTTTTCTGGGTAAGTAAACGCAGTAATATATCAAGATTAACAATACTTATATGTTTGAGGTTTTGTTTTTTTTTTTTTTTTTTTGTCTGTTTGTTTGGTTTAGATTTTTTTTTCTAATTCAATTGGCACTAAAACACCCAAACTGAGTCTCTTAGTCTCCAAGGCGATTATTCAGTTGGTGACTCCAATTAGTATTTTGAGACTCTTTTTGAAATTCTAAAAAAAATAGGAATATCCCCGAAAAGTAATATTTAAAATTTTCATCAATTTAGACTTTCCTACTAAGTAGAGGTGAGGCCTGTGAGCCTCAACTCTGGCTGCAATATAAAATACTCAGGTAAATGTTTAAATATCCTGCCATCCGGCTGCCCCACTCCTGCACACTCTGCCCAAATTTTTCTCGTGATGTGGAGTCCTCTGTGACAGAAGTTTTGAATCTCCCAGTGTGATTCTAACAGGAATACAAAGATAATTATCAGTAAGCTAATGGGCAAGAAGTTAAGAAAAGTACAACGGATCTCAACTTTATAAAGTACATCTGTCACCTCTGCTCTGCCCCTTCTCTTCTCCAAAACATAAACACACAGGTGCACACACCTCCCTGGTCCCCACCAAGAATCCATCCTCCAGACTTTACTGTATTTGAGCGTCTGCATTCCAACAGCAATGCTAGATTCCGAGGGTTTTCTCTTACTTCTCTCTCCCCTCATCCTCTGCTAGGCTCCTCCCGTGGTGCCCCCTCCCGATTTCTACCAGAGCCCAAGGCTGTGGCCACTCTACTCAGTATCGCACTCCGTGTCTAACATGGGACCTGCCCAGACAAAATCTTAAACATTAGCGGAATTGAGGTAATGAAGTTGCTATTTGTGGTGTCTTACTAGCTGCTTTTTCTGCATGCTGGGAGGGCAAGGTTTTGTTCTCATTTTCTGGGTCCCTGTTTCACCAAAACCCCAGGTTTCACGCTCCGAGTGTTGTGCTCTCTCGTGCATACGTGCAGCTGTATCTTCCATATTCTTTTTCCTAATTGCGTTTCTCTCTCGCTCGCTCGCTTTTAGCCATAGAAAAGAAGCTTTCAAACAGACACATGAGGATAATATCATGAAAAGGAGGGGGCGCATTATCCACAGATCCTTGATAACACCCTGCCCCCTGGGGATCCTGCCCATCTCTGCCGCCCCCCTTGTGACCCTCTTCCCATCGCTCCCTGTATCTGATGATGCCAACCTCCTCTCAGACCCTAGAACACACCGGGCTCTTTCCACCTCTGCTCCTGTCGTTTCTGCCTGGAATACTCTTCATCTTGCTCATCACCTGCACATCCTACAAGTCTCACACTCATCTCATCCCCTCAAGGGGACCTTCCAGACACCTTCTCCTGGGGAAGGGAGGCTAATTACCTGAAGAGGAAGCTCAGAAATCCTCTCTGGCCTGTGAGGTGACAGCTGTGCAGACCCTCCCTCCACCCCAGTGTCTGACAGTGGTTATTTATTGATATATATTTTTTCTGACAATGTTTAAATTATAAATTGATCTTAGTTGAAAGGATTAAAGAAAAGACATGTGGACATTGTGTGAGAATATTTGTGCCTACAGACACAGAGGCTATGAACACATGAACCGAGTAAAAGTGTAAGTTTTAATTTTTTTGTATTATCCTTAGACTTCTAAAGATCTCAAACATAAGGAGCTCTGTTACCCCTCAATATAATCTTCAGGTATATCAATAATCAAAGGGAAACAACCAAAGTAAATGTTGTCAATATTTATGATTGAAGTAAAAGCAATATTTTGAATGGAAAACAGAAGTTGGCCACTAATCCATGTTCTGTTCTTTCTTTATAATAATTGAAAATTCTCCTTGTCAACATTGATTGACAAGATGAGGAAGTTAAATTTCATAAACTTCTTATAAAGTCTTGGGTTATCCTCATTTATAAATAATGACACTCAGAAGAGAATTCGGGTTTTTAATGTTAAAAGGTTAAATAATAATCACATTATGAATTAATTAATAAACTGGTTAACAAATCAGTTAATAAACTGGTTTATCTTTTTAATGTATTCATTCTACTTTAATGAGCATAATTTATACTTTATAATTGCCTGTGACATCCTATAAGTGAATTTATATATTTTCAGTAAACTTATTAGATGGAATAGAAAAGTGTATGGTGCACAAAGAGGTTGAATAAATGAAAATATATAATTAAAATCATCTTTGTTGTTATAGCATCTAGACCAGAGAAAGAAAAAAAAAATCAGTAAGTATATAGAAGATTTGAATGACACTATTCACCTTGAAGTAATGAACATTTATAGAGTTCTCCACCAAATCATTGCAGAATAAAATAATATTTTTTCTAGTAAATATGGAAAATTTACCAAGATATTCTGCCCAGAAAACAGGCTCATTAAATATGAAAATAATCAAAGTATTACAAATTCTGTTAAGAGAATTAAACAAGATCTTGCATGTAAGGGCTCAGGTGGGCCCAGAAGGCTGCTTCCCACCCACCACTCTAACCACAGACAAGGGAACACAGAGTTTCAGCTGGAAGTCATTAGGCCATTGTGGATCGAGGGGATGGAGAGGTAGAAACAGACCGTGAGAGATGAAAAGGATCCAAAGCAGGACCAGAATCCAGCACTAAGAGTGACCACCCTGGGGCCTATTTAGACAATTGACACAATTTTCTCCAATCATTCATTGGGGTTACTGTGTTTGCTGCATGGTCTTAGATAAGTGCTAGTAAATACATCATCTCATGTAACTCTCCAAACAGCTCTATGACATAGTTGTATGGTCATCTCTACTTTAGAAGTAAGGAAAGTGAGGCTAGAGTTGGTTAGGTGGCCTGTCCAACATCACACAAATAGGAAGGGGTAGAGCTAGGATGGGAATGTTTGTGTAATTCAGGACCAGCTTGTGCATTTCCTAGCAGCATCCTCATGTCTAAATGGATGAGCCACACCTCACACAAGCACCTCTAATTCAGGATTGGGAAATGAACTGTGAAAAGTCTCCCACATATTTTGCATAATCTTTTGAAAAGTAAAAGAATATATAAGGCTTCCCTGGTGGCTCAGTGGTTAAGAATCCACCTGCCAATGCAGGGGACACGGGTTCCAACTCTGGTCTGGGAAGATCCCATGTGCTGCGGAGCAACTAAGCCCGTGGGCCACACCTACTGAGCCCGCAAGCCACAACTACTGGGCTCGCGAGCCACAACTGCTGAAGCGCGAGAGCCTAGAGCCCTTGCTCTGCAACAAGAGAAGCCGCTTCAATGAGAAGCCCGTGCACCACAACAAAGACTCAACGCAGCCAAAAATAAAATAAATAAGAAAATTAATAATACTAAAAAATATATAATATAAAAGATTGTTAAAGCATTAAATAAAACACAGCTGTCACTTTCTATCAAGTGTAGTGAGGAAGAGAAAGAAACAAAACTGAAACATTTTAATAATTAATTAGTTAATTAACTAATTCCCATGGTTCACTTTTTTGTTGTTGGCTTCCTTAGATCCTCGTGTGCCTCTCACCGCGGCGGCTTCTCCTGTTGCGGACCTGTGGCTCTAGGTGCGAGGGTCTCCGCAGCTGTGCCTCGTGGGCTCAGCTGCTCCTCAGCATGTGAGATCCTCCCAGGCCAGGGATCGAACCCACGTCTCCTGCACTGGCAGGTGGACTCCCAACCACTGGGCCACCAGGGAAGTCCTGGTTCACTTCTATTCTCCACCCCTCAACTTCTGGTGACTGTGCTCAGCTGCTGGTTAAGGTGCGAATGCACAGACCTTAGGAAGGCCTCCTTCTTCAGCAGAGATGTCCGCAGAGGATCTAAGCAAGGCCCACAGTCCCTCTCTGCTTGGCCCCCTGAACCTCCTCTCCTCACAACACCCCTGCTGTCAGGAGGATCCGCAGCATCTGCCCACATCTCCCCCTCCCTCTTAGGAGAGTGGCTTCTACATTGATTTCCTGAGCAACATTATCAGCGGGACCCTTCCTCCTTCTAACTCCCAAATACAAGGACATTCCACAAACAGTGTTATACTTTGCTTTTAAAAAGATCCACCTAGGGCTTCCCTGGTGGCACAGTGGTTAATCATCCACCTGCTAATGAAGGGGACATGAGTTTGAGCCCTGGTCTGAGAAGATCCCACATGCCAAAGAGCAACAAAGCCCACGCACCACAACTACTGAAGCCCATGTGCCTATAACCCGTGCTCCATAACAAGAGAACCAACCCAATGAGAAACCCGCACGCAGCAATGAAGAGCCGGCACATCATAAATAAATAAATTTATAAAAATAAAAATATACACTTAAATACCTGTATTAGTTTTCTGTTGTTGATGTAACAAATTACCAAAAGTTCCTTCTCTTACAGTTCTGGAGGTCAGAAATCCAAAATGGATCTGACTGTGCTAGCTTAAAGTGTCATCAGGTCTGTTCCTTCTGGAGGATCTGTTGCAGGGTCTGTTCCCTGCCTTCACAAGTCTGTAGAGGCCACATGATTTCCTCGCTTTCTGGCCCCGCCGGCAATCACATCACTCCCACCTCTGCCCCAGTCCTCACACCTCCTTCTCTGGCTGTGACTCTCTGTCCTTCCTCTTTCGTAGCTGAAGACCTTTGTGATTGCTTTGCACCCACAAAACTTATCCAGGAGATCCTTTCCAAGTCAAGATTCTTAATTTAATCTCACCCACACAAGTTTCTTTAGCTACGTGAGGTAATATATTTGTGTGTTGGCAATTAGGCCATAGGCTTTCTGAAGAGCCATTATTCTGTTGACCAAACTACCCTTTCTGCACAACTTGAAAAAAATTTGTTTTACACTGATGGAAGTAATTTTCACATATTAAGGTATGAGGAAGTCATTCTGGCTGACACATGACTTGAACTTTAGGCTATCCCAAAGAGTCTGTTTGTAGCCTATTCGACATGCACTGTACATCTGCTATTAACCATTAAAGAAAAAAATGCATTTAAAAGTAAAATGGAGCAACTATGGTTTAGGCTTTCGAAATGGACCGGGTGGCCACTGTAGACAACGTTTCAAACACATTCTTTTATTAGTGAAAACTTGAGTTTTCTGACCTGTATTGTTAGTGAACACAAGTTCATGTGCCTGATGCAGAGTGAGACCAAGGTTTATTGCAGAGCCATGCAAAGGAGAATGGGAGGGATCATGCTCATGCTCAAAACATCCCAAACTCCCTGAAGCGTTTCAGTTAAGCATGTGTAAGGGCAAGCTTAAGGAGGGGTGAGGTTGGTTGTTGGTGCAGGAATCCTTTGTCCACGAAGGTCAGGTCACGATGTTCCTGTAAACCTCCAACAAAAGAAATGTTATTCTCTGTTCTGCAACTTTTTATCTTTATATGAATGGGAAAGTGTTACACTCTTAAAGGTCAGAGCATTGAGAATGGGCTATCCTGTATATTTCAGGCTATAGGCAACATTTTTAACTTGAAGCAAAAACAATAGGTTAGGGCTTCCCTGGTGGCGCAGTGGTTGAGAGTCCGCCTGCCGATGCAGGGGACACGGGTTCGTGCCCCGGTCCGGGGGGATCCCACATGCCGCGGAGCGGCTGGGTCCGTGAGCCATGGCCGCTGAGCCTGCGCGTCCGGAGCCTGTGCTCCGCAACGGGAGAGGCCACAACAGTGAGAGGCCCGCGTACCGCAAAAAAAAAAACAAAAAAAACAAAAAAAAAACCAATAGGTTATATAGGTTAAAGTAAGAAAACAAACAAACAAACAAAAAACAAACAGATCTAATATGAAGTCAGATTGTTCTTCCCAGTTACAGTATCAGATTCAAGGACACCAACAGCCATTCTCAAAACAGTATCTGCTGGAAGCTGCCACCTGCAACTTTAAGGTCTCCAGGTCTCCCCTTGTAACTATGCAACAATTTCAAACACCAACCAATCCTTTCTTAATAGGCACCCTTACCTCTTGCCAGCTCCAATTATAATTGTTTTCTTAAATTTTTATTTTATATTGGCTTATAGTTGATTAAAAAGTCTGTATTAGTTTCAGATGGACAGCAAAGTGATTCTGTTATACATATACATGTATCTATTTTATTCAAATCTCTTTCCCCATTTAGCTTATTACAGAATATTGGGCAGAGTTCCCTATGCTATACAGTAGGTCCTGGTTGGTGATCTTTTTAAATATAGCAGTGTGTATGTGTCTATCCCAACTTCCCAATCTGTACCCCTCAACCCTTCCCCTCTGGTAACCATAAGTTTATTTTCTAAGTTTGTGAGTCTGTTTCTGTTTTGTAAATAAGTTTATTTGTATCATTTTTGGCTGTACCAATTTACTTTCCCACCAAGAGTGTAGGAGGATTCCCTTTTCTTCACACAGTCTCCAGTATTTATTGTTTGAACATATTTTGATGCTGGCCATTCTGACTGGTGTGAGGTGATGTCTGATTGCAGTTTTGATTTACATTTTGCTAATAATTAGCCATGTTGAGCATCTTTTCATGTGTCTCTTTGCCATCTGTATGTCTTCTTTAGAGAAATGTCTATTTAGGTGTTCTGCCCATCTTTTCATTGGGTGGTTTGTTTTTTTGATATTGAGCCGTGTGAGCTGTTTATAAATTTTGGAGGCTAAACTCTAGTCAGTTGCATCATTTGCAAATATTTTCTCCCATTCTGTGGGTTATCTTTTCATTTTGTTTATGGTTTTCTTTGCTGTGCAAAAGCTTTTCTGTTTAATTAGTTCCATTTTGTTTACTTTTGTTTTTATTTCCATTACACTAGGAGATGGATAGTAAAAGATATTGCTTTGATTTATGTGAAAGAGTGTTCTGTCTATATTTAGTGTATAGTGTATATAGTGTCCTCTAAGAGTTTTATAGTATCCAATCTTACATTTCGGTCTTTAATCCATTTTTAGTTTATTTTTGTGTATGGTGTTAAAGAATGTTCTAATTTCATACTTTTTTACATGTAACTCTTCAGTTCTCCCAGCACCAGTTTATTGAAGAGACTGTCTTTCCTTCATTGTATAGTCTTGCCTCCTTTGTCATAGATTAATTGACCATAGGTGGGTGGGTTTATTTCTGGGCTTTCTATCCTGTTCCATTGATCTATATTTCTGTTTTTGTGCCTGTACCATACTGTTTTCATTACTGTAGCTTTGTAGTATAGAGTGAAGTCAAGGAGCCTGATTCCTTGAGCTCTGTTTTTCTTTCTCAAGATTGCTTTTGCTATTCAGGGTCTTTTCTATTTCCATACAAATTTTAAGATTTTTGTTCTACTTCCGTGAAAAATGCCACCAATAACTTGATAGGGATTGTATTGAGGCTGTAGATTGCCTTGGGTAGTATAGTCATTTTAACAATGTTGATTCTTCCAATCCAAGAACATGGTATATCTTTCCATCTGTTTGTGTCACCTTCGATTTCTTTCATCACTGTCTTATAGTTTTTGGAGTACAGGACTTTTGTCTCCTTAGGTAGGTTTATTCCTAGAAAATCCTAAAGACGCTACAAGAAAACTACTAGAGCTCATCTATGAATTCTGTAAGTTTGCAGGATACAAAATTGAAACATGGAGATCTGCGTTTCTATACACTATACACTAAGAATGAAAGGTCAGAAAGCGAAATGAAAGAAACAAATCCATTTACCATTACATCAAAATACGTATACATATAATTCTTGACAATCAACTTATGTCATTTTGAGGTTTTTGCCTTTATAAGTCTCCCCAATCTTGTAGTCTGGCTGAACACATTTCAGGTCCTTCTAGAATGTATCTCTCCTGAGCTATAGACCTCATTTTGGTTCAAGTAAAATTCTTTTCTATTCCTAATATAGATTGATTTAGAGAATATTTATATTGACAACACAATTAAAGAGTTTCTTTTTAACATTTCAGAATATAATGAACAGCTAAAATATGAGTTACAGATACTAAAGC